>NC_140445.1:15474794-15834794 GCF_963576455.1 Neolamprologus multifasciatus | reverse complement strand
GCAGCATCACCGGTCCAGAAATCGAGCTCCCCGGTGCAGCGGTCCCCCTTCTCCATAGAGAGCATCATCGGAGGGTCTCTTAGCCCCTCCAGGACTTCTCCTGTCGTTGTCCCAGTCTTACCGTCCTCTCTGGGGCCTGCAGTGGCCAGCCAGCCGCAGACCATACATCCTGGAGCTGTTTTACATCCGGTTGAAAACTTTCCGAGCAGAGTTGTCAGCGGCACTAGCGCCTGTTAAATGTCTTAACTCCAAACTTTTCAAGACACTTAAAAAAAGAGACAGCAACCTAAACAAAAACGCCCCTCTTTGAAGGTAGGATTATTTTTTGTATGTTTGTTTTGCTAGCACGCAGCTGAATGATGGACATGCAGAACACTATTTGTGCCTATATATTCATGCTGTTCATGAAGATATATTTATGTTCATTAATTTTGTTTGTTTATTTCGGTGTGAATCAGACTTTCGACCACGAATTTAACTTTCCAGCCTTTTTTTTTAAATTCCCTACCATGAAGTGATTCGTTTTCAGTCACTGTATAAAGGCGTCTCAGGATAACGGACAGGTTACAAACGATCACGTGTCTGAAACAGGCTTATAATGTATTTGTGTCAAACACGTCAATGTTTTCTATCAGCCAATCAAAGCGACCTTTTTTGAAGGTTTTGATTTGATGTTTGTATTAAAGAGAAACGCAGAGCAAAGTCATACATTTATAATAATATGCAGTGTTTATTTCAGTAATTAAACCTTGTACATTTTTGGCAAGTATTGTGTAATTCAAGTGTGATATTTTTACACAGTTTATTGTTTTGTTTTGTTTTTTTCAACAAGAATAAATTTCGTTTTGCAAAAAAAGAAGAAAAAAAGCAATTTGTTTGGAAATAAATTTATGAATTGATGTTGAGCTTTCTTGGCGGTTACTGTTGAAACAGACGTGTTGCTGATGTTGTTGTGTCTTTACACTGCGGATGTGTTAACTATAACTGTATGATCCAAATATAGTAACCACTGAATGGCTTTAAGAAACAGACAAAACTCTTTATAACACACACAAACACACACACACATGTGCGTGCCAGTCAGATAATATTTACAAATGCATTAAATTTGACTGCACTCTAAAGTCATTGCTGTGCCCTTTGGAACATGCGCACACAGGGCCTGCGTGTCCATCTGACCTCTTTCACACTCATCCTCGTAATTACAGTGAGCGGACAGGAGTGTGTCGGAGGGGTGAGACAGGGGCTGTATTTCTGCCTGCTTCAGCTCAGCGATTATCCCGGTGCTGGTGTCGACAGGCGGCCTGGGCTCTTGAGCAAACACTACTCATCCAGAATTTCATTATCTGCTCGTATGAGACCCGAGAGAAAAATGAAATGTTGCTCCTGAAGTCAACAGCGCTCACGATGTTTCGGAGGTTAGAATCACCTTTAATCCACTCACCGTTTTCAGTGTTTGACAGCCTTAATGCAGCTTTATTTGCCCCACACGCAAGAACCCACTAACACATGGATCCAAGCAGACTGTGTTGTTTTTAAATACACGGACATTTAATTTGACACTTGAAAGAAAAGAAGAAAAAGCCTTCCCAAGCACCTGTCGTGATGCTGTGTCTGTCAGAGCTGTGCTTTTTAAAATTTTTATAAGCTTTCATAATGTTCCCTGTACTGTACAGCCCTGCTGCTTCCGTGACTGTAAGTGCGTTTGCCTCCCTTTATTCAAAGCGACGTGTGTGTGCGTGTGTGTGTTTAAGTAGTAGAATGGCTAAATTGGTGCAGCGCTTAGAGCCAGTTCACTAGGCCACGAGAGAACAGCTATTGCGTGATGATGTAACACGCAATGAGAGAAAAAGGTACACGCACGCGCTTACACTCTGGAGAGAGAGTGACTATAGCAGGGAAGGAGGTCAATTGTACTGTGTGGGCTTGTTTACAAATACAGGAGGTTAAACAGCGAAAATGAAGAGATGAACGTGATGTAGCACATTATAATAACGCATGTACTCGAGATTGTGTCTGCTGAGCAGTGGCTTGTAATTAAGGCCTAGCCTAGAGGGTTTAAATAGCATCTGTCTATACGGCCTGTAATATATATATAATATCCGGGTATTCAAAGCATGTGTGTTTGAGTTTCCTTCTCATGGGTCTGCACGCCGTGTTTGACATTAGACATCTCTATTCTACAGGATTTTATTTGAATAATACTAAACTCACAACAGTTAAGCTGCTGTTCATTTTAAACATAGTTTCTCTGCACATTTGCTCTGCCGATTAACGTTAAGAGTTCTTCTTTTAGAGACTAAGTGTGAATCCAAACTATGCAACAGGGCTCCGTTATAATTTAGAAATTGCATTCATAGGAAGAATTTATCCTTGTATTCAGGGCACTATACTTGAAAAATAACACTGTTTTAATTACGTTAATATTACAGATATACACGTATATATATGGTAATATATACATGAGTATAATTTTGCCAGTTATGTCAAAAATACAGTGCATTTCAAGAGAAGCTGCTACATAAAGACGCCAGATGGTAATATATCTATCTATCTAATAGTAAAGTGTGCACTAATTTTCCTGGTTAAGGTAGTTCATGAAAAATTAAAATCTACGCTTTAAATTGAAAATTCAATTTTACGATGTTAAGCAGAATAATGATTATTTTTTTAAAACACTAGCAGCTTCTGTAGCTAACTCTCACTACTTTGGCTGCAGTGCCGCCATAATAATAAAAATGCCAAATAATATATAAAAGAAAGCGTAACAGATTGATCAGAAAGTTTGCTGTCTATGTAAAATAAAAAAAGAAAAAAAAGAAAAGTAATTGACAGTGATACTCTTCGGGAGAAAAAGAATAGTTGAATCGCTTAAGAGAGAGAGAGAGAGAGAGAGAGAGAGAGAGAGAGAAACGTTTTCTAAAGCTTATTTTGTGGATCAAGTAGCCGAACTCAGAAATGATCTCAATGAATGTTTTGCGATGATCTGCAGCAGCAGCACACAGTCCTGCAGTTGTGTTAAAGAAGGGTCTTTTCACGAAATGTCACGGATCATGTGGTCATCAGCCTCCGTGAGCATGACTGAAGCTCAGTTTAGCAGCCGATACTTGGGGGTCACAGGTCATGAGGAGAGGGGATAAAGCAAAAACACTCAGCCCACAAAAGACACTAAAACTTTGGGAACATGCGTAAAAACCATTCAGCGCAGTGATAATAATCTATAATTAAAAAAAATAAGGACACTTAACGACTTCTGTGTAAGATGACCAATAAGTTATTTCGCTCACTCTTAACCTCGACATTTAGTCATCATTTAAACACACACACACACACACACACACACACACACACACACACACACACACACACACACACACGACAGTGCAGCACAGCTACTCTGAAAGGTCATATCGAATGGATTTGAGGTGAAACCCCAGATGTAAAATAGGATTCATAGTCGATTGTATTGGGATAAAATGTGTTTTGCAACCGTACAAAATAAAACAGACACGACAGAACGGTTGGAAAGAGAAAAATATAAGCGTTTGATAATATTCAAGAGGCCTTTATTAATTATTATTAATTATCTAAACGGAATGTAAGAAGCATTTTGTCCTGTGATTAAAAATAATAACAAAGATTATACCAAAAAATAAAAAATAAGTTCAAACTCTCTCTCTCTCTCTCTCTCTCTATATATATATATATATATGTGTGTGTGTGTGTGTGTGTATGTATGTATGTATATAGAGTCATGTTTTTCATGTTTTTAATGTTTTAATTTGTAAAATGTGAAATTATTTATATCCCATCTGCGTGAAGCCAGAAGTCTTTTGTCGTCAATGAGGGAAAGAAAGTTGTTAACGTGTGTATGTGTGTGTTTCTATATAGTAAAAATCACCTCTATCACTATTTTGTAATTATGTTTAAAAAAGAAAACGTTTAAAAAAAGACGTTGTTAACCTCTATAAGACAATATATTAGAAAGACTTTCTTCTACCAGTTTCCATTTATGTTAAATGCCAAAAAAGAAAGAAAGAAATAAGGAAAATATGCTGATCAAAAGAATCATTAAAGATTCTGAATTAAAAGCACATAAAACAATTTTTGAGTTTTTCAGATATTAAATTAAGTATTTACAAGATTTCATTAGATTTTATTTAGCATCTGATATAAATGAAGGAAAATGAAGAAACCATTTATTAGAAAATGTGAAAAAGGACACACTTTGTGATCAACATCACAGTAAATGTGAAAGTGTGAAACTCAATTTCGACTCTTGATCGTTAAATTATGTTTTCAGAATTCTAAGAACAACTTGCCTGAAGTTTGTGGTATCTGCAGATGTGAAGACAGATGTGTATAAAAAAAACTAAGTAAAATACAAAAAAAAATAAAAAAAAAATAAAAATAAGATTGGTTGGAAAAGTGGGGAGTTTAAGGAGCAATGTAAAAAAAAAAAAGTGAATACCTCCCAGGAGGTGCAGAATCTCTCCATCTGCTATTCAGTGTATGGCACAGTGGCTACACTTATCCACTCTCTCTAAAAGGAGCTCCGCTTTCCACCCCATTAAAAAGTTTGGGAACTAATGCCACCCCTGAATACTACCCTAATTAGAGGCTGCTCAGAATTGCAAGGACCTGCTACACAAGAGTGGCTTTGGGAGAAATTCTGCTTTTCCCCTTTTGTAATGACATCGTTTCTTTCTTTCTTTCTTTCTTTCTTTCTTTCTTTCTTTCTTTCTTTCTTTCTTTCTTTCTTTCTTTCTTTCTTTCTTTCTTTCAGCAGAACAAAGCTTTTTTATAATTTTTTAAGCTCTTTTGATGCCATCCTACAGATCCAAATTGGTGGTGAAAATCCAGTGATGAGCACACATGATGAGACTTTCAGTTACAGTAACAGCTATAGAGATGCATGAGGTGCTGTTTGACAGAGGAATTAAAGACTCTGGCTCCAGGCCACATCGCTCCAGACAGGCCAGGGAGGAACTCTGAGCTTTCACCACTTCATGAAGTGCAAGCTTACAAGTCCTTGCACATAATTTATTTAGCTGAAGACTTTTCAGGGGTGTTTTTATTTGTTCTACATCTTGCCTGTCTCACCTCAGTGTGAACCCACCGATCCGGGATCTGCTGCAGAATTATGTTGCCTGCCTCTCACCGCATTTTTCACTTTCTTTTCTTTTTCTTTTTTAAGTACTGCACGTGTTTGCTTTGGCACGTTATCCACTCGTGCAAACAACTAGGATCCATAGCTTATCCATCACGCTTGTGCAGAATGTGATGATAAAATAACAGGCGGCTTGAAACAAACCATTTGTTGCAGCAGGATTTATTATTCTGTCCACTTGAAATAAAGTACAGAGGTTACCTAGACTTCTCCTACTTAGGTTACAACAATAAATAGAACAAAAATTGGCTACCCCCAGCATCTCCGCCAAGTCTCCAATCTTGGTCATTCCAAATACCTCTGAGTCCAGCAGCTGTGTGATGTCACTGCAACATCCGCTGACGGTTTGCATCCTACACATCATTAAGCATCATTGCATTGCCTTTCAAAGGGAACTTCCAAAGAAGCATTGCTCGCCTACCAGCGTCAGGCCTGATTAGTTACATGCAACAACGCCTTTCGGTCATAAACACTTCACCGAGCTCCAGAAGCCCGTTCATCATCATGACGCCCACAGGTAATCCACACCAATGGCTGCAGCTGACACAAGGCAGACCCCAAACATTTCCTCTGAGCAGAACCTGCCTCTAAACACAGTCTGCCGCTGCACACAGCAAAATATCCCAACATTTTTTGTTCATGTACATCCTGCACTTTTGTATATGCATATGTGTAAATTGGTGGAAGGGGTAAATTTAGCAGGTGGGGTGTAGTTCAAACTTTGAGTTTGAACTTTCAGTCCTCGTTTTCTGCATCATGTCATTGATTTTGCAGCTATGATGGCCTTGTCACTCAAAAGAAAGAAAGAAAAGAAAAGACACATTAAAACTGGAAGTCACACATGTAGGGCCATTTGCTCCTTAGCCTCTTGTCTAAATCTCCTCCCCAGATCATTTTCCTCAGTTTCTTCATATCCTTTCCTTCCATCCTCCTTTCTAGCTCTAGCTTCATTGACTCAACCACAAAGTGTCTATAAGGCAGATGCCTTACTTCTCTAAGAGGAACAGGGAGACGCTGGAGCTGAATATTTAAGTGGTTGATTCAAGTCACCGCACCCCTCTCTGTGTCGCTGTATCTTCTCAAGCTTTTGGAGGTCTGCCCAAATCTGCCTAAGCATTTGATAGACGTGCTATTCTCACACAGCAATGGATCAACCCCACAATTAGATCCAGAGATGTTAGGGTACAAACACACAAGCCCTGCAACTCATGGATACAGTCCTTGCTGAAATGTATGCCACATTAAACTATCATTCCCTGCACCATATTAGGAGTCTGAGCTCTGATTCCCCGATCACACACTTCATGGTTTTATGAGGTCGGGAGTTCCCTTAAAAAAGGCATATTCTTTATTTGTTAAAGGTCTTCAAAATCACAACTCAGTAAGAGCAAAAGATTGAGCACCAACACAGCTTATGCATGGGTGCGTAAACAGCTTTCAGGTGTCTCCTATCAATGATATATAATCATCTTAGAGAACTTTTCCGAAATCTTTATGAAATTCAAGAAAAGTTTTAACCAAATCTTTTTCCTTTGCCTTCTTTTTCTTCCACAGGTTTGATTCTCTAAAACAGGGGAATGAAAGTGCATAAATGCCATATTCGGTTCTGATCTTTGCACCAGTGTTAAAACTCCCATGAATTTTTTTGAACGGCAAGATCACACCAAAGTAGAAAAAAAAATTCTGTTTTATTTGATATTTCCTCCCAAGGCTGCAGGAACTTCCTGCGCTCTGTCACAACATTTTCAGGAGCCTCTATCAAAGTATAGCTTCACCGTCGGGGGTGTCCAGCAACCCCTGTGCTTCAGGGTGGTCAATTCAACCATTTCTGGTGGCTCCACTGGCTGGTAACTGAATACATATTCAGAGCTCAGCAGACTTACTGACATCTAGACTACCGGCATCTACTTCTTGTGTTAGTGCAGGCTAAATTTACCAGCTGAATCCTAATGTAGTTTTGCCGCTAATGTAAGCTAAATACACTCGATCAGGGCAAAAAAAACCCCTGCACTGCTACTCAATTCACACAAAGTGCAACAGTTCCCACAGCAGTGAGAGAGGTCCATCTTGTGTGTTTACTGAATTATCATAATCTCAACTTGCTTTCTGTATCCCATTTGAATCTACAGTTACTCTGGGGGAGGGAGGGTCCACATGTTTTATCTCCAATGCTTAGAGTGCCTCACTTATGATTCCATTTTGCCCTCTCGTACATGGCTAAGCTGGAAAAGTGGCTTTTACACTCCCACATACCCTCTGTGCACACACACTCCTAAATGCGAAAACCAAGACTAATTACCACCATCAAATAATGGTAATTCAGTGCGATCATTATACAAGCGGTCTTCTCCAAACAGCAAAATATCTCTTTTACCAGGAATCACTTAAGTTACTCCGTCAGTAACATGCTGATGGCATGGCCACTGGTCAAAGGCACTAATTACCAGCTACTAATTACTTGTATGAATTTGTATTTCTAAGCTGTACACACAACAGGTTATAAACAATGACACAGAGGATATACAGTAATCATACACAATATTAAAACCACCTCATGTTGTGTTGGTCACCTGTTCTGACCTTTTGGGACATGGAAATTGGGTCACTGAGGTATTGTTTAGGATCATGATGTTTGGAGCCGATCCTCTGGGTTCTGTAGGTCCCTCCCTGTAACTAGCTTGCTCTGGTACATCCCATGGATAGATAATTGGATTTGAATCCAAGGAGTTTGGAGGGCTTTTAAAGGGCTTGTGTGCGTCCTTGTTCTCCTTGAACTGTTTGTGAGTGTAGTTGGACACATTGTCCTGCTGGAGAAATCATCGCTAACATTTTTGCCTGGTCTGGGAGTTATGTGGTGATTTCCAACAACATTCAGTTTGTTATATAGTAACATCCATGTGCACAGTATTACCAAAATACCTTCCATTAGAATTAATCATAAGCACTTCAAGAAGGTGTCAGTGTTTTAAATGTGGCTGAGTAATGTATTCTAGTGGCATTCAGAGCACTGAAGACACAGAGGTCATGCTCTTATCGTGTTTTGGAATTTGGTTGATTTAACACCCCGAAAGAGTTTACAAATTAATATGTGAACTCAAAATGTATTTTGAGGGAAATGGAAGAATGGATATCCAACCATGCATTGTTTTAACAGCTTGTCCAACCTGGACCACATACACTCGGAGCCTGACACTGATATTATGGAGTAGGAGGCGGGGTAAACACCGGACAAGCCATCTGTCTCACAAAGAGACACATGCAGGTGCATATATGAATATTTCTAGAATATTTCTCATCTGAACTGTGGGCTTCACTTGTGATATTATTGCTTGTCAAATATCTGAAAACTACACATGAAAAAATACACTTTTAATTAACACATGGAGTGTAGAAGTTCAGTGAAAGATTTTTGTGTATTTGGTCAGGTATTCTTACATACTCGTATTATATGCAGCTCTCTGCATATACCTCATTTCTTTTCTATTAAAAAAGGAATTACTACAATCTATATCTATGAATAATATAAACACTGTGACATGTCCTCATCTTCCTCTAATAATATTTCGGGTGGGCTTTGCTGAACATATGCAACGTTTCACTAATTATGGTCTATTGTATGTGAAGCCTAAGAAAACAACATCTGACGTCTGTATTTGTTTCTTTGGCCTGAGGCAGTTCCTCAAACGATGCCCTGGATGGTCTTCAGTGACTGTTTATTTTTTACTGATTCATGTACAGCTCTGCAGCTCGTGTAGCCAACTCAAACATCTAACAATAATATATGTGGAAACTTTAAACAAAACTGGATTACATGGTGAGCTCTTGCTGTAAAAGCAAAGAAACCAGGTGACAGATAAAAATAGTTTGGAAATGTGATTAGAAGTGAGACAGAAAAATGGCTTTAAAAAGAATAAAAGCATCTTATTTCATGTCCTGAAGGTCATCTGAAGGAACCCATGATGCATTAAGTAATAAAAAGTGCAGCTTTTTATTACTTAATGATAAAAAGCAGAGCCCAGAATGACACTGAAGCATACTACATGGAGGCCGAGATTCAGCAGTAGCAGCAGCTCTAACAGCTGTGGCCTCTCTTGCCTACATGTGCCATTTTCACAGTAGCCTAATTGATTCATTGGCTGCTCCGGTCTCCTCTTTTTGATCTCTCCATCCTCTCTCGTCACTCTGCACTCAGGTGGAACAAGGCAGTAGGGGGTCCAGGACGGGGTCTGCACCCAGCACGAGCACATATGTTACACAGATCAGCATGCTTCCATTTCTCTGCCCGTCACCAGAAGGGATAGAGTTACTGTGCACTGATGAGAGGGGGTGAAATACAGCGCTGGTTGGATGGCAGTAGGACGTCACAAAACAAGCATATATATATATATATAAATCTTTGCATCTAAACGCTGGTCATTATTCAGCCGCGGGGCTCCTTCTCCTGAACATACTTCATCAGTTCTCTCACACCGTCTTTGGCCACCCTTAAACTGGGTAGTTTTAGACTGGAGTTTACATTTCAGACTATTAAAATGCATAAATGGCTTCCTTATGCAGAAATCAGAAAGTTGTATTAACAATCAGCCATGAGGTAAAGATAGAGCTGGAACTGGTTCTTTAAAATATAGAAAAGGCCATTTCTCTGTTAAGTTAGTGAAATTTTGGGCAGTCTACTTGTTGTCAAAATGTGACACCATTGTCATCGTCACGTGTTAAGCAGCTGCAGCAAACTTTGTGCATCTATGACCTACAGCGCCACGAAAAAGTATTAGCCCTCTTCTTGATTTTTTTAGTCTTTTTAATATTTGTCACACTTAAATGTTTAAGACCGTCAAGCAAATTGTAACATTAGGCAAAGATTACCTGAGTAAATACAAAATGCTGTATTTAAAAGGCAATTTTATTTATTAATGGAAATAAGTTTTTGGAAAGAAGTAATTGCTTGCTAAACTTAATAACTGGTTGTGTCACCCTTGGCTGCAAGAACTGCAATTGAACATTTGCGATAACTGGTAATGAGGCTTTCACATCACTGGGGAGGAATTTTGTTCCACTGTTCTTTGCAGAATTCAATTCAGTTGCATTGGAGGGTTTCAAATGGTTTTGAATGGCCTGTTTAAGGTTATGACAAAGCATCTTAACCTAATTTAAGTTTGGACTTGAGCAGGTCACTCCAAAACCTTCATTTTGTTTTTTGAATCCATTTTAGAGGTGGATTTGTTGGTGTGTTTGGATCATTATCCTGCTGCACAAGCCAAGCGGCTTTGAGCTTGAAGGCACAAACCTATACCAGACATTCTCTTTCAGGATTTTTTTTTAGAGAGCACAATTCATGGTTCCATCAATTACTGCAAATCGTCCAGGTCCTGAAACAGCACAGCAGCCTCAGACCATCACCACTATCACCACTGTGTTTAACTGTTGGTATGATGTTCTTTTTATAGTTTTATATCAGATATAACAGGACACAAACCTTCCCAAAAGTTCAACTTTTGTCTCATCAGTCCATAGAATATTTTCCTTAAAGTCTTGGGGATCATCAAGATGTTTTTTGGCAAATGTGAGATGAGCCTTTGTGTTCTTTTTGGTCAGCAGAGTTTTATTTCCTTGAACTCTCCCGATGGATGCCATTTTTGCCCAGTCTCTTTCCTATCGTTGAATCATGAACACTGACCATAACTGAGACAAGAGAAGCCTGAAGCTCTTTCGATGTTGTTTTGGGTTCTTTTGTGACCTCCTGAATGAATCACTAATGTGCTCTGGGAGGAGTTTTGGTAGGCCAGCCACTCCTGTGAAGGTTCACCACTGTTTCCTCTATTTGCAGATAATGTCTGCAAAAAAGACTTTTTGCTGTCCACCGGGCTCTCAAAGCCTAGAGAAATGCCTTTCTAAACACATTTTCCATCCAAACAGGTTATCTTTGAATAATGTTATAATGATTTGAATATGCAAAATCAACATCAGGAAGAGGGCAAATAGTTTTTCATGGCACCATACTAAAAAGTCTAATAAAACATTTGAGTTTTTTAGTCATTACCTAAGTTGTGATGTTGCATTCAGTGGCCTATAAAACAGTGTTATATAGACTTTTAGAACATCTCAAATTACTATATAGTTTTTGGCTGTTTGATGCTTTAACTGAATTTAACTTAATTCACATGAGACAGAAACTCTATGAGAAGCGGGGGAAACAGCTTGCCTAAAAAGAGAAATCCTGTCAGCACCTCTGGAGCTAATATAATTCTTTACACTCCCGTGTCCATGCAGATTTGAGAGTGCACGGTATCAGTCAAGCAGCACAAAAACCTGAGCGGCAGTTCTGTCCAGGCTAAAACAGGAAGTATGGGAACGCAAACAAAATAAGCCTGAAGTTTCAGTTGTCAAACACATTCATCTTCTCCTGCCACATTACCTCCATGTTAGCAGCTGACTATAAACTGCACGTTTGTTCTTGATCTCGCTGAAGAAAGCAATTTATCATTTAATCACAATCCACTTTATTTAGCTACACATAGGAGGATCTCCATTGTTTTTAGCTCAATTCTCTTTCAGTGTAGCACAAGCTGGCTGTTAAACAGCCTGACAGATTGATACTCTGTCGTTAATACTTAATGACTTTCCCAGTCTAAACAAATAATCAGTCTCTCAGTAGCAGAGCTGGGGGATTCGTATGGCTATCAATTCTCTCTTTAGGGATGCAGGAGGGAGGGCCGGAGGGAACCAGGCTTGATGGCATTGGAGGTGTTCACCAAAGAATTTATCCTCCTGGTTTTTGGCTTTCTGCGTGGTGGTGCTATGAGGGCGGTCAGTGTGGTGACCTCTCCCCAGTAGGAGGGGTCCTCTTGTGACCTCTATATTCCCCTGCATCTCCTTCCAGCCCTGGCTCAATGCAGGCCATTCATGAGTGTGTGTTTATCCTAGTGATGCTCCGCAGGGACAGACTGCTATCCACTGCCATTTTATGGAGCCTGAGGGGCAGGAGGAGCGAGAAAACGAGAGCAATGGAAGCGTTTAACTGCTCCGCTCACACTCATACACAATAGCATTTCTATTCACCTCTTCTCTATGTGTTTGTTTTTCTTCTTCTTTCCCTAAAATGGTGTTATCATGCACCTGATTCTGGGTTTTCTTTCCTTCAACGAGACACCTTTTGGCCGCATAAATGCAGAAGGATTGATATGCACTGAAGAATAACACAAACTTTCACTCTCTCACACTGCCTTAGAGAAACATACAGTTGAGGCGCACCCACAGAGAGCAAGAGGGAGAAAGCGAGGAAGTGCTGAAGTATGTCTTACGGCGCTTAACCAAGTGAACCTTGAAGTTATTTAGCTTCCTTGGAACCACGCATCTGGATCCCCCCCACCCTAAAATCCCTGCAAACTCCCCCTCACCAAAACCGGCCTCCAGGGACCCGCTGTAGGACAGGGCAAGGAGGAGGAGATGCGTACGTGTTCTGTTTTTACAGCTGAGATTATTAAAGTTGTACGTGCAGGATTAGACAAAGAGCGGAACAAGGTTGGTGATGTCTTAAGGGAAAGAATCTTCAAATTCATGATGGTCTTTAGGCTGAAATTGTGGAAATATTGCAATAAACAATCAGATCATCCCCCTCTTCTGACCCACCACTTTTTTTAGCCTGTCATATGTGAGCTTCTGTCCACAATTTGCACTGTATTTGTTTATGTTTTGTTTCTTGGTTCTTCAATATAATGTTGACTAGATTTTTGCATAATTAATAGAAATACTTTGTGTAAGAAAGATGTGGGAAGGGGCACGTCCATGAGTAAATAATAGCAGCAGCATATAAATGGTATGAGAGGTACAAACATTTACTGTAAGTTGTTTCAGTTCCTTTTCAACGTGGATGCTTTTAGGCAGCAAGATTGTTAGATTGAGGGGAAGAACATGGTTTGAGTTAAAATAGACCCTTTCACAACATTAAGCACATGTTACAATGCTCCATTTGACATTTCAACATATTTCCAAAGGATAATGAGTCCCACCCATGCAACACAATGAGACAAAAAGTGTAGGGATCTCATAATTTTACAGCTTTATTGTAAAACAGACTTTATTGTATAAACTGAGGTCCTGAAGACCAAATGTTTTTGAAAACTTTAGTGTTTTAGTCTTGATTCAGTGGGTCTTTGGTGACACAGAGTGCAGTTTAATACTAGCACAAATACCCAGCATCACTGGGGGAATGGAGGGTGTACCTGTTTACAGGTCAACATGCTCACGCTCCTTTAAGAAAAAAGCTAGTCAAAAGTGATCACAAAGCTTATGTAGTTTTTTCTCACAGTAGCAGACATAGTAAAAGGAAGTGGGTATTACTGAGGAGTTGCTGGTGGGTAATGTGTTGCCTGTAGTTCTTCATTTTACAGCTCAGTGTATCTGCTCCTTCTAAATCTAGAGCACAAGACCCAGACTTCTCCTACCAAGAAACGCTAATCTATGGAGAGGTAATTATATTACTAATGTAAATCCACAGAGTAAAAAAAAAGATTATGATCACTAATGGTATAAAAAAAATAGAATTTGACATCATGAAAATTTAAGGGATACTACTTATAAAGTAGGATGTCTAGTTATGTCGGTAGTTCACTGATGACTATAATATCATTTGCAAGAGCAGCACAGATGGACAAAGTGCAAAAGCTGTGGGTAGAAACAGAAAAGCCAGTCATGAATGGTAAAATCTTACTTTTTTTTCTCCAGTGCTGCACCTCACTGTGCTGCACTGACTGATTTAACTTCACTTTGACAAGAACACTTCTGCCCACACAGAGTAAACACACACTAATTAAAACATATCTACTTCAGCTGTAATGGCTGAAAAAAAAAAAAGTAAAACTGAAAAACTGTGTTTTTCCATTTAGTGTCAAGCTCATATCAGGTATTGGTCGTAGGTCCAGTACAGTGTAAGTGTAAAGAACATGCTGTAATGGATTTTGGGGTGATCTCTGGGGGAGGTTGCTTGTCCGGTGTGTACTGAAGAGTGTAGCTGCCACTGAAGAGAAGTCTTCCAAAAAATACCAAAAGAGCACGCTCACGTTAGTCAGCCTCATTACATTGGCTTCCACTTTGGTTTAAAGTCAATTTTTAAATTATCTTACTTACAATTACCCGGCAAAGCCCCCAAGGACATTTTGTCTGTGGTCTACTGGCTGTTTCTCCAACTAAACTTGAAGTTAAAGAAGACAGATTTAGCAGTTGCCTCTTTAAACTTTCCATCTGCTTATTCGTGGCCTTTTCCCACGTACTTTATTGCACAGTACTGTATTTATTTCACCTGCTCTACGCATATATGCTAACATTTTACACACTAGGTGCATTTGTGTATGTTGCTGTGTTGTAGGCTTATTGCCAGGTTGTCAGAGCAATAAAACAATCTGACCACCCAACAACAAAGCTCTGCGAGTCATCATACCAAGCTAATCACATAGCAGAAGTTCCTACAATAAATAAAGCAATTAACCCATTGTCCATTGCTTTGTAGCAAAGAGTAGGTTGCATCAAGTTGTTGCCATGAATGTTGGGCTTAGTTTAACTCAGAGTTGTCTAAGGAACTTATTTATTCCGGATGTGCCCCCATTTGTCACAAATAGAATTTCGATGGATATATTAACCTAGGTAAAAGAGAAGTGAGGTGGCTGAAGTAAGACACAAAGTAAACACACTGGCCAGCTCGTATACACTGGGAGACCCAGGCAAACTACCCTCTGCTACCCTCTCAGCAAATATTGTCAAGGTGTATGTTCAATCTAAAAATTCTGAAGAACTTTTCAGTCAATTCATGTGGAACAGTGGACACCATGCTTTGATATATGTTTTTTTCCTACTGGCTAGGTGTGTCAGAACAAAATTCTGTTTATCTGTTAAGATTGTAGTCCTTAGGTAGCAAAAGTTTAGCTCAGTTCCTACAAGTTGTCTGATGAATCTGAACATCCTGGATGAGCCCCCAGTTGTCACATTTTCACAATTAGAATTCTGCTGAATACATGAAGTTAGATAGAATAGAAATTAAGGGGACTGAAGAAAGAGACCAGCTAAACACACTGGGCAGGTTTTATAGACTGGAATAACCAGGTAAGTTGAATTTGCTGTTATCATCTTAGCACGTGTAATCAAAGGGCATGTTCAACTTGGAAATGCTGAAGTTGGGTAAAAAGACAGAATCACATATTTACAACAAGTAAATTCAAACATAGCTTTTCTGTGAGAAACAGAAATAGATATTTCATTCACAGTTCAATGCTAAAGCCAGTGGAACAGCTATCCTCATTTAAACGTGAAGCCCTTATCCAATATGCTAGAATTATAAATATTTTCATTGTACATAATTGTACAAAAAGTCCATTCTTCTCATTTATTCCTAAAATTTATAGCCAAACAGGCGTTCCTCTCATAAACCCAGTGGAAATTAACAAAACTTTCAAACAATATTACAGCAAGTTATAAAGCTCTGAATCTGACGACTCTCTCTCAGCTGCACCATTTCTTTGATAACTTTAGCCTTCCTCCTCTTCCACCTGAATATAATAATCCATTGGGAGGTGAGATTTCTAACTCAGAGATCCTACAGACTATTAAATCCCTAAAATGCAGCAAAACTCCTGGTCCAGACAGTTATACATCAGATTTCTTCAAGAAATTTGGATAAGAATTATGCCCACTGTTACAAGCCATGTTCAATGAATTTCTGTCATAAGGACATCTTCTCACCTACCTTACAACAGGCTGCTATTACACGCCTACCAAAAGCAGGTATAAATCCAGTCCAGTGTGCTTCCTATCAGCCAGTTTCACTACTGAACATAGATTATAAAATCTTATTCAAGATTTTGAGACAGGTTTTATTTTAAACTGGCACTCTAGTTCAAATCTTAGAAATCGTTTTAATATTGTTTACTCATCTCCATCCTATTCCCCTGAAATGGTTATATTACTAGATGCTGAAAATGTGTTTCATCATGTCAAGTGGTAATATTTAATTTTTACCCTGAAAGCGTTGGGCTTTAAAGATTCTTTTAACTCCTGGATAAAGCTGCTCTATACCCAGCCTGTCGCCACAGTAATTATCAATGGGCAACAATCTAAATATTTCTCTTTACAAGAGGTGCATGTCAGGGGTTTAGCCTATCTCCTTTACTTTTTGAAAATGCCATCGAACCTTTTGCCACTGCAATCATCGACAATCAAAGGACTTCCTGGGTATAGAATGTGGGGGCCTCTTGCATAAATTATCTCCTCAGGCAGATAAAATTATCTTATATGTTGCAGACCCATTGAAGTCATACCCAGCATTTCTCAACACATTAGCCCAATTAAGGAAACTCTCTGGAGACAAAATTAATTTTGAGAAAAGTGAAATGTTCCCCCTCAATCAAATCATGTCTCAAATTACTATTTCCCATTTAGAACTGTTAGGAAGGGCTTCAGATATCTTGGAGTTGAGATTACACCTGGCTTCGCTTCCCTCTTCACAAAACAATTTGGCATCTTATTTGAAAAATGTAAAAAAAGATATGAGTAGATGGGCCGAGCTTCCTCAATCCAAGGCCGAATTAATCTAATCGAAATGATAGTGTTACCAAAATTCATTTATTTATTTAAAAGCATCCCAACTCTGATATTATTAATATTATCGACCACATCCTCACACCCTCATATCATAAGGGTTTGATTTCCATTCTTTATAACAGTAAATGCACTATCACTCCTGATTCCTTACAGGATGTTAGGAGATTGTGGGAGATCGACATTGGAAGGGAAATAACAGATGATATTTGGGAGACAGTAATAAAGTTAGTACACTCATCATCCCTGTGCACCCGGCACAGGTTGATACAACTTAAAATTGTAATGAGACCACATTTGACCAATGCAGGTCTGGCAAAAATCTTTCCTTAGATGGGCTCTTCATGCCCTTGCTGCAAAGGCCAACCAGTAGACTATAGACCAGCCGCGTCAAACTCCAACACTCGAGGGCTGGTGTCCGCCAGGTTTTACATATCACCCTGGGTCAACACACCTGAATCAAATGATTAGTTCATTACCAGGCCTGTGGAGAACCTTAAGACATGTTGAGGAGGTAATTTGGCCATTTAAATCAGCTGTTTTGGATCATGGGCACATCTAAAACCCGCAGGACACCGGCCGTCGAGGCCTGGAGTTTGACACCCCTGCCATATACACATCTTTTGGTCCTGCCCTAAATTGAATTCACTTTGGGCCAACATTTTTGATGCTTACAGTGAAATTTTCCAAAGAGATATTGTTCCTAATCCCATATGTGCACGTTTTGAATTTACTCCTGAAACTGAAACTATTGCATTCACTTCTGTAACGTCTCTAAAGCCTCATTCTCCTTTCCTGAACACCCCCCAACCTCTCCAATTTTTCTTTTTTTGTTTTTTTATTTATTTACTTTTTTTTTTTTCTATTTGTTTAATTATTTTGTATTTCATTGATGTTCTTTTTTCTTTCAACTCAAATGGACAGGAATAGGGTACCTGTGGGCTGGGCTAGAGTGCGTGGAGTAGATCGGTATGGTGGGCACACCATTTCTTGTTTGTTTTTTGTGATTGACACTTTCACTGTCATGCTGCAAAAAAAATAAATAAAAGTAAAAAAAAAAACAGTAAGGGTTTTTTTTTGTTGGTTTTGTTGTTGTTGTTTTTCTTGTTCTTTTCTCCTCCTCTTCTGTTATTAGAGTGATCAATAAAAATGTTTAAAACATTTTTTTTAAATGCCAAAGAACCTATTCGTGAATTAATTTGCAACAATGGACTATAGGCTTTTATGTATACTTGTTTGATGTAATTAATAAATCTGTTAACATTGCAATGTTCAGGTAACAAAAGGCCTACCTGTTTTTGCTTTTTTAATTTGAGTTGAATGTAGCCCTGGAATGCCTGAAAGAAAGTGGGAGCAGCGCCACACTTCAACATCCAACACTGGCTCTTAAAAGCCAGTGAAGGACTACATCATCCTCCAGAGAGCCTGCTGTATATGAAGGTGTTGTGGTGAGTGATGCCCCAGGATGTTTATTTTAAAATCCCCATAAGTGAGGCTGTTGGACAAAAGCAAACCACAAGCAAAGTAAAGGAACCTGCACTTAAATGCTTTTAAAACTCAGACACAGCACAATGAAAAAACACAAACCTTCCACCATCGTACGCTGCTTTTACGCCAATGTGAGAACAGTGATGAATTTTCTTCTCCTCTTTCCTGCTTGCTGCCATCCTCACAATATACTGTTTATGCAAAACCACAATCATTTTGCAAGATCACATAATTTAAGGGCCCGTGGCCATCACTGTAAAAACAATGTAACACATCTGATATTTTAGGCACCTGTCTGTACAAACATTAACTCATAAGGCCCTCTGCACGTATGCCTTTGTTGCGCACAAGCTTTTATGTGTACTTTATGGCCCTGCTATCTTTAGTTCCTTGGGAATATCACAAGAATGCCTAAACTGGCTGCTTCCATAAAATTCCTGCTATAGTCCTCCCACTTTGAGGTTTCTGGCTTTAACATGCTTTGACATACTTCAGTAAATATAATTTTCTTTATTTTTTATGATTATTTCTATACCAAACCATGCTCTTCAAAGGTTTTTTAAATCTTTTTTTTTTTTTTTGCTAACCCCCTTTTTTTCCTCAGTTGTTGAGTCCATTGCCAAGGAGCCATGACCTCATGCTGTAATTTTAGTCTAATTCAATTTGGACTAGGGGAACTCAGCTGAACAGGCCTTTGATTTGAGACCAAAACGGTTAAGAAACTACCACTGGCTAATAGCAGAGGTGAGGATGCTTAAAAAAAAAATAAAGATCACATTTTGACCTTCTTCACTTCCTCTTTCAATTGTGGCTCTCAATCATTTTCCCTCCAAAGGGCCACAGCGGCATATGTTTTCATCTATGAGACATTATTATGATGCAGATTTTGCTGTTGCTTTGCAGTCCGGTTAATTTTGCACATTGCATTGGTGCTTCCAGTAAGCATTCACTTTAATGTATTAAAATGTACTAACCGGGAAACATGGATATTTGGTTTCTTGCTGAGAACTGAATAAAACATCATGTTTCATCAACAGTAGTAGAAGCGAACACCTGCAGCTTTGGTTAGTACATCATTATCTCACCACAAGACTGGAGAAAAAGAGGGAAAGAGAAAAACCCAGTGTGTGCTGTGTTATTTCTTGGAGTGTCCACAGATTTAGGTCCTGTACAAAAAGTGCAGTAACCTATAACCTAAAACATACACTTTGATATTTTTTTTTCAACATCTGACATAACGGTGATATTTCTATGTCTCTTTTTTTCATGGGGGTGAATGTGAACTTCTCAAATGACCGTTTAATAAAAGTGACTGACAAGAGCAAAAGCGGGTTAAGCATTTAGGTGTGTTTTTCCTGCATCTGGAGTCACAGGACTGTAAGCTGCCTGATTCATTTAAGCGAGATTTCCAGCCATCTTGGCACACAAAAAGGGGAGGTGTATGAATTGAAGTCTGGGTGTCAGTCTGCTGTAACTGATTCAGCGGTAATGAACCCGCGGCTTGGGAAAAATGCCAGTGAGCACACTGAGCCACCGGCAAATGATCCACTCTGAACTCTTGAGGTTTGCCAAATGATGTGTTTCCTTATTTTTGACAGCTTTTTTTTCCTAATAAATGCTTAATGCTCTTGTTATTCCTCTCATCGGGACTCCATCAGTTATGTTGGTGTACATGCTGTCCTCTGAGCTTTGTTGCTGAGAAGTGTGCAACTCCTCTAGGACGCTCGCTTTGAGAGAGCTCACGAGTCAGCACCGTGCCCCCACCCCTTCTCACTCCAAGACAGACAGGTCTTCTAAGCTCCCATTAGCACAAAATCACATAATACCCATAATGTGTTTTGTCTATTTTCATCTCAAACACACATACACACACACACCCCATCTCTGTGACACCACCCTCCTCCCTACTCTTTTTGAGATAGCGGCTCCTCCTCTCCAAAACCCATTCATCTCAGTCTTTTGTCGCCACTGTTTCTCATGCAGTGTGTGTGCCCTCAGCTAACACACCAGGTGAGTAATTCCAGGGCTTTTATCATGACATGAATAAAGCACGGTACCTTCAGGCTCATTAGGAAGATGTGCAAATGTATCTGGATATCATGAAAGACATGGCAGAGCTAATACTGAGATGTCAAGATGATAATGTAAAGATAACGTTTCTGGCAAAGGAGCGCAGCTAAGGTGCTGTGTAGACGTGTGTGTGTGTGTGCGTGCGTGCATGCGTGTTATGTTTATTTGACTGTGTGGTTATATAGCGAGTCCCATATGAGACATCTCGTGCATTGAGCACACAGGGACACTGAAGCCACACAGAGCATTTGTGAGAGATTATTAGAGCGAAAAATATCGAGTCTGTTTCTCTGGGAGGAGGTTCCTCGAAAGATTGAACCAGAGGATGGAGATGGAGAGCATGCATGCAAACCATAGGGCGGAAGTGTTTTGGGGGAGGGGGCTTTAGAAAAAATATGACTGACATTTAGATGTATAACAGTAACACACACCGCTCTATTGTGACATTAGTGTGGCAGTGATAGATTCAGTGACATTAGGCTACATAAATATACAGATGATGCACTAATAAATCATTTGGGTGCAGAGCGGTGCCTGCTCAGCTTCATTCATGAAAACCATCAGAGCACAGTATTGCAGCTGCATCGCTCGATTCCAAACTTTAACATTATACTAAACAATAAGCACATTACAGGGAAACAAGAAGGCCTATGCACTTTGAAACAGTTTTATACAAATACAGACAAAAATATAACTCAGTGTTGTTTACAAATGGATGCTGTATGTGAGAGCTCAGATTTAATCTCTACAAGAGCACTTTGTGACGTCAACTAGCCTGAAAGCCATTTAAGTCGTACTTAAGTAACTTCCACTTTCACTGAGCAAGTACAACTTTTATCTGGTATTTATATTTTGAATGTTTTTAACATATATATTCGTAGATTTTTCGTCATTTGTAGTATATAAAACCTTCCCCTTCCCCACATGTTGCAACAGAGAGTAACTTAAGCTTTCACTTCAGAGTCCTTGTTTCCTAGGTTGTTCAAGTCAGTGTTGTATAATTTAAAATGATCATACAAGTGTTAACTTTGATGACCATTTGGTGTTAATTTTAACTACTTCATAAAAAGGTAATGGTTTCCAACCTGGGGGTCAGAACTCTTAAATAAGTTGTAAAAAAAACAAAAAAACAATGGGAATCTTTAGATTACTGAGTAGTCAAGAAAAAAAATACTACTGCGCTTTAGCACTCTAAAAATCCTTCAAAAATAGCGATCTCACCAGAGAAAAAGCAAGGGCTATAATCCACAACGTTACATCATATTTTATGAGCTCATATTGTGTTTAATATATACAACCCTAATCTTTAAAACGCATTAGAAACTATAGATGTCAAATAATATAGAGTAGTGAAAAGCTGCCATGTTCACCTCTGAAACATGGAGGAATGTGACCGGTGGTGCAATAGTTTTGAAACTGGGTGAACTGGGTTTAAACACAGGGCAATTTTACAGTAAACATACTCACATGCCACTCCTCGCATGCAGTGTTTTTTAATACCTGTGTGACTGCTGGTCGAGAAAAGAGCCATAGTCAGAGCTTTTAATAAAAAGTGGCTCTGCAGTTAGTTGTTACTCCAGCTGAGAGACTGAAAAAAGCAACACTGGCAAGACCGAGGGAAAAATACATCAATAACACAGCTAAACATACAAAAAACAGCCCTGCTCTAACTCACCTTCCTTTTTTCTGTCTCTCTCTCTCTCTCTCTCACACACACACACTTATAAAATAGCACATGCACAGCAATAGTGCTGTACTCTCCTACATCTCTTAGGTTTTTTTTAAAAAAAGGAAACATCAGAGAGCAGAGTATGCTTAAGCTGGTTGGGCTGCATGAATGAATGAAGGTAAACGACACTGGAAAACCCAGCCTGAGTCTAAGTGCCCCTGCTCTGAGAAGTTTGCGTGAGGCAGCTCAATGGAACGTCGGGTTGTTTTTCCGCTCCGCTGCTTTCTGGACTGAACCATAAACTAAAGACGACATCCTCTCATTAGTCTGCCCTCTGTAGCAAAGCCAGGCCATTTAGTGTACCCAAAATCCCATTGTTTAATTGTGCGGGTCAAGTCAAAGGTCTAGCAAAATATTGATGAACTTTTTTAAGGAAAAGGAGGAGGAGGACGGCGGGGAGGCGGGCGAGGGCAGAGGTGCGAGGGCCACAAACACAGCTGTACTGAAGCAAAACAGAGCCAGAAGACAGCACGGTCGCAGTTTGCGCAGTAAAATTACAATGCACGGGATCACCAGAGCAGCACAGATACAGTTCACTGGCTCCTCTGTGAAGAGAGAAAGCCCTCTCACTTACAGCAACGCAGTCATAACAGCAAGGGCAGGGGGGAGCATAACGCCAGTGAGACGGCATACAAACGGCTAAGTGTTGTGGATTACACTGTTTGCTCAAATCCATCTTAGGTGGATTACGCTCCTTCACTAAAGAGGGTTGTTTGGGGGTCAAAGGGCAGTGAGGCAAAGACTGCTAAGAAGGTCCTCCAAACACAGCTATCTCTCTAACCTGAGGGGATTCCTGCAGACACCAATCTTTAAATCCAAGTTTGTTCCAATATATTTAATCCTCATTCCTCAATCCTCACCTTGTATATAACAACTAGCTACCCATCCCGTAGTTATTCCATAATTTATACCAACACAGTAGAGCAAAGAAATAGCCTGAGCCCAGTTTCCTGTATGTGTGCACATGCTTTGGTCAATAAAGCTGATCTAAAACGGCCTAAAGAGGTTTCTGAATGCCTAACAAGAAATAATAATGATAATAACACTGTTGTGTTTATGCATATGGGTCTATCTCATTTCTTTCCACCTATCTGAGCTTTCAGCTTGTTGCATTATTATAGTATGTCTCTGATGAGGCAGTGAAGTGATTTTAAGCTGAATTTGTGTGGTTTTAATCAGGGCTGAGAGGAAAGGAAAAGGGTGACCCGTTTGGCCCTTTTGGGTCAAAGTTCAAAGAACTGAAATGCATCTTGACGCTATAACCTAAAAATAGCATAAAAAAAACTGCCAAAACTGTGCCAAACTTCTAATAGCAGTTCCCACCTTAAGTCAGCCCATTATTTATTAATGAAATGAACTACTTTGAGCGCGCTCTGAGTCCCATCAGCCAGCGCAGGAAGCTTCGAGGAGGGATTTGAGCACACAAAACAAAAACAAAGTGGTCACTTTATGCCTCAGGCGCGTTTCTGGTGACATTTAACAGCAAGGAAAGCTATTTCCTTTACCATTCAAAGCCAAACGCCCTTAATTGCTCGAGAAGTCTGCTTCAGTTTGGGAAACACTTTGTGATATTTCTCCAGCTTGATCTTTGCGGTTCACTTGAGTCTGTGTTTATTCCCGTGTGGAGAAAATTGGTTTACTCGAGTTGTAATTTTGATATGACACTAAAATATGCCCTTGAACGCGCACCATTTGGAAAACCTTTGTAGTCCTAATGGCCATTCATTATGGGGTTTCAAGATACGTTTATGCTGCCATTAAATCTGACTAAACACAGAAACAAACACGTCCCAAACGCACCTTATCTTTTTCAGCGGAGTGGCCCGGCTCGGCCTATCAGATCACTGCTGAAGTCATCTGTTAACCAGGACCGCATCGATGGGATCATTTCACCGATAACAATCTTGGGAACATTTCTACTCGCAAAAAAACCTCCAGCTTCTCTGTGAGCGGGCACCCGTGGGCTCCCACAGGGAAAATGGAATTTCCTTCATGCTTTGTCACAGGCTTTAAAACTTAAAATCAGCATGCATCCACCGAGGGAAAGAGCAAAAAGGAAAAAAAAAATCCTCCTCTCTGGACTTCTGTGGGTGTGCGCGCATCGAAAACGTTCACTTTACGAGTTATTTTAACCTCTCACCCACCTCTAAAACTTTATTTAAGACGAAGAGGGCAAATACACCGAGCGAAGGCTGTCGCTGTCACTTTATGTGTTTCAGAAAGTGGAAACAAGTGTTTGACAAATCACTGAAAATCAAGGCACATCACTGCCTTCTGTCAAGAAACACCTGGTGACACTGGTGATAAAAGTTTTTCTTTTTTCGTTTTTTTCCTTCTCCGCATTACAAACCGTGTAATTACGGAACAATTTTAAGACTGTACTCTAAAATGAAACCATTTAATTCTAAGGATGATTTTTTTTTCAAATGACACACTCTTAGTTTTAATGTAACAATTCAATGCCCTGATTAGAGTTCTTTTAAAAAAATTCAGTACATAATTTAATTTCTATAAATCCAAATCCTACTATTAAAAGTGTGTAAGTTTTCTACGTAATTCAGTGATGTTTTTCTTAATTTGCTGAATTTACAGAGGTGAAGCGGTCACAGTGCTCTTTTAGTTCAAATGAGGTAAACCTGCTTGACTGGAGCTCTTCCAGTTCAAACTCTGCAAACTGGCCTGATTAGAAGGAGTTTAGCAGCTCTTGCCGGAGTGGAGCCAAGCTGTGATGCCTTTTCATGGATTATTTTCGTGGAATTAATCGTAAACGTAGGGTGTTGCCTGTCCTTGCAGAACTGCAATGTTTTATATCCAAAGGGTCGCTTTAAGAAAGGCTACGTGTACTTTTAACATCACAATTGCTATTAAAAAAAAGAAAACAAAAGATTTTATTGTGAAAATTCCCATCCTCCCTGTGCACAGTATATGGAAAGGTGAAAAGAGCAGATGTACCCTGCTCGGGAAATGTTTGATTTGTTGTGTTCTTCAAACAAAAACTGTTTAAATAAAGTTTTAAATCGTCCAAAAAATTTAGCAGTAATACTTTATTTTACATTATTTTAAAACAAGTGAACATATTTTCCTTGATTTGACGACACGACATCATACATGTCTCTGCTACTTTTCAAAGCGGAGAAAGTAGCTTTGAGTTTAGGCCCTACTTGTAACTTCACTCATTTGATTCTGGGGCACAATGAATGTAGCTGAATAGAATATTTTAACCCAAGATATATTGATAATGACAAACTGTAGAATAACAGTGCACAGCTATTTTAAGCACTTTTTTCTTTTGCCTTTTTACGTGAAACAACAAAATAACACAACAGGCTATCGCTATTATTTGATTGACACTGGGTTTTTTGTTTTTCCTTTTTTCATCCCGGAAATGCAGCCAGCATCGCCCATGCGCGACCGGTATATTAATTATTAATCGCTTACAGCTGCTTACGGTTTACAGTTTGGCATCGGCACAAGCTCCTCAGCATACAGCAGACCTTTCCTGTGTCCCTTAATCAGGATTGTGTGTTTGTGCCCTAATTATTCATAATGGCCCGTGGGGGAGGAAAAAAACAAAAAAGAAAGAACGAAAAAAAAAAAAAAAAAGCAATGCTTTTAGGGCAAAGGGATTGGCAAACAAACAAACAAACACACCTTTGTAATTTAATAAATCGACGAAATTCGTTTTTCTTCTCTCCTCTCCATTCAGGCTCACGCGCCCAGAAGCAACCATATGTGACTCGTGGGTCTAAACTGTGTTGCTTGGCTTTATACCGTCAACAGTAAAATATTAATGCCGAACAGTCAAGCTGATGAAAAATCTGTTTAAAAATGGATGCTTTGTTTTGCCGTAGTCTGAAGTGAATATGTTTTGGGGGTGGTGGTTGGGTGGAGGTGTGTGTTGGGTGGAGGGCTTCATGTGGGGTTGAGTCGTGGTGGGAGGTAGGCTAATTGATGAAAGGGACGAGTGTGTTTTGCCCCAAAGCGAAGGAAGCAGTTCTCCTTTCCTTCACTGCCAAACACACTACATGCGACTCACATTTTTTCTCCCTCATCAGATCAAAGACTTGCAAAAGGTTCGAAAACAAACAGAAAAGTACGGCTCCAAATCTGCCAGACTGATGGAGCAGAAATGAGATTTTCGACAGAGGAACTTTTTTTTTCCAGTGGAGTTTTTTTGTTGTTGTTGCTTTTGGTAACGTTAGAAAAAATTATTGACTGATTGATGTTTTTTATTATTGTGCACGAGGTGAGATTTTGGATTTATTTGGGATTTGATCCAATAATCAAGTGTACACTTGCTACTTGGACTTGAACTCAGTAGCCCGTGTATTTGTACTAAAAATAAACTGCAGGTCTTGTGTCCAGCAGGGAAACTTTTTTTTTTTTTTTTTTTTAACTTTTCTGTTAAACCTTTTAAACATTATTACGTAACGATATTCTTCCAAATATGTTATTTTCGTTTTGGGGTTGCGTGTGCAATAAAATCAAAAATAGGTAGATATTTAGATATATCATTAAAAAAATAAAAATAATAATAATTAAAATTAAAATGTGACAATGAAGTTAATAGCCACTATAATAAGACAGTCACGACATAGGTGGGCTCAGTCTGGTTGCAGGCTTTATCTCACGCATGCCTATTGGCTCAGAGCTGTCGCTGCACGCAATATTTGTGTATGGTTGCAGGTCGTTTTTTGCTCTGCCTCCTCACTGACTGGTCGTGTTCTTGTAGCTCGGTGTGAACTATGATGTGGAGACCGTGAATGTGGGCCACAGCTCCCCCGAGGGTCGAGAGGAGGATACCGAGAGGCAGAGCCACTTGTCCTGCTCCTCGTGGTGAAAAGCTGAGTCTCTGAAGCTTCTTAGAATGACACCCTTAAACCAGCGGGTGCATTATGATTAAAATCTCTTCTATCTTCTATCAACTCTGTATATTTTTGACTGACATTATTTTTTGAGAGATTTTTCATATTGATTTGCACCGTTCCCCAAAATTAGCTAAATCTCATTAAATCGGGCCATAAGACTGCCGATGCAAGCAAATGAATGAAAGGCCATTTTTGAGAGCAAAAACAGGCTACACTTTTGTTTGTGCTGACTAATTGCAGTAATGTGGGAACCTGCAATTAATGAGTTTAACACCTAACAGATTTACCTAAAGTAAATTTCCGATAATCCGCATGTATTTATTATTGCCTCCCATTAATAATGGAAGTCTAATCACACCCTGCTTCACTGCAGTGCCAGAATGGTGTAGCATGAAGGCCTTTATTGACCTTTTGCAGATATTCCTTTACATTTTTAGCAGGTAGATTACATCACAGAAGAAAATTACGTTTATGTGATACATTTGTTTCTAAATCACTGCTTTTTTAATTAAAAGTGAACATGTGGCACTGCTCAACATTAAAATGTGAACTACATAATGAAAGGTGATTATGAAAACTCTTATTACTGTGTTCAGAAAATGATCAGATTATAATGTTAATGAAATTCTGCAGACGTGAAACAAAGAAGAAGAAGGAAAAGAAGGAGAAGGAGAAGGGAAAATGCTGCTTTAACCTCTTGAATGGGGTTGGGAACATGATGTCAGACTTCTCCACATCCAAATTAACCTCCAGCCATGGGCATTGATTTGCAAATCACTGCCATGTAGACCTTCAGTCGCTCCCTATGCTATTCAGTGCATCTAAGTTCAACAAGCACTGCTGCTCACCTGCTACTGCTTTGACTGCTGCCAGCTGCCAATTAACACCTATGGCATGTTAATTAGGCCGCAGAGTATACCACTTCAGGAGACTTTTCAGACCCCTCACCACAAGTGCCTTTATTTTCACAAGAGCTCATGTTGCAATCTGCATATGCATCTTGCATGGGGAATCAGGAGGAAGCCGATGTGGGATTTGGCTGAGATGTTTAGCTGTGACATGTGGGGATCAGGTGAAGTTTGGGTTTAATTAAACTAGTTTACTGTTGTGGGCTATAGATTCATGTTTAAGGCAAGAATGAGCGGAAGGTAACTGAGTTAGACAGGTCATAAATTAATTAACAGTTTAAAGGATAATATAGTGAATGAACACATCAAATAGTAGAACCAAATTGATGTAAAATCAATCTAAAGGCTGAAATTCACAAGCTGAAAACGATGAAATGAAACATCTATTTATCCAGTATCCATGCTGTTCAGTTTCTGCTTCTCCCTCATACATGAGCACAGATGAGTAAGACAAACAAACCTTGAAAGTAATTAACAAATGGCTGGCTCTTCTCACGCACAACTAACCGTGATTCATCTCCACAAATCTGGAATCAGTCAGCTCTGAATAGCATAAAGAACCTGCCCAAGTGAGTCCAGAGGTAGAGGAATGCCTCAGAAAATAAGACAAATGCACAACATGGCATCATTAGTGCCATAAGGGATACTAGAGGTGAAGTGGGTGTTTGGGGCCGGTGCAGGAGTGAGGGGACTGAGGAGGTGCTGTGTGTGTGAGTGCACGTGCTTGTGTGTGTGTATGTGTGTGTGATTGTGTGTATGCTGGGGATGTTGGTGGTGGGGTGATCATGAAACATTACTCAGAAAAGAAGAAAACCACCTAAAAGGCTTGAGAAACACAATGACACATCAAAAGGGAAAACCTGAAAACCTTTGCATAATAAGACTCATGAATGAGCTCTGATCCCAAAGGAACAATGTGTGTTCAAGTGTGTGTGTGTGTGTGAGTGAGTGTGATTAGGGTATTACTTAGGTTGTGTTGTTTCTCGTTTCTCCCTTCCTGATTTTCTGTTTTCTGTATGTTTGCCACAGTTAAATGTTTTAAGTGAGAGCCACTATCCACACATGGCAAAAACACGGAAGATTGGTGAACCTTCCCTGGAGTGGCTGGCAGACCAAAATTACCCCAAGAAAACAGAAACAATTCAAAGGTCACAAAAGACCCCAAAACAAAATCCAAAGAACTGCAGGCCTCACTTGCCTCTTCATTACTCCACCATAAGAAAAAGATGGGGCAAAAATGACTTGCATGGCAGAGTTCCAAGACAAAAACCACTGCAGAGCAAAAGGAACATAAAGACTCACCTCAATTTTACTAGAAAACACCTTGATGAGCCCCAAGACTTTTGAGAAAATACTCTGTGGACTGATAATACAAAAACTGAACTTTCTGGAAGGTGTGTCCTATTACATTTGGCATAAAGGCAACACAGCCTTTAAGAAAATGAACATCATACCAACAGTAAAATACGGTGGTGGTAGTGTGATGGTCTTGGGCTGTTTTGCTGTCTCAGGACCTGGAAGACTTGCTGTGGTAAATGGAACCATGCCTTCTGCTGTCTACCAAAACATCCCGAAGTCCTGACCCGAATCCGATTGAGATGGTAAAATGGTAAATGGCCTGTATTTGTATAGCGATTTACTAGTCCCTAAGGACCCCAAATCGCTTTACACATCCAGTCATCCACCCATTCACACACTGCTGATGGCAAGCTACATTGTAGCCACAGCCACCCTGGGGCGCACTGACAGAGGCGAGGCTGCCAGACACTGGTGCCACCGGGCCCTCTGACCACCACCAGTAGGCAACGGGTGAAGTGTGTTGCCCAAGGACACAACGACCGAAACTGGGCTCGAACCGGCAACCTTCCGATTACAAGGCAAACTCCCAACTCTTGAGCCACAATGCTCTGGCATGACCTTAAAAAGGTGGTTCATGCTTGAGAACCCTCAATTGTGGCTGCATTAAAACAATCGCGCAAAGATGATTGGGCCAAAATTCCTCCAAAGTGCTGTAAAAGACTCATTGCCAGTCATTGCAAATGACTGCAGTTGTTGCTGCTAAGGGTTGCCCAACCAGTAATTAGGTTTAGGGGGCAATCACCTTTTTACAGAGGACCATGTAGATTTGGATATTTCCCCCCTTAATAACAAACTTAATAAGTAACTGCAAATAGTTTTTACTTGTATTATATTTGTCTAATATTAAATTTTGTTTAATGATCTGGCAACACCTCTGCTGCTATGAGCTAAGCATGTCGGCAGTGTCACACAGCACAAAAATGAATGTTTTGAATGATGCATGTATTCTTTTAGCATGTGAGATTATTTGTTGCTTTGGTGTTTGAAAGAGAGTAAAAATGGATACAATGAAATAGCAAATCTGTAAATGTTCTTTAATTATAGGGTTAAAGTTATAGTAAAAGGGGAAAAATTATCTCTAACAAATAATAATGACTTGCGTGCTGGTACACTGAATAAACACTTTTGATTAAACTTTGCAGCACCAGATGCTATTGATAAGTAAATACAGAGCAATAAAGTACAGACGTGGAAGAGAAACAGAGTCATCTGGGTTCTGTATGCCCACACAGCGCTGCAGTCCATTAGCTGCGTGTGTGTGTGTGTGTGTGTGTGTGTGTGTGTGTGTGTGTGTGTGTGTGTGTGTGATAGCCCAGTCCTGCTTTCTTACTTCAGTTTTATGATTTGTCAACAAACAGTCTGTTCAGTGTCCACTGTTTCTGAGCTGACCCCACTCTCTGTATATTATGACATCATTTCCTTATTGTTAGGCCATTTCTGCTTTGAAACCAAGGTAAAGTGACACTGTGCCAGAAGTTAAGGGATACAATATAATTCACTTTTCTAAACAACGAGAGGCCAGCTTTGTATAAGCAGAGTCTTTGGACTTGTAAAATAAAGAAAGTTGCTCAACAAATAAAGATTTGTTGAGGATACTAAAATTGTCAAATTGTTCTCAATGAAAAAGTCCTGAATGTGTTTACTGCATGTGTGAGTGACGTAGGTTGTAGTAATGCCTTACTCAGGCTAACACAAGTCATATAGTGAATTGCTTTTAAACCACAGCACTTAAAGTGCATCTGAAGTCCTGTAGTGTCAGAACTACCTTAAACAAACAGGACTGTGGGTCCGGAGAGCTGGTGCAACAGATTAAGGTCACACCATGTCAAATGTGTTGCATTTTTGAGGAAGTTGTCTTTACACCTTTGTTCTTTTATTTCATGTGATGTCAGTTTAGAAATAAGTGAAGAGAAAGCCTAAAAACTGAAAATAAAACAAGAAGACCCAAGTCTCTCACAGGCACTCGCTTCTCTGTTTTTACTTGATCAGCAAGTTAAATATCTGCTGGCTTCATCGATGCAAGTGGCTTTGTAAAAATGGGTCTGAAAGTTGTGTAATACAGTTTTTAATTGAACACAGCACACAAACCTTAAAACAAACAGTACACAATAAAAGGAGATCACAAGCTTCAAAAACCATACAATTCAAAGAGTCAATATGTCATCATTCAATACTCCAATGACTGAAGTGAAGTAGAGCAGAAAAATATTAGTGAACTGCAGTGAAGTGGAAGAACCTTTTCAAAGACAAAAAGGGAAAGAATAATAAAAACAACAACAACAAAAAACATTACTTAAAATTCTAAAATGTCAAAGACTAAGTCAGGGGTGTCAAACATAAGGCCCAGGGACCAAAGATTCAATCTGGCCAACAGGACAGCTTTGAAAGATGTGACAAGGAGCCTAGATTTTGAACTTTTAACTCTAAACTGGTGAAGAGGTGATGATAGAGACCTCTTCAATGGCATCATATTGCCCCAAAGTAACAAAGTAATAGATAATCAATTAAATTACAGAATAATTCCTGTTTTACAGCATCTACAATATAAATTTGTGAAGTAATGTTGACGTTGTACTTCTTTTTTATATAAGGATAACTGAGAGATTTGATGTGTGATTAAACATCTGAACACTGTCCCTGGTCTAAGTGATGTCTCCATTAATACCTCATAACAATTTAAATTAGTTGTATTTATTTATTTAGTGCAAAATTAAAATGACAACGACAGTCACATCATAGCTTTATTTGTATGGTAAAGACAGTACACAAAACCTCAACAATGAAATGTCCATATGAGCAAGCACTTGGCAACAGTGGGAAAGAAAAACTCCCTTTAAACAGGAAGAAACCTACAGCAGAACCAGGATCAGGGAGGGGGAGCCATCTGCCGTAATGGAGAAGAAGGGAGAGAGACAAAACAAAAGAAATGCTGTGGAAGAGAGCAAGAGTTTAAGATAATACTCAAAATATCAAGAAATGTGATTCTGAATGCAATCAAAAAACTATAAAATGCTACAGTTTATAAACTAAGATTGTTAGACCTTCTGCCCTTTGACTCCTTAGCAGAGTTTTAAAACCTAAGGTCCCTAAAAATAAAGATCAAATCATCTATACGGACCATTAATTGATCTGGATGCCAGGGCAACCAGTAGGACTCAGGCCTTACCCTAGCAGTGCAAAAAAAAAAAAAAGAAGAAAAAAAAAGGGGGGGGGGGGCGCACAACCCAAAAAACAGAGCTAGAGCTGGACTCCAGTTCTAACTGAACTTTAAGAGTGTGCTCTTCTAATGCTACAGCTAGCAATTTGGGTAATTGCCAGGTCAATAATATCCAAATAGGATTTTAGTAACTCTATATCTCATTTACCTCTAAAAAGGTGCAAGTTGGTATAAAGTAATGTTCATAAGTTTAGGAATCCCTAAAAAAAAAAACACAAGTTGGATTTTTACCACATTTGGTTCTGATATTATTAATACCCTTATTTTCCTTAGATTGTTGTTATTGTTACTTAACACGATGAAAGGTTGAAAAATTGGTTTATGTTACGGTCTGAGATCTGACAGGGTGCATGGAGTGGAGTTTCCACGTATAAACACACACATGCACAGACATGCACGCACGCACGCACGCACGCATGCACGCACACACACACACACACACACACACACACACATCTCAAAAGCACAGGACTGGGGACTTAAGTGGCAAACACTCTGCAGGCCTGCCCAATTTTCAAGGCGATTTCCTAACTTGAGAAAGAGCGGGCTGTGAATAATTGTGGCTCTCTTCATGCTTGTGATAATAATGTTATTCTAAAGGGGTGAAAGTGGTACCAATGGTGGAAAATAAATGCTTAAGAGGAGAAAAAAAGGGAGAAAATAGGATATGTAAGAAACCACACATTCCAACTTGCTGCCAAATTACTCCTTTATCGTGGTGTTTCATTTACTCCAACAATTAGAGCAATGGAGGGACTTTGGTAACACCACACTCCTTCTTAAAGACATCGACCATGTGTTGAGGAACGCTGATAAACTCTGGTATTTCTTTACTTATTTATTTGTTGAGCCCCCACCTTTCTGATAAATTGGGTCATTGAAACCCAGACACCGAAACACTGTCATAGAGAAGAGCTAATTATTTGTCTAAAAGTAATGGTAATGGCTTCTTAATGCTTCTTAACTTGGGTTCACTTTAAAATGCTAGCTGGTTACTTGTTTTCTATAAACTAGTTTTTTTGGGGGAATTTTTTTTTTGGGGGGGTGATTGATCACTACAAGGCATAGCTGTAAGTCAGATGGTCACGACAAAAAACAATCTATTTCTATGTTTTCATGGACACCTGCAACCTCTTGATTTTTTCCATTTATAGTTGGCTTGTTTTCGGACAAACACCCGACCCCATTGTGATCTGGATGTGTGTGTATTTTTCTAGTTTGTTCTGCCACCTGCCAGCTATTTTTCACCAGGTCTGTTTAGCCAAAATGCTGGAAAGTTGTTCACAGATAGTATCACAAACAGACGTAGCGTCCGAGCCTGAAACGTAAGGCCAACACAGAAATGGCTTAAACCTTGTCACATCTGGCTTAACGTGAGGTGAAACCATAAATCAAGCCGAAGAACAAAAGCTTTTATTTGAAATTAGCAGAACTAAACAAAGTTGCCAGAGAAAATAGGTCAGTCAGTAGTGCTGGTATGTTGTCATGTGTTCTAGTGTGGTGAGTGAGGTGTTGTTTGGGTAAAAAGAAAAACCAAAATAGTTCTACAGCACATGGCAATCAGTAGCAGAGCTGTTCTCCTCCGAGGGAGCAAGTGGAGTGAGCTTTTCTGCTGGGGAACACTGGGCCCAATCACTGATCACTATAATACCACAGCTACTGAGTACCTGCAACACAAAACTTTCAAAAACAACCTGCCAGCCCAGCTGCCAAAAGAGGCAGGGTCCTCATAACCTGCATTCTTTTCAGTAGTCAGCAGGGGGCGATACCTGTGGCTTGCAGCTGTGGGAAAACGACTGTGTGACTGGACCGCTGTAAACATTTGTTTTGATGAAGTTCATGGGCCAGTCACTCATTTCACGTATACTGACTGACACTTTAAGGCAATTTTGTAAACTTTGGTAATTTTGCGTTTCAGAAAAGATGATTATCAGGGGTGTGTTCAATGGCTAACAACATGTGACTGGCAGACTGACAGCCAATGACCACGTGGTTTAACAGTCAGGCCCACTCCTTTGCTCATCACCTCCAGTTTCAAAAACCAAGATGACAGTGGTTAAGGTGTTCACCTTAAGACTTCAGAATGGGACTTCACAAACCAGTGGGGGCTGTCATAGTAAGAAAGACAAACTTTATGCTGTCTATCAGTACAACACAAAGCCACTCCATGGGTCTACAGCCTATAGCAATACGTAGAGGGTCATTCCATGAAAAATCTGTGAATGGCTCCCACCTGACCTCTTAGAATTAGCTGGCATTTATTTGTACAGTAAGTTTAGTATATTCATTAAAGCCATGCAAAATAATACCTTCATGTACATGTACAATAGCTTCATAATGAATTTCTAGCTAGGACAAGGACACTTTGCAGAAGCTCAAATAACTGGCACTGCATCCAAAACTTGCAGTTTGTTCACATATCATAGTTTTTCTTCTTATGAGAGATGATCTAAATACTGGTGACCTGAAACAGACAGAAAACTGAAAAGTCTGAGCTGTATTTCTTTGTCTATTGTTCTTCACTGGTCTTTATGTCTGAATGTTGTTTAGACTTTGTGATACTTAGTAATCATGTTACAGCTACAATTACATTGTTACTTGTATTACAAAGATTCTTCAATTATGGGTAGACAGAAAACAAAAAAAACAAGCCCTTCTCTTCCTGCTCTTGCATTACAAACTGCTGATTTCAGTTTGTGTGCGGAGAGGAGGAAAAAGGTAGTGTACATATTGTGAGGAGTGGACATAGGGATATTGCTTTTATTTTTATTGCATAAAAGGACAAAAGGGTAATGGTAAAGTACAAACTGTATCCAGTTTAGAAACAAGTGCTTTAAACTGCTAACACAACATTGTCCCTTTGCAAACACCTGCACAGACAGCATGCTGATGCAAGACTAACAAAGAACCCAGAGTGAGTGCATGCTGACACCAACCCAGCAGCCAGAGCTGCACCTTCAACAGGTAACAAAGGCAGTGATTAGCAGTCAGGGTAGCATTGTTCATTTCCACCTGTTCATGTTTCTACTGCAGAATCACTGTGACGATCACTTTGAAGCCTCTTCGGGCTGGCTTCCATCTTTGCTTTGTGTTGTCGGCTATGTGTTTATACTCAAACAATAAAACAAAATTGTATGTATGTCTTCATCAGGATAGAGATTTATTTCAGTGTGTGACTGTCAACCATGGTTTGTATTGTAAACTGGTAGTTTGTAATAATGTATTTCAAAGCTGTGCTATTGAGTAATGCAAAAGTGCAAAAGAGTAATGAGAAGCGTAGCAAATTCTTTTCTATGGCAGGTAATATAATGCATAATTGTTTTAATAAACTGGCTAATTACAGATGACACACCAACAATACTGATAAGACAATGAAAATAATACATGTAAGACTGACAAATAAAGGTACAAATGACTCTTTAGGCATCCTCCATGTCACCTGACCCATCTGACAAAAAAAATAAATAAAGATGTATGACAGATTTCATAATGGAAAAAAAAATTCGTCAGCATTTAAGTTAGTCTGCACAAGTATTTGCTATTAGTTGCTGCTTATTGTTTCACTAAGTGGACACAACTGTGTGTTGGACTTTGTGTGGGTCGGTGTGTTTGAAAAGGAATGAGGGGAGGCATTTATGTACACTTTCAATGTTTTGTCTGGGGTTCGAGTGCCCAGGCTATTCTTCCAATCTGTGTGTGTGTGCGTGTGTGTGAGAGCGAGACAGAGAGAGAGAGTGAGAGAGCGATACCCTAGAGAGTGCTCTACACACTCTCTGTGTATGAAATGAATAATGCATCCGGAGATTCCTTTCCTTTCGGTCTTCTCTCGCTTCCTATCCTCATCTCCGTCACTCGCCTTAATCCCCAATCTTTCAATCATGCGCTTGTTTTTCTAATATTCACCTATAGTTACATGACCCATGTTCTCGTGTCTCATCCTCTGCCATCAATCTACATCATCGCCTTCTCTCACTCCCCCGTGCTCTCCTCCCTCTGTCAGTCAGCCCCTCCCAAGACTACTCATGCGTAAGGCAGTGGGGTGAAAATGCTATGCTCTCGGCGCAGCTTCTGCACGCAACAGTGCTAGGATCGTGTGAGAAGGCCGGCAGACGTGATGCAGCCCCACATGGCTGTGCATGGAGCAACAGAAAAGAGAAACAGTGCAGAGGGGAGGGGTGTAATAGTAAAAAGAAAACCTCCGTGGTCGCCGTTATCCACAGCCAGGGGTCTCAGCTCAGCCGAAACCATAGCAACGTTTCACACTGATGAGATTTTTTCATTTGCCACCTTCAGGGTCAATCAAGCAGGTCAAGGTGAAATGGCTGGCACTCATGCAATGCCACTTTTAAAGGGAGGGAGGGAGGGAGGGAGGGAGGGAAGGGGAGAGTGGACTGACAGAATGCACTGAGAAAACAAACAAAGCTGAGTGACTTTACGTTTTTGTAGGAGGGCTCCTAATGAAAAAAAAAATCCCTGGGCATATTTCTTTTTAAACACGTTGATTTAAAGTGGTGATTACTGCAAAAGGCTGAGGGAGGAGGAATAGCTCTAAATCACAACCATCACTCATTCCCATTTGATTTTTCGGGGCTCAATCCTCAAAGGCCAGCGAGCGAGTTCCTTTGACTCCCACTTTCCCCTCGGGCCGCCTGCAGCCACTCTCCACACCTCCACTGATCCCGATCTCATTTCAGGGGCGGGTTGTAATGAAGTCCTCACCCTCTGATGTATGTTCCTCTGAGGCTGCGGGCCGTGTGGGCCGAGCTGCTGAGAAAGCGAAGGCCTCTCCATTACAGACGGGTTAACGTCTTGTGTCAAGCTTCGGTCCGTGCGGCTGCAGTTGTGATAACAACATAATGACTTTCTACCTCTGATTACCAAAGGCTCCGAAACATGCAGGATCAAAGTAAATAAAACAGAGTAGCACCTTCAGCTAGAATAATAAACCCCCCTGAGAAGTGGTGCATGCTGGGAGGATTACTCATATTTTTTCATCTAATTAGGACAATACATCATTTACATTTCACACGGTGGAATGGGGCCAAACACAGAGGCACAGGTTGCTCAACATGAGGTAAGGTAAAACGTGTGAGCAGCCAAGGAAAATGAAGCAAATGTATGAAATATACAGATTGTGTCTAATTATTTTAACAGAAAACACGAACATTTTTTAGTTAATTGCTGTAATTGTAGTCTTTGTTTACATCTCAAGTAATACAAGACCGTAAAATCATTCGCGATCTATTTCAGTTTCTTCATTAAATAGACAACTGCAATGGAAGTGCTTTAAATGTATGAATGTAGGGTCCTTGATCTGAGTGCATGTGTGTGTGTGTGTGTTGCATGTGTGTTTTTTGTGAGATGCCGCAGGTGTCTCTGTGTGTGTGGTCCCGTAGTGGAGGTGCTGGCCATATTAGGGAGGGTCTTTGAGTGAGGAGGCCTCTTGGAGAACCATCACTCGCAGGGTTAATATCTGTTTCCCATCTTTTCCAAGTGGCTCTTGAGGAACTGCGAGTTTCCCCATTTTATTTTCAAAAAGGGGTGAAAAAAGGCTTCTCTTATGAAATTACAAGCACTCGAAAAGATCTAATGTGGTCTTAATTGTCTCACAGCATTTGACAATGGGTGTGGAGGGAGGCCTTGGGCTTGGTGGGGCGGCGGGGAGTGGGGGTGCTTTCAAGTGTGTTTCGAATTACAATTCTTCCATAGAAAATGTGCTTGGCTCTGTTGTGAGGCTTTGTTGTCTTGAACAGAATGAGAAGGTGCAGGCTTTGGTGAGGTACCTATTTAGAAAAAGAACATAGGACACGAAATGACAGGTTTGAATCAAAAGCTTCTTCTGATTGCACAGAATCACAAAAATGAACTGATGCTATCAATACGAGAAAAAAACAGCAGCATTTATTTTGTGTTACAGGATTAATGTTGCTGTATTACTTCTCTTGGCCGTTGACATGCAGACGTCTCCATAAAGGGGCGGGTCACCGAGCTAGACACACACCACACACTCCTACCTACATCCTGTCTGTGACTATTTCATTTGGCTAAAATTTACCCAACTTTAACTCTACTGATAGAAATTGATGCTTTGAGGGATTAAATCAGAAAACTCACAGAGGTGAGCTGCAAACTAAAACTTTTCACTAAATAAACACTATTGAGGTTACTGTGAGTTTCACAAAGGTTTGATGACTGAGTGCCAAGCTAGGGTGTCAACAATAGGTGATTATCTCTTCATCATAGCACCTGTTAGTGTGTGGAATATGTTAGTGAGCAATTGAACATTTTGTTCTCAGCGTTGATGTCTTAGAAGCAGGAAAAATGGTCAAGTGTAAGGTTTTCAGCAAATCTGACAAGGGCCACATTTTGATGGCTACAGGACTCTTCAGAGGATCTCCCAAAATTGAATCTCTTGTGGGGTGTTCTTGGTCTAAAGTGGTCAATGAATCAGTTTGTTTTTTTTTTTGTTTTTTTTTACAGGACGTGGATGGTCAGGTGAGTGTGCATCGCTTACCCAGGGAAACACCTGGCACAAGAATGGCGCAAGCTGGTGGAGGCAGTGTGATGCTTTGGGCAATGTTCTCCTGGGAACCCTTGGGCCCTGCCATGCATGTGGATGTTACTTTAACATGTACCACCTACCTAAGCACTGTTGCAGACCATATATACCCTTTCATAGAAATGGTACTCCCTGATGGCTGTTGCACCCTGCCACAAAGCAAAATGGGATGGTTTGAGGAGCACAACAACAAGTTTGAGGTGTTTTACCCATCTGAGCATCTGTGAGATGTGCTGGACAAACAAATCCAATCCATGGAGGTCCTACCTTGCAGCTTACAGGTCTTAAAGGATCTGTTGCTTGGCCCCAGATACCACAGCACACCTGCAGGGTCTAGTGTAGTCCATGCTTTGACAGGTCAGGGCTATTTTGGCAGTAAAAGGGGCACAATATTGGGTAGGTGATCTCAATGTTATGCCTGACCAGTGTATGATTGAGGGTTGTGTATGAATAATGCAGACATCAATACTTTTAGTAAATGTAATGTTTTGTTTGTTATTTTATTAGTTATTTTTGGTAGCTTTTTATGGTTTGTCATTATTAAGAAAGTTAAGTCTGGCATGATAATAAAGAAGAGTTGATATTGAAGACATGCTCCCTTTGTCTCACGCTGAGCTGTTAAGGACATTTTTTGCTTGTCGCATCAGCAGGTTGAATAAAACATTGTCAAGAGCTGCCACTGGCCTGGGGGCTGCTCTTTGAGATCAGTCTCATGCCCCCCATGTTGCATCTACACCTGTTAAAGAGTAACTTTTCTTTCAGACTGTAAATGGAAGACAGCTCAAAGTTATTTTTAGCCATCGCTATCAAGTAATTACTCATGGAAAAAGATGGTGTTGTAGAAACAACGATAAACAGTTTATTCTTTAGTTAAATGTTAGTTACTTTTCAACCACTGCTGTCACTCTTAAAGTGTCACTAAAGCTCCAGTTTTTAAGCCAGATTCAGTTCATCTAAAACATTGTTGATTTTCATCTAAAACATTGTTGATTTTCATCTAAAACATTGTTGATTTTCGCCACTTTAAAACCCAAAGAATCGTTTTGGGTTTTTTTCTCCAATCAAGCGCAACAAGAACCCAATGAAACTGAAGCCAAACTGATCCCTGGGACTAACTGATGTGTTTGACTACATACGGCCACCCCGGCTGTCAGGTTTCTCCTTTGCCAGCTGCTGTAGCCTAATTAGCCATTTTCAATTTCACCCTGCCAGAAGAGATGTGTTTCGTCGTATGTGAGTTTCCCTCACCAGCCATTCACTTAAACATGTTTCCCACCCGGCTAGAAATCTGCATGTGGCGCACATCTGGGCCTTCATTCACGAACATTTGGGGTACTGAGGTGGTTATCTGATGAGAGGAACACACAAAGAAATCTGGCAGGCCTTTTTTTGCTTACTGTGTGACCGGCTCAATGTTGACAGAGAGATGGTTTGAGAAATAAATGTGTTTTGGATCCCACGGAACTCAGTCGGGTTGGTATACACAAGTGCTTTTGTTATTTTCCTGTTTAACTGTGAAAACTGCCTCCACTGCATCGTGTAGCACGAGCTGAAACAATGAGAACAGTTTACAGCGTCTGATTATTTTAAAATGAAATCAAAGTGCAGCCATTGCTTTACAAGGGATTTATAGCTTGCAAAAATAAAGAAACAACATGCGCACACACACAGACAGACATACACACACGAACACACATGCAAACAAACCATCTCTAATTGGATCACGGCGACTCTTTGGGCGGAATCAGTGACCATGGAGGCTCTATTCTCTGATAAGCAGGGATCTAACCAACACTGGCTGTCTGTTTACTGACCTCCACAGTCACTTAGCATCCACTGACACCTAACGCAGCCAGCTTATTCTACACTGGAGCCAAATGTCTGCTGATGGCAGAGACCACCATCCCCTCTTTAGTTTGGGTGCAGTGGTCCACGTACACACGGAATAATAAAGTGTGTCACCTTCCACCCACCCACCTCTCATTAGGACAAGACGACCTGTGCAAATGACTCTTGGGGTATTCTATGCGGGTGGTGGGTACAGGGATTTCCCACTCACTATGTTGCACTGGCTCAAAGATAATAATTAGGCTCAGGGCTGTGCTAAAATACCCTCAGAGTCTGGTTCTGGTTGGATTTATACAAGCATTTAACATTATGTGGCTTTTAAAACAATTTAGAAAAATTATACCCCGGTGATAGTGCTCTTAAGTTGTGGTTTTCCCCATTACACAGAGCATGTGCAAGGCAAGAGTATGTAACAGCATAAACCTGCATGATATTAATAGTATGCACGGCAGCAAATTTGGCAGGGAGGTGGCTACTTCACAGACCTCACTAACAGCAATGCAGTTTTCCCATGCTTCATAAGTCACCCATAGCCTCAGTCATTTCCTCTCAACAGCTTTTACTCTATTTTTGGATTAACCCTTTAATGCCACAGCCAGATTCTGAACAGCATCAGCCCATCAAATCAGAAAAAAATCTAATCATTTGAAAGCACAAAGCTTCACAATTCGTGATTTTTTGGAGATACCGCATTAGCAATAATCGTTAGAGTTGTAATCTGTAGTGCTCAGAACTGTTCAGTTATTAAGGGCTGTGAAATTTTTCATAACAAGAGTTCAACAACATGCTTACCAGCTTTTGGTCTTTTAAAAAAATGGTTGATACTTAATAAAACTCCAAAAAACTATGAACGAATGATGATTCTTTGACTAAATAAAACTACATGTGTAAATTCATCGACACCAATAAAGGCAATCTAAAATTAAAACATTAATAAAAGTAATTTTTAAAATTTCAAAATACTTTTGAAAATACATACACGAGGAGTTCGATTTTAAAATACAAGTTTCTGTCTCATAAATTAAAGTAGAACCCTCATCTGGTATCTAAGTGTACATGTAAAATATGTGGGCCTGCCTGTGAATCTGAATTTGGATAGTCAAATTACATTCAGCCACTAGCCTGCATAGTTATTCCTGTTTTGAAGCATTAGCAAAAACACATGCAAAATCTATTTACAAACACCAAATAACATCGACATCTGATGCGATTGTGTATACTTATGAAATCAAGCTCTTTTTTTCTAATACTAGTCAATAGTCAATAACCACAGGTGTGCTGGGAGAGCAGGGGGAGGAGGAGACCACCCCTACCATTTGAACATGAAGGAAACTAAATTAGAGAGAGATGACTCAAGCAAACTTAACTACTATACTTTTTACTTATAATTCATGCTATATGAGCAAGGGGAATATAGTATAAAAAAAATACACTGGAATGAATCCGTCAATCATATGTAGCAGCTATTTTTGCCACCCTCAGTTTCAAACCATTGTGATTGTTTGGTAGTAAAAACACAAACTGACACTAAATGTTTCAAAGAAGGCCTATAACTTTGAAAATGTTTTTTAAAAAGTATTTTACTGGAGCAATGATTGTGGCAGTCTGCAATAATGGCAATGCAAATGCGAATTTGAGTGGGTGTGTTATGCAAGGACAACTCTTTGAGTGACTTTCGCTTTGTTTTTTAAATCCAACTGCAAATATAACTCTCTGTGCTCTGATGATTATGAGTTTATATTGTGTATTTATATCTGTGTATATATTGTATATATTGTATATAACTGTGTGATGCACCTCATGATTATCACCAAGTTCACCATTGGTTGGCATATTACAGTGACAGGTTATAACTATTTGAATACATAAGTATTTGAATTCATGTACAATGTTCCTAAATAGGTAATTTTCCTGATCATGATACTTCACCTGCTGGCTGCTTGTAGTTTCAATCAAGCTGCAAGTTGCACTATACATCTCTGCCATACTGGCCTCTTTCTGTCTCTGTAGTTTATATTGAGAACATGTGGCAAAAATTACTTTGGAAGCATATCTGGAGATTTCTATTCACGGGGAATCTAATTGGTCAAACTGTTTGTTGTTCATTTTGACAACTTCAGAAATAGTCAACCAGAGGACTCACACAACATCAAGCACGCCAAGTTTAGATGCAATATTTTTTTTCTTTGTCCCACGGAGGTATGCCTATAGTATGCAAAAATAAGAAACATCTGAATGCTATTTGTCTAACTTTTCAAATTCGTGCAGTCACAGTGGTGCCTCAGTCAAAGAGAGCCCAGCTTTCTGTACAACCTTTGTGTCAAGTGTACTGTAGACTTGTTAAAGTTGCAAACACAACAGAAGGCTGATGCTGGGCAGATGTAAAAGAGAAACAGTGAAGACATGGATCAGCTTTTATATTCTGCAAGGTCTAGATAAGTTATATTCTCTGACAGCATATTGCCCTCTAAGGTAGGTAAGGTTCTGATACAAATACATGTGAAGTTATTGCTGGTGATGGAATTGTTTCGAGATCTATATTTTATGATGTTTAATGGTTTAATGGTCATGACTTGGGAAAATGAAAACAACTAGGAAATGAATGTTGTGGAATCTAATGTTCACCAGCAGTAATTGTTCTCAGCTGCCTGGTGTTTGCCTCACAGGTTGGTACAAATAAAAAAATCATCAAACATCCAGCACAACGAGCTGATAGTATAAAGGGCTATCAAAAAGTAATCGACTGCAGCTTTGCATCAGTGTATGGAAGCGCAGCGCACAAGAAAAGGAACAGGACATTTTTAGTTGGAACAGTGGTGACAAACAACCATTGAATCAAAACTTCACAGAGTGGCTGTTAAGTCCTACAGCATGTACACAAACCATCATCAGATGCTGTTTTGTTGCTAGAAATGGAAATTAATCATTTACACTCCTCCTTACTTGAAAATAGCAAGATGCCCTAGCAAGGTTTAAATGCAATCAATCTGCACATGGTCATCTGACATCGGTCGCGTCCAATTATGGTTAAACAAAGTGGGGATGACGCTCATTACGATGGGTGGAGATGCTTTCTCGATTCCTTTCCTTCACTTTTTGACAGATGCTATAATTCAAAATGTGAAGGGAACATTGGTGCGAGTTAAATACTGAGTGTAGCCCACGCTCTCATTCGACTTAGCTGGTGGTCCGTTTGAATTATGGTTTAGGAAATGTTTTGTGCGTGTGTGTGTTTTTAACTTTTAAAAGGAACGAAAGAGCCAATCTTGACAAAAGCTATCCTTAAAGCATCCATTACGTCCCGCCTCATGTGTTGTCTATGAACACCACATGCTGCTGGCCAATGGCAAGAGAAATATGACTTTCTAAAACACTTGTGGCAAGTTTACAGTACACTTCATTCACTGCATGTCTGTCCTGCGCTCTTTGTGTCTGCTCTTATAAAAACATGCACATAAACACACATATGAAACCGCAAAAAGAAGAACGTGCTGTAATGGGACAGCGTTTTACATCACATAAAAGGATTACATCTGTCAGCGGTGAAAAAAGCAACATTATTGTATAATATGTGCTTTACATTGTGTTAAAACAAAGTAAAGGGATAAAATGTTCACAGTGGTTTAAGAAATATTCATGTCCTGAAGTTAAAGGATATATCAGTGTATCCCTTCAATGCACTGAATCCCTGTATTGAAAACTTTTGCTCTGTGCCAAAAAAAAGAATAAAAACTTATATTAGACACACCACCAGTCACGGTTACATAGATCTTAATTTCTACAATCACAGGCCTGGAGTTCTCTTTTTGTGGATCTCAGAGGTATGCTGAAATCAAATCCCGAGGCTGAAAGTAGCCCCAGTGGTTACTCTGGTTTAAGTAACATTTGCTAAAAAACTATAGCGATGATCAAGTTTTTATAGAGAATACAGTATATATCTGTTATATTACTTTAAATATATAAATCCTAATGGGTTTAACTTTAGTGGCACAAAAAAGACAGAAAAAAGTTTGTCAAGTTATTCTGAAAGGTTATTATGACTCAATAAAACCAGGCCTAATGTTACTACTCCAGCTTTGGTCTGTAGCTTTACCCGTTAGCTTTCTGGTTAGCCACACTTCTCCTCTTTTGCATGTATTGACTGCTCCAGTAGGTTAGCAGTTAGCCTTAGCTGAGATGCTGTAGTGGTGTGGGCTTTAAATATACCTTAGCTTTAGGACAATTGCTCTTCTAAATACAAGAAGGGCATTTTGAACTCAACTGCTCCTTTGGCTTTTGACATGTTAAATACGTTAGCTTTACAAAGACTGCTAAATGAGCCTCATCCTTCTAGGCATGCTTTCCTTGCATGCTTCCATATTTTATGAGCTATCTCACCCAAATTTCCAAAATAATTACTCCTATCAGGTATTTTGTCACAGAATTATTTCACCTGCACTTTAACAAATTTCCATTAGTTATCTCTAAATCAGAAAAAGGTTTTCATCTAGCAAGCCCCGTTATTTTACTCACATTCCAAGTGTTGGACAACTGGGACGACTGGAAAAAGCGTTTGAGGTCTGGAGTAATAAGTTTGGTCTTGAAAAGGTGAAGGCCAGATTTAACAAAGGTGTTTTTGTTAGTCCTCAGGTGCACAAACCAAACCAACTTTATATGTTTTATTGTTGTGTTGCTTTGAATGAAGGAAAATTAACACATCACCATGGAGTGCACTCCTCCAGCTCTGGACTATAAAAAGATGTACAGTTGAGCTACAGTTGCAGCTTCCATAGTTTCTCCAGCCAAGAGTTTAAACTGGTTTCTCAGTTCTTCCTCCCCAAAATTCTCTCTTTCCCCACAGAATAATTCCAAATTTTTATGTTAAGTGTGTGCAACCTCAAAATGAGAGCCAGCCCCACTCATTAAAGAAAAAAGAATTAAAGTTCAATAAAACTGATAAATCGTCAGTTCAGTTTTACAGCTAAACAATGTTTTGAATCAACCATATCAAAATGAGTACGGCATCTTTGTGATTGGTCCCTGCTGAAAGAGTCAGAGCCCACCGCTACCACAGACCGAGATGGGTTTTAAATCACTGTTGCCATGTGTTGAAACACTCCATCATGAATACTGACCCAGAAAAAAAAAACAACAACCAAGTGGGTCATATCAAAGTTTGTACCTCTCCCTCTGAGGCAGTTATATCTGTTGCCAGTTATTTTGGCCTCTGGCTGGTGTTTGTGCAAGGTGCCTGTCATCCATAATGTTAAAAAAAGAGCATCCAGTGCCTCACGTTACTGTAATATATTAAAACAGCAACATATCAGCATTTCCATAAGATCATCATGAACCTAATAGGTCTTTTTTAAACAGCAGCATTCATTTTAAATCATGTTCCTTTTAACAAGTGTAAAGCCAGTGCTGACACTGCCGTTAGCTTCAATTTGATATCCACCAGGTGATACTCGGAAAGTGGCGTACAGTGGGCTGCTAAATGAAAACATTTAGCTTTCTGCTAGAAAGGACTCTCATCAGAGCAATGACAGTGGACTAAAGCAAACACTCAAACAAGCTGGGTGAAACTGGATTGCCACTGCCAGTGACCTTATTTCATATTTTACATCCATTTTGCTCTTGCTGATTGTTTATTTATCGGTTGTGTTTCTACTGCTTTCTTACAAAGAAAATGCATTTCATACTTAAGAAAAAGTTTTGCAAAAAATGAATTCCATGAGCAGCAGGTAAGAGAGCTGGATGTATAATGCACCCATCAGTGTGGGATTAGCATCCAAAAACATGGTTGCACACTGGCAGCTGGACTTAAAGTACAGACTTGAGAAGGTGATATGAAAGCGCTTTTTTTCTTATGGCCAGCAGAGGATGATTTCTTTACAGAAGTTCATGAAAAAGGATCCTACTTACTTGATTTATTTATACCTATTTATTGTCATAGTCCTCACAGGCCTGCTGTCTTGTGCTTCCTCTCTTTCTCTCTCTCTCGCTCTCAACTTCTCTCACTGCTTTTGTGCCAGTCTGTCCTGTGATTATGACATCTATGTCTTTCACTTCTTCAGTAGAGATTTATATTCATTTTGTAATTCATGGCCCCATTTTGAGTAAAATATATAAATATCCAGTCCTAAGGTTTCTCATTGTATTTTGGGGGTTTTATTTTCTGTTTTGAAAGAGTCAAGGCTTAATATTTAATATTTTCCGGTGTTTTCAGTCAGCCTCTCTCTCTCTTACTACTGCTACACATTTATCAGTGTAGCTATTTCAGTGGCGTGCCCAGTGGCACATTAGACGCCAAGGAAAAGTTCAGTTTAATCAATCAAGCTCTGATCAGCTCTTTAGGTCATCCAACACTACATTGTGGTATTTCTACTTTCATATTAATTTATGTTTTTGTGAAATGTTAATTATGCTTAGTCGTTTTAGCAAGTGTCAAAGTTTTTACAAGGTGACTGTCTGCTCAGGGAGGAAGTCGGGGTAGATGAGCAGGTCAGCCAAACATACGATTTTTAATCTCTCAGGTTCAAGTCATCATCAGTGATAAACCTATCCTATCAGAATATGTCTTTTTTTTTCTTTAAAAATAAAATGCTCTTTCAGCTCTTGGCAATAAACAAAAATGGGGCACAGAAAATATTCTTTCTAAATGACACACATCAAAATCTATTTACAGTGTTTCTTTAAAAAAAAATGTTGCTTGTCTTTAAAACATACGCTTAGGGTTAGGATTCAGGGCTAGGCTTGATGCTGTCACTGATGATGACCTCAGAGCGACTATATGTTAGGGCTGTATTTGCTTCCTGTTTCCATGTGAGAAATAATTTAAAACTATCAAGTCATCCCAGTGCAAAGGTTATGTGTTCACTGAACTCATTCTATGGATTGTGTGAGTTATAAAATAAAACAGGAAGGAGTTGTTTCTAAGAAAAGGTTAACATCTGGAGTATAAATTTCAATAATGACAAATTGATCGGATTATGAAAGAGACTAAGTAGATTTCATTATAGTTATAAATGGACACTAAATTTGCTCGTAGCTGGAACTATCTATATTTCCACTGAACGTGAACTGGAAAATATAAGCATGATGGAGGGAAAATGAAGAAAAGGGACTGATAAAAAGAGGCAATGTATCCCAGCTGAGTAATGCAAGTGGCAGATGAATTGAAAACAATATCCCATCGGCTGGGCTTGCCAAATTCAGTTACGGATTTCGGCTCTAACCTATTGGAACCCCGGAGCTGTTTTGAGGGGAGTGAGCAGGAAAGCAAACAGTATTAATCCTCAAAAAGTTCAAAATATCTTCCTGTCATAACAAAGGATAGAGCCCTTGTTCTGCGCAAAGTCTGCAAAATAATATTAAGTGCAGATGTGAAGGAAGATGGAGGCATAAACACTGGACCCTGTCTTCTATAAATGTTTAAAAATGAGCCCTAATGCAGAAGGGCTGTGGGTATTTGCCCAGCTGTTGGATAAATAAGCAGTGAGATTCAAAGGCTGGATAACCTCCACCAATGCCCATCAAACCAAACAGATGAGAGGCCATAATAATCTGCTCCATCCTCAAACAGGACATCACTGTCTCCAATTAGCATTTTGAAGTAGTTCCACAGTGGAGAGGGTGGAAATTTGAAAAAAAGGAAATATAAAGGGGACAGTGTTGATCTGCCTTAAATACCACAGAATGCAAAAATGCGTGGCAGAATAACTGATTTTCTTCTATTGTTTAATGATATTTTGCTAACATTTCTCAACACTCCCTTTTCATCCAGGCCTCAAACCCAATGTTTGGCCATCTAATGCGAGTTTCCCTCTTTCTGTCCGCTCAATTAAATCACAACAATTAATAAAAGCAGACGAGCTGTTTCTTTGCAAACACTGACGTCACGTTTGGTTCTGCTCAGCCTTTTTTTTTTTTTTTTGCCATATAGAGGATCTTGAACTGTGATAATGTGTTCTTCTTGGCCAGCTGTTGGCTGAAAGATGAACGATTGCATTCAGAGCAAAAGCGCTTTGATGTGCAATAATTGGCAACAGCGTTCTTCCAGAAAAAAAGAAAAAAAAATAGGACATCTTTCAAGAGACTCGGGAACTGTTTTCACTGCCTGCTGAGCTCGTTCTGTGCTACGTTGGAGGGGGACGGAGGGTGCGGGGAGAGTAATTAAAGCGAGGTGGAAGAAGTGAGCTGACATTCATCAGGGTCGAGGGAGGAAAGCTGATGCTGAGTCCTGGGCCAAAGCAACAGTCTAATTCTTCATCTCTACTTATTTTCTTGGCCTTTCCACTCTCCGAAGTTTGTTTTGTCATGGTATGGTCTTTTTTTGTAGCCAAATCTCTATTTCCATATTTAATCTGCACTATTTATTGCACAAATACAATTTCCAGAGTTATTATGCCATTAAATGTATGCTTTGCTGCTGGATACTTCAAAAGGCCGGATACTTCTGAAGGCATTGCTTTCTGCTGATGCAATCATTTCCCTGGGATATTGAAAACAAACACATTAGGCCTTAAAGAACTCAAAACCTGTCTGGGACTATAATGCCTGCCTTTTTGATTGGCGTGAGGCGCAAAATGCCACTTTTCAGTGGAAAACCAACGGTCGTCTTTAACAGCCCACGTTTTCCAAGCTCACATGCAGTGTAAATTATAGGATAATAGGGTGCAGGCGATTGTAGACTCTGTTTATTCAATCCATTTCTTCACACAAGTTCCCATTGCCTTTTCCCTTCTTTTCTGCCTTGTGTGTGGCGGTCCTCTGATCCCTGACCCTCGCCATGTGTTTTCACTTTCGGCTCTGATCTCAGCTCTGTGACCAGCGGGGAACCAAATACAAATTGAACAGTAACCATTCACAGGCCACTCCGTTTCATACCTCCGCTAAACCCGCTTTGTCTTCCCAAGGAGGCGCTCGGGGGATAGCTGTCCCCGGTTTGTTCCAAGGCTTTGAGCCCCTCTCGCAGCCATCAGTCATCCGACAACAAATGCGGTTTACTGTAGCTCGTGGCGCAATAGACATCTTCTAAATGGACATCACGGTATTCCCCTCAAAGAATCAACAGACCACAAAACACGGGCTAAAACGAAAATGTTTAAACTTGCTTTGAGAGTGATGAGCGGAGGCCCAGAGAAAACACTACAGAAAAAAAGAACAAATCATCAGTGTTTGGGTGGTGTGCTTTTTATTATTTCAGTTAAGGTGAAGTTTTCATTAGACCCATAAGCCCCCTCCTTTGGAAAGCGAGCCCCCCCACTTTTTTTCTCCTGTGAAACTCGCTGGACAGCAGCCGCTCGCAAGTGGCAGGGTATGTTTGTTCAGCTTTTATTGGGAGATGTGGTTTGAAGAAGTTAAAAAGAACCCTTTTGTTGTTCTTGGGGTTCATATTTTTTCTGGAGTTGCTCCACGCTCCGTATTTGCTCCCCCCACCCCCCTCGGCAACCGAAACTGAAAAAGGATAAAACCTGAACGCAATAACTCTACTAAAGTGAAGACAAACTCTCCAAAGACTTGACAGATAATCTCTCAGATAAGATATAAATCAAGAAAAAAAAAACTACCAGCTGCAAGCTTTTTACTGAGAGCGACTCCCAGAAGTTGTGCCTGGACACTTCATGCTCCAAATGCCCATCTGAGACTTAGTGAGCAATTTAGCGATCGGACATAAAGTAATCCGCAAAACTGAACCCAGACTTACACCAAAAGCTTTAGTATTTGATGAAATGATATGGCACAGATAACATCTACGGGCTATTATTGAAATATTAGTCCAGGGCAGGACATGTGGATATGCTACAAGTGCATAAAAACATCCCTACACGTGGGTTTATGATGTGATTTTTTTCCCCCCAATAATCTTTTCTTCACCCGGATTCTCCCTCGGAGTCTTTATTAGAGTAAAAACACATTCATCACCTGTTTCGCGTTAACGTTTCACGCATGCAGTCCCAGCCTCTTGTATCTTGTAAACTCTGCTTCGTTTACTTAGCCTGGCTTTCATTGCAGCCATTTTGCACGGTTTACCTTTGTTTAGTTTATTAACCCAGGGGGTTACTTAACCTAAACATCCCAGCCGAATACTTCAGCTTTGTGTTCCAAAATTTTTAACAAAGGTCTTCTTTTTTTCTTAAACACAGCCGAAAGTGGTGCTAGGTGAGGATGATAGAGGTTCGGTTGCAACAAATCATTTGCTATCTATTTATGTCATCTGGTTACTCAATAAAGCTCACGTTTAAAACATTTGATTCAAATGTGTAACTCGGTGCTGAGGTTTAACGTGCAAGGGTTAGAGTAGTAAGTAGTAGTGCCAATCACATTTAGAATTAAAGCTCTCTCATTTAACTCGGGCATTTTTGTCCTAAAACCAGTAATATTTTACCTCCTATCTCTCTTCAAGGCTGCATCAGTCTCAATATCACATGCCACCAACTCTCAGGGGACTTTCCTTCAACAAATAAAGGCTCAGAGCGGCATTAAACACAAGTACAGCCTAAAACCCAGTGTGCACGCCGAAAGTCGAGGGAGCCTCTCCTCATGTGCTAAACCAAATATATCCCCACAGTTTAAGGACCAGTTCCACGGCTAATGGCAGGAGCTGGATTCCCATGCTCCGGCATTGTGTCTCTTCCAGATGCAGCCAGGGGAAAATGGGGGAGGCACGCTCATGGGTGGTCTGCCCCACATGGTCCCACACTCTGCGGTTTGCGCCCTACATCTGACATCTCTCATCTACAGTGGCTCTCAGCTGGGGCGCTCACAGCTCACATTCTCCGTGCCATTTTTACTGCAACAATCTTGAGCTCCGGGACGAGGCTGGAACTGTTTACCATCCAATGTCTTCATCAGGGAGGCACACAGCAGATCTGGCTTCCTAAATACTAAAACTTTCAGTTTTTTCAACAAAGGATGTTGCAAAATTCTTCAATAAGTTAGTGTAGTACTTTCACCGTTAATCAAACAGATGATAGTTCTTAGTGATTATTACTTTTATCTTTTTATCCACTCACCATACGCCTGCATGCTGCCTTTTAAATAATACTTCGACATAATAATCGACACTTTTATCTACTTTTATCGCGCTCAGATAAGTGAGCATTAACTACTTATGCTGCACCACAACCATTACTTTGCGCGCATTTGGCTTAAAGAGACTCTCACACGCCCTTGCTATGGGGGTAAAATCGATCATTTTTTAAGCCAGAAGGCTTTAAAATGTTCACACAAATCATGCTGATATTTCAGTAGTGAACACCGTACAATCTAGGTAATAAATGAAGGGGATGTTAGATCATTTATATTGAAATGGATTTATCCTCAAGCCCACAAATACCACATTTTATTGACTTTCATATGCTGGAAACCTGATGTGAAGTACAGGAGGACAATTAGCGTCATAATAACATTTTATGGGAATAATCGATATAGAGCAGAGCAGAGATTTGGGCTGGGGCAAGGGCTTCAAGTGTGGTCTTACATGCGATGCACGCAGTGAGGCTATGGTTCTCAACTAAGTTCTCATGAGCAGAGAACCCAAATTGTTGCAATCGGCTTTTAACCCTGCCACACACGTAGATAAATACTGACACAGATTTTTGTTTTCTCTGATGAAGAAAATCGTACACTTCATACTGTTGCGTATCAGAATAGGTGACTCTTTATTTTCATTATGTTGCCTGCTAATCTTACAGATTTTATTATAAATCACTCATGCTGCAGATTGCTTTGAGAAAATTCAGCATTTAAAAATTTTGTGTATCATAAATGTAAACATTTAAATCTGAATTGTGTGTACAGTGCTGATACAATCTGTTGCATGTTGCATGACAGATGTGTTACATTTGTTACATCACAATTTTGAAAAAAAAAATAAAAAATATATATATATATATATATATATATATATATATATATATATATATATATATATATGTATGTATGTGTGTGTGTGTGTGTGTGTGTGTGTGTGTGTGTGAACATTCAGTTGTGAAAATTCAGGCCACTGTGCAAGTGCCTTAAATCTGTATTTTATCTAGTCTAGTGTCCAGCAGGGGGCGACTCCTGTGGTTGTAGAAGAAGTTAGATTGTATAGCCGTCTATGAGAAAATAACCCAACTATAAACTTGATTTATGACTCCAGTAAACTCAATCCTGGTGAATTTATTTTCTGAATCATTAGTTTCAAGTCCTGTTTAATACAGCATGGCATTCATTTAGTAAATTATGGCCCCGTTTATTGTAAAACAGACAGTAAATCAGAGTATGCTTTAGGGTTATGACTGAGAAATCACAATAAGAGCGAGAAGTTGTTGGCTTCGTCTCGCTCGTCAAGTTTCAACAAGATGATGACACTCAAACTGCTCAACTTGAGGCTTCAGAACCAGGCTCCTTAAATCATTCAAAGACAACATAGGGGCTTCATACACCTTTTATATACAGTCTGTCCTAGACTCACATTCTTTCATGGCTGCTTGTTCAGAAGCCCTACCTAACAACACACTGTTTTCAATGTTGACTTTACCTTTTTTCCAGCTCTTTGATTAGTTAGGTTTGAAGGGAAAATTAAGTTTTAGGTTTAAGTACACAATCTTTACACATTTAGCATACATGAAAAGGTAAACTTTACCTTTGCCCCTTTAATTACAGTGACAGTAAACCAGCCCATGGTCTCATGCTATTTATTTTAGCCTCAAATTGACTCTATCAGACTGCTCAACATATTGAAAATCTCTTGTAAAAAAGGATAACCAGTGAGCTACAATGGGATGTCTACAAGTCCTAACAAAACATCAGTATGTGATGAATTGGGAGAGCAGGTTGTGAAGAACATGATCTATAGCTATGGCGAAAAAGTGATACTCTGTAAATACAACAACTGTGAAAAAAAACCCAGATGCAGTTGTAACACGGCCAAGTGTTTTCGAGTGCATATGTGTGTGTAAAGCAGATGGGCGGTTATAAATTCTTCTACTTCAGAAGCTGTTTTTCAAATTTTTTATGTGCAACATGTTTCTGAGAGACATTCTCAAAAAATGAGCTCCAGAAGATTAACCAAGCCAAAGGTGATATCATTCATCACACAGTACTGCAACTGTGATGCAGATGAAGATGTTTCCGAGCCAAGAGATGACACTGATTGGGGCTGTGAATATTTCACAACCTTATCTATCTACTAAAGGCATCAACAACTTTGCTGTGAGTCATTTGAACAAGGACATGGAAAAACTCAAGATAACTTTATTGGTTATTGTCATCAGAATAAATCCAGGGCTTACGAGTTTGTTCGGTATACATGTACGAAAGCTACAATTATGGACAGATGGAAGGGATAAAAACATTTTGGAAAATTGCAGCAGTGTCATGGAGAGAGTTTAAGACCTGGATACCTTTTTTTCCAGCCATTGTATCAGCTACTAGTATGCAAAAAACTCCAGTTGGACCAGTCAAAAGTTAGTAAACCAACACAAACAAGCCAAATGTGCTGACATGCTCAATGAGTGCAGCAAAAGCATCATCTTGCTCGCACATTAATTCTGCTTGTCATACGCACAGAAGGTTAGAGCAGCAATAATCATAGCCATACAAAATAAATACAAACTATATGCAATTAATCAAATGTAATCTGGTGAATGTTAACTGTTGTGTTTGGCACCAGAGAAATATAAGTTGCTCAGTAGCCTCTGTTTCAATTGGATCTGACAAGAAAAACCCAAGGTCTTATTTGTTACAGCAAAGCCTCCAATTGTTTAAAATCTTTAACCTTTAAGTTTGGTTAAGACCGCAAAATAAGAGTAAAAGACCTACTGACATGTGCATATGGATTAAGCACTACTAGTCACTTTAATAGTAACCAAGGGATTTTTATTGATTGGTTGTTCCCTGATACGGTTTCATCTCCGCTGAGGACATCGCAGCAAAGAAACCCATAATTAAAGGAACATGCTGAAAAGGGCTTTTTCTTTTTAAAGAGTATTACATAATAAAGCAGCAGGGAAAGATGGCCCCATGCTTGCTGACAGCAAATTAATATCTTCAGCATGAAAGATTAAATGTTGCCATTGTTAGTGGCATTTACAAGAACAAACTTGGAATAAATTTAACGCCCTCCACTTAAACTCATCAGTGAAAGCATAATGAAAAGCAGTGCAGTTAATTCTAACAAAAGTCTCAGTGAATCATTTTGTTGAAGTAATATCTGTACGTACTTAAGAAAAAACTGAATGTAGCTAAAACTGAGACTAGAATGTTAGAACATTTAAGACTATGACTCCATCGCTGAGCCTGGTTCTGCCAGAAATGTCTTCCTGTTAAAAGGGAGTTTTTCCTTCCCACTATCACCAAGTGCTTGCGCAAAGGAGATCATCACATTGAGGTTTAGAGTAGGTTTATATAGAATGATCTTAATGTTAACCTCGTAAATTTTTAATTTCTAGCTACATTTCTCTTGTCTTCACTCAAAATTTGAAAACGAAATGCCAGCACTGTATAAAACCTGACAAGTGAAGGGTATCGTTTTATACATTGACCAGAAATACATTGTTCTGCATTGTGTTACAGTCTTTTTACAGGCTTTCAGTAAAAGAAACACTTTCCACCAGAAAAGATTGTTTCGGAAGGAAACTTTTTAGTTGCATCAAAAATAGATGCTTTTGAAAGATAATGTTTCTAAGATAAGAATGTCACAAGAGTGTACAGCTATAGAGGCTCTCACTAAAGCTGTGCTTAGACACAATGGTGCTTTGCACTAAATGCTAATGTCAGCACATTATTTAAATTGCAACCAAAACACTGTAGCTACACAAGCACGGGAGCACCAGACTGTTTAAGATACTTCCTGATGGTAGTGATAACCTGCTTTACTGTTAATTATACTTGTAAAAATACTTTAAAATGTTCAATTGCACCTGTGGGAGAATACTGCAGGTAATTGTCTTGTGAATTCACTGCAAGCGAGTACTGTAGCTTTCATGTGTGCGGCCTACATAGACTCTGATCAGGCCATAATCTCAACTAAATCGCAGTTTCTCAGTAGTAAGAAAAGTACAAACGTCCTGCTTGTGCTCTTTGAGGAAGAAATTAATGTCTGTATCAATATTTTATGGTAATCTAATTGCTGATGCTATCAACTGTTGTTTAACTTATGGTGCTACAAATTAAAAGTCAAGGGATCCAAACGGCGTGCTACGTCATCTCTTAGAAAGGTTTTACTGGAAGGTGAAATATTAATTAAAGTTAGAGTCCTCCTTTGGACCTTTTTATATCCTTTATCTCCTGTTTATATATATTGTGTATAATCTGTACTACTTGCACTCATTCTACTATCATGACTACAAAGTACTTATCAATGACTGTCTTATCAGTAGGTTTTATACTAGTTTACTACTAGGTTGCAAATTTTGCTTTAATGATGTGTTTAATGCATGAAGAATTTTTTTGCTGTCTGTGTGTATAAGTGTGTGTGCGTATGTATGAGCGTGGGCTTCATTGTACACACACATGCACAATGTTTATATGTGTTTGTCAGAGAAAGCTTTGTTTCTGGGTGTGTGTGGGCGTGTTTGATTTCAAAGCACAGCAATTGAAACCTAAAACTTGGGAAAAGCTGACAAAACATACCGATCGCAGGTGGTTAATGGGATGGGAGAAATGACCAGTTGACCAGCATCATAGGTGACCCCATTCTGATGTGCCCTCCTCAGTGGCTGACCCCCATCTGCTAGATATTACTCCTATAAAACTCTTCTGTTTGTCCAACATATGTCAAGGATGGGTGGTCCTGAGATAACACGACACGGAGCCCTTATGTCAAGTTGCTGAATGACACTTTACCTAGTCCTCTTATAACACTGTCAAAACCGTTCTAAAAGGGGGGGAAACGGCTGCTATTGTTGCAAGTACAGGCACAACCTGCTCGTTTCTTCATGATGCCACTTAGATGCCAGTTTCTGGAAGGATGCAGGTCTTTGGCAGAAGGAACTTTTATCTCCTTTCAAACTGCCAATTGCACCGTCTCACACAGATGCCTCAAGAAGACACAAAAAAAGAAGAGTGTCAGAAAGAAATCTACGCTCTGGGAGCTAAGATGTGAAAGTTCCAGGTGTCAGGGGTGAGAGGTTGAAGGTCCTTGTAATGTGGGTGGTTCTGATGAAGTCCTGTTTGCAGTTAATGAGGGCTAAACAGACATGCTGATCACCCCTTGTAATTCGCAGGGGACTAATCGCTGAATATTCCCTTTGACAAGAGAGATTACACAGAGCCCGAGGCCGGACAATAGAGATTTGCCATGTAATGTCTGTGCTATAGACAGGGGACACAAAAAAAGAGTGGATCAGACCATAGGAGAGAAGAATTAGAGGAGGGAGAGGCAAGGGGGGTGGATGTGACACTGGCCAAGAGGTGCCACCTTTGGAACAATGCGATGACGTGGGTGGAGGGTGGGGTGGGGGGGACATAACAGCACCAACCTCAGAATCACATGGGTCAATTATGACCTTAAGGAACAGCCGTATGTGTGAGGCATCTTGATTGGCGAACATGAAAAAAAGAATCCTCAGTTGTTCCCCTGTCAAGCAGTGCAGATTCCTTCAGCTCTACACAGTTTTACAGCGTCTTTAATCGTTTTTTTCTCAGCAAAAGAAAAAAGAAAGACAAACCCACTGCCTCTATCTTTGCAACATCAAAGAGCAGTAGCTACACTAAAATTTGACCAAGTCAAATGTTCTCTATAGACTGTATATAAAAGATGAACATTGTCTCTGTGGCATAACCATTTGGAACGTCATATCGCATTAAGAAGCCTTGAAACTGAACATACTGGTGGTTTCTTTCTTTGTTTTTTCAAAGCCAAGGGCAATTTTAGAACTGTTATAAGAAGGTGGGGTGCTAACTTATCTGCTAATGCTACCAGGTCTTGCTAGCAAAGTAGATTCATACTATAGGTGCATCTCCTAGATATGGATACCTGCTAAGTAGTGTTACCTAACATGCAAATAAAATATTAAAATTTCACTCACCAAAAATATAGTGCAAATGTCTTGAATGACTAGAATAAATGACAGCAGAAAAAGGGTGAAGCTTAGCTTAAAGCTACCAATAGCAGGCTGCCCTACTGTGAGCATATATTCCTAATAATGCAAATGCTAAGCTTTAGAAAGAAAAAAATAATAATTGCACTTTACTTCCTGGTATAAAATTTGGAATTTTAACATAAATGTCTGTAACACTTTTGGCCTCCAAACGCAGAGCTATTGCTTAAGCTAATGGGGTTGCAACAAATATGACTTAAAGTCAAAGTTAATATTGCTCTGTTTGTGCAATGTGTCAATGAGCATGTTTAGCATATAACCTTAATAAGGTGATCACAGACTGCATTTTCTTTTGTCACTTTTTTCCTACTTCCCCAAAGTAGCCAGTAAAAAAAAAAGCGTGATTTATCAGGATCTACATAAAAAAGGAGAGGATTTCATCAAATAATTTGTTGCCTCATTGGTGTCTATCAGCCATTCGCTCCATGAATGTCAATTTTGCTCAGCAAGGAAAAACCCAAAAGATGGATTTGGGTCTCAGTCTATCAAACACATGGAAAGCTCATAACTTGATGAGGTCAAGCTCACTTTAGTGGTTTCCAGTAATACAGATGACTTTCACAGGCAAAATTATTCCACACTAAAAGCAGCGTTCACTCCTACATGTGCAAATACACAGTATATACTTACGTTGGTGGTCTGTTAATATACATTACATTTGGACATTTACATAATACTGTGGCCAAATCCAGAGGTTTGGGTTTGTCATCATAGTTTTTAGATACAGCATAACCTTCTGTCTTTATAGAGTAATCTGAGATAGAAACCCATATTTCTGTCAATTCAGAAATTTCAAGCAAGTCGTGTTTCAAATACTAGCAATACTAGCAAATACTACATGTAAAGATATTAATTGTGTGCATAAAAGTGGAACAAATTAATGATGAAATGTTATCGTTAAATAGGAGAGAGAACTCAAGTGAGGGATAGATAAGAAAGGACGAGAGAAGACATGGAAGTTAATGCAGAAACAAAACAGAGGAGACACGGAGGCAATGTGAACACTTGGAAACATGATAAATGATATCAATTCTTATCAATCAAAGCAAGAACCAAAACTCTAGTACATGACACTGCACCAGTAACCATGGCAGAAAATGATATGGTTTGTATACTTGCATATAGAAATCCAATGATATGAGAAAACATTATTATTGTTATTAACCATATCATAACATAATCACTGTTTATGCCACACTGTGGAGCCCTAATCTATGTTTACAGAAACATGGATTGCCACCAGTGTAGAATTAAGCCAGAATTTCATATTTACTTTAGCTTTTACAATTTTTTCATATAGAAATCTGTGCCTATGGCTTTGTGATGCAGGGCCAACTCCTAAGTGTCGTTGGTGAACTGCAGTAGCTACCTAATGCAGTATCAAAAGCCACAAACAACTCAAACAATTGCTCTTTAGGCATTTTTTTTAGAGTTTAGAGTGTCTAGCTTTATGTCTTCTGGTCAACATTATCTATAATGAAGTGCAATGTTTATCTCAGTGTAAAAGAAATGGGAATGGCTTTACTTTGACACTGCATGTCATTCCTCTGAAATGGCACACAATTGAAACTCTTAGATGCTGGTGTGATTGTGTACAGTGTGATGTCTCTGTTACCCATTTCAGGGCAATTTACTGCCATGAGTTACATCCACTTGTTCCCTTAAGAGGGAATAGTAACTTCAGATCAATACAAAGTCCTGAGCAATCATCTTTTTCCTGTGATGAATAACTTTGGTCCTGATGGGAGTGATTGCTTCTCCTGGATGAAAATTCCCAAAGGGTTATTAACGGGTTTGATGAGGCTGAAAATGATGTAACTCCTGTGCTTTGGCCTTTGAAGTCACCAGATTTCAACAAGTCTGAGTACCTAAGGGAGATATTTGGACCAACAAGTTAGCACCAGATAGGGAACATCTTTTCACATTTATCCCACCAGCAGACTTCCAGAGACTTCCACCAGTTGTTTTTTCCTTTAATTTGTCACTTTCTATCCATACAAACAGTCTCAGCAGGGAGTGTTAGGCAGATTGTGAGCAATACCACGTGACAAAGGTCATGCACAAAGTAAGGGTAATATGTCCAGACTTGCTATTTTTGACCTTGTGTTATTTACAGTGATCTGTTGCTTTAACTCATTTGTTTTCTCACCATTTGTTTTCTTCCTCAGCTTGATGTTCCTATATGTCAGTCATATTCGAGACCTGCGGTTTTCTGTTTTGCCAAAAACATCCTTTGGGGTTTGGCATGCATGTTGAAATGAAAGGATGCATGCAACATGTTGCAAGAGTCTGTGAAGGAGGGCAGGATTTTCCTTGTTTTTCAACCCCCCCTCGCCGTCCTTTAGAAGCTTGCATGGACCACCAAAGATGTCCGCTCCAAACGCAAATGAATTACAATCTCAGGGATGATGATGCGTGTTTCTGAGCCTCTCGTCATGTTTGTGTGCATTTACTTTTAAGCTGTGCTCTGCATAACTTCACATACACTGAAAAAGAGCTCGACTCCCAAAGGCTCCATGGTCATGGGAATCTGAAGCTGCACATTGAATATAAACTCCCAGTGGCAGTCTGACGAGAGCCCTTTGGCTGAGAACATGTACAGTATAGTTTGCGAAAGTTGCAGGCGCTGTCATTGGAAGCGTTATCCCCTCTTTCTCTCTCTCTCTCTCTCTCACACACACACACACACACACACACAGTTTGTAGATGAAGTACAAGGTGCCAGGTTGGAAAGGGGGGGGCGGGTATGGATACACTGAAGATGTAAAGGTGAAGATCCTGACTGTGGTGCCTTGATTTAACAGCTGAAGTTTTGAAAGGCCAGTGCATATAAAAGCCTGCCATCAACACATATAATCTCTTAGCTGAGCCCATTGAAAGCTGGGTCCCAGGGGTTAATTCTCCCTTCACTCCATGTTTGAATCAATTCCTGACTCACATTGAGATGAAAGCACCAGAGTCCCAGGACCGAGCCCGGACTCCGAAGGCCCACTGATCCCGGACGACTGGAGTGGATTATTGCGTGTTCGTCTCGTCGGACCTCCATTGGGACAGGGAAACTGAAAAGAAAAACAATAATTAGAGATAATTGCTTGTGTCCAAACACAAGCATTAAAGCCCTCCTCCCTCCCATCTCCTTTCGTAGTATGTGAGGTGGAATGAAAGGGACACCCCCCTGTTTTGACAGCTGGGCAGGCGAACATAATTTGTGACAGCTGAACTGAAACGTCTTTAACCGCAGGGAGACAGAGGGAGAGAGACAGAGAGAGAGACAGAGAGGGAGAGAAGGATTTGGTTTGAGAAAGTAATGGTGGGAGAGGGAGATCAGACAGAGAGATCCTTTTCAGAAGAAAGGAAGATGTCAGAGAAGGGCAAAAAGAAAGAGAGAAAAGAATTAGAAGAAACTGATTGCTGTGTGGTGGGGCGGGATGAGCAAGATAAAAAGAGGGGAAATAGTCCCAGAGTAGGACGAGTTCACATCAAATGCAAGTGTTACAGAATAGAATATTAAAACAACAGGGCTCGGGTGAACATGGTGTCATACCAGGTCTGACACATTGGGTTAATTTGCTGCTCCCTGGAGGTGACCCCTGAACTTCAGGGACACGGGGGTCGCAGAGACCTCAGAGCGAGACAGGCAAAATCATGTCAGTCTGAGAAGCCGGGTCATGGGTCACCTCTGATATTCTGGGTATATAGGCCAAAACAAGGACCATATGTGGATGGAAACACATTTGAAACAAAAATAAGTCACAAATTTCCATCTTCACTCATAACTGGTCACTTGCTTTCTTTCTGTTATTTTTCTCCTCCCCCTCTTCTCCCCTCCTGCCCCAAACATCTCGACCCACCGCAGACTTTCTGCCCTAATTCAATAAAGTCATAAATACCAGCGTAACGGCAAATTGACATAATGTTGGCTGTATGCCCTTTAAATTGTCAGTGACAGAAGTTTTCCCAGAGGTGAAATATTAATACAAACACAGGATTTCTTTTCCAAAATACCCAGCTCCCAACTTCTCCTATGTTTACTTTTCTCCTTGGTCCTAATTTCTGTTAGTGTGAAATGTTATACTTACTGTTGTATTTACTGACAGGGGAGGGACAGAAACCCAGGACCTGGGAATGTGATCTTTATGGCTCAGATTACTTGGCCAAATAAGTGACTCTCTGTGCTTTCATTTTCACTTCATATAGAAGGTTTGAGCCCGTCTTCCAGCTTCCCTAAAGTATTACGTTACAAAAAAAAGAACCTGTGCATTCTGTTGAGTGTCTAAAAGTGCTGCAATTCATGAGGGAAAAGGGCCAAAACATTTTCATTTAAGAACGAGGTTGAGGATCACCACTAGGAACGGGAATTGATAAGAATTTAGCGATTAAATTCCATATTGATATTACTTGTCAATTTGATTCCTTATCACTTCTCTTATTCATTCTCATTGGGTTCTCACTAGCTCCGCTTTGAGAGTTATCACCATCACTAAGTAGCATATCAAAGCATTACATTGGTGCAAATAAACTGCGCACTGTGTGCTCAAATGTTTGTGCATGTTGGATGTATTTCCTCTCTCTGTTGTGATCAGTGTTGGGTCATTTCTCAAAGTAATCTATTACACATATCACACAGAAAACCTTTAAGTACGGTGCTTAATTACCCCAAGGAGAAAACTAGCAGTAAGACACTTCAGGGCAATCACAAACACAAACTGCTTATCTTTTTGTTACCTGATGAAGTTCAGCAGCGGCGAGCTTCACCACAGCTCACAAATGCCGGCTCGCTTGACAGTGGTCCGAGGCTGTAATTGGCATTTACTCAGCTTTAGCATCACTCTAGGTTTTTGGCTAGCTTAGCATTTATATGCTGTCAGCACTCTTGTTTCAACAGAAGTTAATTTAAAAAAAATTGTATTCAATACAGAAGTCCTGTTATTCTGTAAGGGGGCATTATGTAATCCTTTATGTAATGTTTTTTTTTTTTTTTTTTAAATTTGTATACCAACTGCGACCTTATCATGGTGGAGGGGCTTATGGGTCTCAGCACCTATGTTGCTGTTAGGGTCTCCCATAGCAAACTGGTCCTGGTGAGACAGACAAAGAGTGATTCAAACACCCCTATGAATGACAAGTTCACCCTGCCTGGGAAAGGGTTACCGGTGCCCCACCCTGGAGCCAGGCCAGGAGAGGGAGCCCGAGGACGAGCACCTGGTGGCCGTGTCTTAGTCCTTGGGTCCCTGCAGGGCACAGCCCAAAAAAGGGACATGGGCATCCTCCTGTAGGCCCAACATTCACTGGGTGACTGCAGAGGTGGAGACCCTGGCGGACCCCTGGATGCATTGGTTACCAAAACTAGCGATTGGGACATGGAACGTCACCTCTCTGGTGGGGAAGGAACCTGAGCAAGACCTAGTAAATACTAGCTTAATTTCTACATTACAACTCCCAGTTCTATCACTATATATTCAGAGAAAAGGTGTAGCTGGATTATTGTAGTTCTTGTCTAAATGTCTACTTTTAAAGTAAAAGTGAATCAGTGAATACAAAGTGCAGATTCAATATGGTTTCTCTATTTTTGTATTTGAGAATAATAATGTCAAGTGTTGAAGCCACTGGGAGAAAATATTACTTTTATTTTTAACCTTACGAATGACAAGTTCTGTTATATTTTATTTACTGGTCGGTATTTGAGTCACTGAAACATCTACCCCGAGACAACTGTCTCTAAATATTTACATTTCTATAGCAACGAAGCATAGCATTGTAATCAATCAATCCATATCTGTATCTGAGCAAACAAAAACAAAGAGTATTAATAGCATGAAGAGAAAGAAAACAAAAATAACATTAAAGAAAAGAATTACAAAGTTTGGAAGTCATTTTTTTAACACTAAAACATTTACATTCCACATATTATCCCCAAAAATATAGGATAGTAAACTGTTAACATTCCACTGTAAATGAGTAAATACATCTCCAAGATCTTCCAAATATATTATTTAAAAGGACTTCATGATGTCAACTAACTCAAGACTTAACTAAAGTCGTTATTATCTTGTAAAGGGATATGGGGAATTGAAAATAAAGGAAAAAGAAAAGAAGTTTCTCTGGCTTCTACAATGGACCTTTCCTTCTCACACAAATCCCTGGGAGTTCATTTTGTGATACAACCACATTTTAACACACAGGACTTGCCTGCCTCCATTTATCTATGATAGCCACTATAAAATATCCCACATCTGGCATCACAATTACTAATGCAATCGTGTCATTTTAAAATCTCTGACTTGTGGAAGCAATATAAAATATAAAAATCTTATAAGGACTGCTAAAGCCAAAATTTGATCAAATGCAAAATTAAACAGTGTCCATAAGTGTAATCTCGGGACTCTTTTCCTTCACCACATGATGCGATGTCCTCCTGCTCTCGAAGACGGCACATGTGATTGCACTCAGAACAGAGTCACATCCAGTGCGGTTGGCCTCATAACATATACGGCAATTTTCAATAACGCAGCAAATGACCTCGCTGTGCTCTCCCCCAATGAGCTGAACACCTGCTCTCTGAGGTAAGTCAAAGAGGGAGATGGGATTCGTGAGAGAGCAAAAGAGAGAACAGGGGTAGAAGGTTAAACACACAGGGGGGAGGATGGCAGTATGTGGCTTACAGTCAATAAAAATAGCTTGAATATCAAAGTGGATCTAAAGAAGTATGTGTGTATGTGTGTTCTGGGTGCGGTGTTAGCAATTTAGCTGGTTTTTCATACCTCCAGTATAACTGGAGATACCTGTACAGCTTGTTTGTGTGCTCATATGGTGTGGCTTAAAAGTGGACTGTGTGTTTCTGAGCCCAGCTCCACACAAGAATGAGTAAGTAAAAATGGGTTATTATGCTGAGGAGATCTGCAGATGATTTCCTGTGGGCAGACTGTTTATCGGTTCTCCTTGAGGCTCATCCCCATGTAAACTTGTGTGTGTGTGTGTGTGTGTGTGTGTGTGTGTGTGTGTGTGTGTGTGTGTGTGTGTGTGTGTGTGAATGAATACGAGTAAGAAGAAGTTTGCTCTCCCTGTATCTAAAGGATACAATTAGCTGTAGCTTTGCATTTTTCATCTCCATCACCACGAAAATGTAGCTGAAACTGACGAAACAGTCAGACCTGTGCAGTCCTTCTGTCTCTGTGGGTGCATGTGAGTTCACTGCATGTGTGTCTGTAAACTTCATGCACAGACACAGATCTGCTCGCCGGGTGGTGACACTGCTGGCGAGCGAACTAAAAACTGCAAACGGCAAGAGCTGGAACAACAGGAAGATAATTCAGATTTGATTGGTTTCACGTGTTCTTCATAAACAACAAAAGTTTTTTCCTGCGCCTCCAGCGTGTTTTTTTCCTGCAAACATGGAATCCATTTGTCCCTCCGTCTCCATGCCCTGTAGTTGCCCAGGCTCTTACGCACACACGCGCACAAACATACACACAGACACACACACACATGAAACATGCTCAGAGTGAAATGAAAGCAGGCACAGAGTCAGCCCACCACTGTGGCACTGGAATCTTTTGATATACTGTCAGGAACATATTTTGAAAACAGCCACTTTCAACTGCTAAAAATAATCACGGGGGACTCTGAGATGAAAATGTGAATGAGGTTTGCCAGCTCTTGCTCTCCAGTCAAAATAATAAGAAATGATCTGTCAGACGCTTGTGTACTTTGGTGCCATGTTAGTGAAAAAGCTGGCTTGAATGCATCCAGTTTCTGCACTTCTTTGTGAGTGACATTTTAAAGCGAACGTCCACTAAAATACAAGGAAACATACTTTTAATTTACTTCAGGAGTAAAACCGTTACGGAGGGGTTTGGATTTCTTTAAAATTGAATCAGATTGAGAGATTTGCTTTTGGAGCTCTCATACACATAAAAAATATGCTGAAAAGTGTCAGTAGCCATGTTCAGCTATAATATGAAAAATAGGGGAAATACATCTGTAATACAGGGGTGTCAAACTCATTTTACATTGTAGTGATCACTTTGATCTTAAATGGGCCAAACCAGCAAAACTCCTCTTTGTTTCAGTGTAAATAATAAGTAAACATTTAATCCATGAGATATGCTGATATTTAAAAAAAAAAAAAAAAAAAAAGTGTGTAAAAAGTGTGATTTCAAAAGTACATCTCAGCTTTTCTACATGATAAAGAAATGCTGCTGTAGTAAAGAAAGGACAACTCTTTGGACTGAAATAGAAATAAATGTGTAAAATTACAGGAAGAGTTCTGCCAGCTCATTGCCCAGACGGTCCTGTAATTATAAAACAGGAAGTTTTTGTTAAATCACAGAAAACCTCCTGTTTTTTTTTCTACTGTAGTCCCATTGTAAAAAAATGAAAAATCTATAGTACATAGTGAAAAACAGGAACTTTTATGTCACTGAATTGTTAATCAGTTACTTAATGGCCTCTGTGTAGTATGAATTGCTACGTCTTTATTAGTGGGAAACGTAAAACTTGCTGTAAAACTTATGAAAATACAGTTAAATCTCCAACATTTCTTCCTTCATTCATAAGTTCTAAAGCCATTGCAATGGGCTGAATCTTTGCCGGGCCGATGCTTATGTTTCACACGCCTGCTGTAATAGAAACTAAGACTTGTATAAGATTGCAAAGATGTCAGCACATAAATAAAAACCACCAAAACAATTTGAATATAGTTAATGAGTGAATTAGGATATATGAGCCACAGAAGTTAAAAACTTGTTACTGCTGGAACATGTAATTCAAACATTACTTTCATATGTAACAATTATAGTGCATCAGGATGATGTTTGGGAGTATGTATGTAAAATCTTGCACATGATATCAAGATATTTTTTGCTGACTGTGCAGGTAAAATAAAGGCATGAATGTTGGGGATTTTTTAAACTGTTTGAAAATATGATCTCTAACAAAGCTATATCACTGCCCTACTGTTAGCCACAAGATGGAACAAAAAAGGGAAAGTGTTTAAAATGACTGGGGGTAAGACACACAGCTCCTGCTGGGGTAAAAAGCCTCCACTCTACAAACGAGTTCCTTGTGTGTCCTGCACTGAGACAATTTCCATTTCAGCTGTTTTTCTGCACAGAGCTGAGAAAAATCATTTTGGTGGTGGGCGGGAAATTATAAAGAAAAAAAAGTATTTTTGATAGATGTTGATGTTTTATTTTTACCCAAAACATTGTTGTATTCTGTTGAGAAGAGAATTGGAGGTAAAAAATTAAATTAAGGAAAGAACTGAACAAAAAACAAAAACAAAAAAAGTAGAAGAATCACCCATGTGCTATTAAAAGCCCCCACAGCTCAGCACCAATGTAATGTTTGATTTAACGATTTAATCATTTACTTACTTAATGCCATTATCCTGGGTTTTTACCTGGATCCATGAATTTGAAATTATCCATCCATGTTTTTAAAACACAGTCAAAATCATTTTTGTATGTGTTGCAATTAAAATGATTGAAATGTCAAAAGAATTACAAATTAAGGTATGGGGGGGGGGGGGGGGTGTTACAAAAACATAGAAAATAAGTTTGTATGGATAGAAAGTGGGGGGTCTTCCTCCCTTCTCAAGATTTGACATAATTTATTACGTCAAATCATATTTATTTATTTACTTTTTTTATTATATACATAATAATAATTTTATATATATAGGGCCACATTCAGGCTATAAAAACAGACTATAAATATGTTATGTGCGTTTTTCTACAGTCTGTCATGTACGTTATAGCTTTTAATAATTCAATGACATAAGAGAGTTTGTATAAGGAACTGATCTCCAGTTACAGCTTGAGAGCACCAGCTTCAGCTGTGTGTGAGCAGCACAGAGAAAGCTTTCTTTACTCTTATTAGCGCGCCCCATATGGGAGCATGGTGTTGTAACAATGCAAAGACAATATCTCCGTCCACTCACTGCCAGCGTGCAAAGCCAGGTCAGTGCTAATTACACTAGTCTAATGATGATTTCCAGGGATTATCTGAGCCTTTGGTATTTTTTTATTTCAAAAGGATAAAGAAAATATCTCAGATAGCTGTAGTTTCCAAATCTGTCCACAAATGTTTAGCTGGGAGCGCATGTGGTTTAAGAGAGAGGGCCTCCAGCTCAGGCCTCCTCAAGCATTATCAGACCACTTTAGGGGGCCGAAAACATCACGTGACACACACACACGAATTCAAATGTAAAAACAATCCGACTGACTAGGAGTTTGTCCACTCCAGAAGAGATAGTTTTTTTTAAAAAAAGAAAGAAAGAAAAGAAACAGAAAGGAAAAGCACCTGTTGCCTTCAGAGAGAGCTCTACATATTCCAGACTGAGGCAATCAGCTGTTTCATTTGGAGAAAAGTAACAGAAATCATCACGTATTAGGAGATTTTGCAGGCTGCCAAACAATTTCATTTTTTCAAACTCGTGATTGTAAATAATTGATTGTTGCTGCTTTCCTTTTTAAAGACCTCCAGCTGGACTTAATAAAGCGGTCCTCCTTATTATTAACCACAAAATTACTGCTAATAACCCATTCATAACCTTCAAAACTCATATCAGAAGTCATCCTGGGGGATTTTGTTGGCAAATATAGCCCCTTTTTTTCGCCTCTTCTTTTTTTTTGTTTTAATTTTTTTTTTATTGCGGACTTGTTATCGTTCAGCATGTTCCGTAATACTTTCATAAATCGTCTCCAATTCTCCAGAATAGTGAAATAATGGCTCTTGTCGGCCACCCGCATTTTACTGTGCTGTAAAAATAATGAAAGTCATATTGCGCTGCGGTTACAGATCTGCACAGGCAAACGGCACAAGTTTGAAGGAGGTCCCGAGATTTTTTCCTTTTCTTTTTTTTTCTAAATTGCTATGAATTTTCATTTTTGAGACAGTTTTTGGAGAGCTGCTTTGCTGTGTGCGCGCTTTTTTGGAGCAAAGCCGAGTGTAAACGTAAGGAGATGTTTAGCAAGAGTTGGAATAATTATGTTTGTACTTATCAACTCCATATTTCGCGAGCTGAGCCTCCAATGCGGAGGAAAAAAACAGAAGAAGTAGGTAATTCAGTTCAGTTTTCACCGCTGCCGAGATTCAGTTTGTGATTCCTGAAGCCGAAATAACTAAAAGCCGTGAGAGACAAATACAGTGGTCATAGGGATACACTATAGTGTATCCCTATGACCACTGTATTTGTCTAAATAAAAAGTTGAGATCATTTATTATAATAAATGATCTCAACTTTTTATTTGTTTTTAAAGTTTTTAAAAACTCCTTCTAAATAAGCCTTCTAAATTAAGTAAACAATTAAATGAAGGTTTGCATAAATAAAGATCTTTAATGCAATCATTCGCTGAACTCCCTGTGTGGGCGACGGTACCTCATTTTTAGAGAATCTGCCTCATCTTTAGAGAAACTTTACTGAGTGGTGTTTCCTCTTTTATGCACGTAATTATTTATTTATTATATCATTAACTTGTCCGAATAAGATGAACACCCGGATATCATTACGCTTTCTTCGTGGGGGACCTTAAATACTTTCATGATAAGGGAACCGGAAGTGTTGCATATAGTTTACTACAATATGGCACAAGAAATTAGATATTTAAATAATATTTAACATATTAAAAAACATAGAAGTGATTTAAAAATAAAGGTAAGTGCTGCATATTACACTAAATAATTTTAAGTGGCAAACAAGACGGTTTATTTAAATTCAAATATTAATGTAATACAGCCTAAAATATTAGCAGTAGTAGACACAATAGGCTGCCTGCGGTTAAAATAAATAAATTGAGTGACCTGACCCGGTGAAGGTGTATTTGATTTCCTCACCCTTTCTGCCCCCGTGTGGTGCAGGGACTCTTGTGTTTATGCTGCAAACAACAGACATAAACTCTTAGACTAACTTCAGTGCACACAGGGAAACACGAAAGACGTCAAAGTCGAATATTTTATGATTCTTTTATTTAGCAGTAGAAGAGGAGGGGACACAATTTGTTTGGATCAATTTATTTTGCGCCAGTCACATTTTGCCACAGATGTGTCAAATCTACAGTCTGGGTTCTGAGGTAACTGTTTCTGAGGTAATTGCTGCTGAGGTAACTGTGTTGGTGAACGCCACACAGATATGGGAGTTGTGCAGAATTCGGAACATAATTGTGAAGTCCTGTTTTTCTTCTTCTTCTTTTGATGTTAATTTACCCCAGCAAAGAGCCTGAAGAAAACAAAACTCTTCTAAAGTATACTCTGATCCCCGTGTTTGTTTCAGGCAATAGTTTGCATTTCCTCTGCTGACATTTACAGGGCATGTACAGTGAGAACCAAGCACACGATGAGTTGTATGTGTGTGTTCTGTGCCGAATATAAATGTGTGTTTCCAAAACCTTCAAGCCCTCAGACGGAGGGCTGTCCATAAATCTCGATCTGAATGAGGTTTTCTTCCAGGGAGCCTCGTCTTAGTGGACCTTGTGATTTCAAACATAATCATTATGTGAAAGCTCCACGATAACACATGTGCCATAAGCCCAGCTGTACTTATTTTGCTGAGGAATGAAACGCCACAGATACTGGGGGTGGCAGGGGTGTGGGGGTTATTTCACAGGACACGATCAAATCAATCGCTTTAACGAATCATCTAATGGATCAGTGAGCAAAAGAAAAATCAAAGACAGATACGACACTCCTGATGTTTCTGGAGTTTCTGGAGAGGTTTATACTCGGCTGCATTTGCCGGAGGAAGGGTGGACATCTTGGTACGCAGGTGGATATGAACAGGTGGAGCAGGTCTCGTCACTGCCCCCCTCTTCGTCTCTTGTCTTCTGTGGGCTATGAGAGAGGGAAAAAGTGTGTGTGGGGGAGTAAAATATCACACAGAACATTATAGGCAGATTGAAAGGAAGTGAAGCAGTAGTTTACAAATGTTTACAGGCCCAAATGATGACGCTCAAAGAAAAACCTCAGCGCTTTCTTTAGCTTGTCCCTTGATTGTTCCTCTGTTTGACATTAAAGTTGGGGGTTCATATGAGCAAGGCAACACTTTATGGTTTTCCTAGGTTAAATGTATTTTGCCTGCTGTCTTTTTTTTATTTGACTAAATTGCTTTTCTGGAAGCCTGCTGGGAGTAATTGTCCTAAAACAATGAAAGAAAGTGAAAACTTGTAACTTTCCCGCAAGCCTTAACCTTCAGGCGACCTTTCGGGAATGGAAGGTCACCTGGTGGTTACTGCATGCTGCTGGGATCCTGCAGTTACTTTTCTTTTTCTTTAAAAAAAAATGTATGACATATGTATTCTTAAACTGGGCAAATATGCTGACCTAAAAATTCTCACATGAGAAAATTATCCATGCATGCTGTAAAAGTGTCTTTTAATCGGATGGGGCAGCAGGACGGTTATATTAAAGGATGAGTAGTTATTTGGGGGTTTTATTGTATTTGAAGAGTTTCAGTCAGGTTTCAGAGCTCATCACAGCACAGAAACAGCTTTAGTGAAGGTTACAAATGATCTTCTTATGGCCTCTGACAGTGGACTCATCTCTGTGCTTGTCCTGCTAGACCTTAGTGCAGCGTTCGATACTGTTGACCATAATATCCTATTAGAGCGATTAGAACATGCTGTAGGTATTACAGGTACTGCGCTGCAGTGGTTTGTATCATATCTATCTAATAGACTCCAATTTGTACATGTAAATGGAGAGTCCTCTTCACACACTGACAGGGCCGTGCAGAGACGTTTAAAGGGGCGGGTGCTCAAAGTTAAAAAGGGGCACATTGAACCAGGCTGAATAACAACAACACACATTCATCAAGAATCTAATATGGGATCGCATCATACTATATCACTGTTGTGAGGTGGCGACAAGGCAAAGCAAATGTAGCCTATGTTTTACCTGATGGGTACAATGTTGCTGTTGAGGGGTTGCTGCTGATAGTGATGCAGGGCTGTGTTGATCTGAGACTGTAGACATTAAAAAGTCCATAGGGGAGATGGTAGCTGATTAAACAAGTGTCATGAGATAATAACAAAATGCAAAGATTGGTGACAGCGCTTGGAACCATAAGGCAACAAAAAACTGTGAGAAATAAATTAGGCTCTGCCTGTGAATCACTCTTTGCTTCTCTTCTTCCTTCCATCCTATCATTTCATATATCACTCTCCACTTGCTGTCTATCTGAGAACAAGGCACAACTTGCTATTGCAATAAACTATAATCTAATTATCCACACCTAACAACTCTTGCACTTAATCAATAATAAAATGATGACAGAAAAATGTTATAGCACTGCCTTTAGTAGCCTCACACAGCTCCTACTGTTTCCTCCTCATGTCCTTACCAGCCATGTCTGGACAATGTTATATCATGAGTAATAATTTAAAAAAATCCATATACATAAAACACACACATGCACGCACACACAGTGACATTTTAGACCTTCTTCAGAATACTGTATATACTATGGGCATCACTGTGCTGATCCAGAATCCTTACATTATTATTTATTACTAGAGCTACAATAATAAAACAATGAGGAGGGGGAAGTAATAAATATGAAATAATGTATTTATGATGATTCCATTTGTTTCACTAACCACTCTGTGCAGGGACAAAGCTTATTACATGTTTAAACTGTAGAGATACAATAATTTTACTGCTGTAAAATCCAAATTTTGTCTTATTAAAATATAAATCTAATATAATCTGCTGCTTAATGTATGTTCTTTAAAATACAGCGTGTGTTTTTTAAAATATTATAATAATGCATAATTATGTGGACATGCATATTAGATCGTTTTTTAGTGAAATATAATCCCCCCAGAAAGGCAGGAAAAGCCCGGAAACTTACTTTAAAACTAAATATGTTCCCTAAAATGGTGACAGAGCTACAGACCCATGACAGCCTTACACAGGGTAGCCAGCAGCTATGACCAGCACTACATGTGCAGTTAATAAAAGGACAGGTAATGTTCGTCGCACTGTTGCAAACACAGCACGCTCATTTGTTTCAGTTCGTCAGTTGCCACAAGACAACTTACCAACGTGTACGTAATAAGCCAATACTCCTGGGTGCTATACACTACAGTGTATGCTGTACACCTACTTACTGGTTTTGTCGCATCAGTCTGTGTCTCTGAGTTGTGATCATGTGACTGATGAAAGCCAGACCCTTTTATTCAGCAAAACTGTGATTAATAGTTAAATATTATTGTTGAGGGGCACAGACAGGACTCCGCACGCCCACACACATAAATAAATAAATAAATAAATAAATAAATAAATAAAAAATTGTAAAAGTTGCCTCAACAAAAGGGCACTTTGGGCACCCATCAGGAAAGGGGCGGGTGCTCAAGCCCCTCCAGCCCCCCTCTCTGCACGTGCCTGCACACTGAGGTTAATTATGGAGTTCCACAGGGTTCAGTGCTAGGACCAATTCTGTTTACATTATACATGCTTCCCTTAGGCAGTATCATTAGAAGACGTAGCATAAATTTTCACTGCTATGCAGATGACACCCAACTCTATCTATCCATGAAGCCAGATAACACACACCAATTAGTTAAACTGCAGGAATGTCTTAAAGACACAAAGACTTGGCTGGCCGCTAACTTTCTGCTTCTTAATTCAGATAAAACTGAGGTTATTGTACTCGGCCCTGAAAATCTTAGAAATATGGTATCTAACCAGATTCTTACTCTGGATGGCATTACCTTGGCCTCCAGTAATGCTGTGAGGAGTCCTTGGAGTTGACCAGGACATGTCCTTCAACGCACATATTAAACAAATATGTAAGACTGCTTTCTTCCATTTGCGCAACATCTCTAAAGTTAGAAATATCTTGTCTCTTAGTGACGCTGAAAAACTAGTTCATGCATTTATTACTTCCAGGCTGGACTACTGTAATTCATTATTATCAGGATGTCCAAAAAACTTGCTAAAAAGCCTTCAGCTAATCCAAAATGCTGCAGCAAGAGAGAGCATATTTCTCCTGTTTTGGCTTCCCTTCATTGGCTTCCTGTTAAATCCAGAATTGAATTCAAAATCCTGCTCCTCACAAACAAGGTCTTAAATAATCAGGCCCCATCTTATCTTAATGACCTTGTAGTACCATATCACCCTATTAGAGCACTTCGCTCTCGCTCTGCAGGCCTATTTGTTGTTCCTAGAGTATTTAAAAGGGGAGGGAGAGCCTTCAGTTTTCAGGCCCCTCTTCTGTGGAACCAGCTTCCAGTTTGGATTCGGGAGACAGACACTATCTCTACTTTCAAGATTAGGCTTAAAACTTTCCTTTATGCTAAAGCATATAGTTAGGGCTGGACCTCCCTTAGTTATGCTACAATAGACGTAGGCTGCCGGGGATTCCCATGATGCATTGAGTTTTTCCTTTCCAGTCACCTTTCTCACTCACTATGTGTTAATAGACCTCTCTGCATTGAATCATATCTGTTACTAACCTCTGTCTCTCTTCCACGGCATGTCTTTTATCCTGTCTTCCTTCTCTCACCCCAACCGGTCGCAGCAGATGGTCCCGCCCCTCCCTGAGCCTGGTTCTGCCGGAGGTTTCTTCCTGTTAAAAGGGAGTTTTTCCTTCCCACTGACGCGAAGTGCTTGCTCATAGGGGGTCATATGATTGTTGGGCTTTTCTCTGTATCTATGAAGCGCCTTGAGGCGACTTTTGTTGTGATTTGGCTCTATATAAATAAAATTTAGTTGAATTGAATTGAATTAATCATTCCAAGTTCACTAAGACAGTACTAAGTTTACTTTGTGGAAACAAGCTGAAAAAAATCCATCATTTAGTCACTTTTTCAGAGTTACAAAAACCAGCACTCATGTGCCACATTGCTCAGTAATTTCAGCGGTAATCAACACTGAGGTGTCGACTATCAGAGAGACCTTAATTATGCCATAATTGACTTGGGAGTGCAGTGACGGCCAAGAACCACTTTGGGCTGAGAGAAAAGTGATCTTGTGGCTAGTACGAAATGAACCCTGGCACACAGTGTCTGCTTTAATGAGCTCAGCGAGGAGCTGCAAGTTGTAACGCTGACATAAGATTCGCTCTGAATTTTGTTGGTTTTATCCACTCTAGCCTCGACACGTTGCATATGTACCCATCTTCCAAAGCCAGACCTCTAAAATAACAGCATGTTTAAATAATGGTGAACCCCAGCGGGACTACAGCTGTTCTTCTTCGGGTTATATTTCTCACAATAAGCATGGTTTCCTACCTGTTTGCGCGATACACTGCATCATATGGAGGCAGTGCTCCATCAGTGTCGTTCACGGAGCTGTCAGTCTGGGACCCATTGGCCTGGCGTGCTTCTTGAGTTTTACTAGTTGACTTAACTAGTACTGGCATCGGTGATGTAATTGGCAAAAATGGTAAAACTGGTGTGAAGGTGTGCACCATTTGGATTCTTTGAAGTGAATCCACCAATCAATGCTAGTGTACAGGATAGCCACTATTAGCATTATGCTTCCAGTGTTCATCAGGTATTCTCCAGCCTTGCTGCACCGCAACTGGCTTGCAGTCATCTGAGTTGGGTCATTAGATTTCCCACTGGGATCCTGTGTAGGATTTCCACCCTTTTTGGTTTTCATTGCAGCCCACTTTCCCACCATGTCGAAAAAATAAAACCCTTCTCTAAACTGGACCACGCTGTGAATGCAGAGGTATACTGGCTGGTAGTGATGGGTTGTTCGCGAACGAAATGGCTCTTAGAGCCGACTCTTCGAAGTGAACGACGCGAGCCGGCTCCTTATTGGGAGCCGTGAGGTTGTTTTTTTTTCTTCTTTCTCTCACCCTCTCTCTCGCCCTTTTTTCCGCTAAACTCCGCATGCGCGGCCTGTACTTTGCGATGGGCAGAGGGGGGACGGGCGTTAGTTACACTTGCAGTAGCACAGGAACAGAGCCAGAGAGAAAGAGAGCGAGGGACAACAACGTCACATTAAAAAGGTATAGTAATCATCCACTATTTTCAGTTGCAGATGATAAAGGATTCAGAAATCATGCAGGCCCATATGACAGAGAATGTGCATCTTCTTTTTGTTTTAATATTTTAATTTATATTTTATTGTGTTGTGGTTTGCAGTGTTTTGTGTTGTTTCACGTTAAATTTGTTTAAAAGGAAAAAGCTGAAAATTTAAATAGTTGAAAGTTGAAATGTAAATAGTTGTTTTTTGTATTATATGATTTATTTATTACATTTTATGTGGAGTGAATAAATAAAGTATATTTATGGTGGCCCTTAGAGACAAAGCACCGTACAAACTCCAAAACGCGTAAAAACTCAGAAGCACGTACAAACTCAGAATCACGTACAAAAGACAACAGAAGTGCTCCAGGATGCTAGGGCGCAGTGTTGAGCTTTTGTTACCTAGTGGCTACACAAGCCAGGAAGTATCAACAACCGGATTTGGTGTGTGGTAGTAACAGGTAAATGAACTTTTTTTAAAAATTATTTGAATAAATATGAGTGCTTGTCTATAAATACACAAACCATACACACATGCTTTCAATTGTGTAATTTAAGTGATCTGGGTAGCTCTGTTTTGGAAGTTCAGTAAACGTTAGAAATGTGTTTTGGAGTTTGTACGTGTTTTGTCTCTAGGGGCCATATATAAACATATATAAATAAAACCACTTTTTTTACATTAGTAATTCCTTTTCTGCATAATTTTATATTATTGTTAATGATTAAATAATTAAAGCAACAAAACAACCTGAAGAGCTGGTTCGGAGCCGAAAGAGCCGGCTCTTTTTAGTGAGCCGAGCCGAAAGAGCCGGATCTCTAAAAAGAGCCGGAAATCCCATCACTACTGGCTGGAAACTGGATAACAGTGAAGACTCTTATAGGGGACAGGTTACAAATTAATTACTGACCCTGACACCAGCCTCTAGAGACCATGACTTATTAACACAAAGAGAGATTCCTGCATAAAAAATCATCCAACCCCACCACATATCATTTCACACAGACTCATGTGAAACTGGCTCTGCTGTAATGCATTGCTGATAATCAACAATGGCTTGTGCTGAAGTGGAAAGGCTTACTACAGCATCACCCTGTAGTACAAAGATGAGCTAGCTAACTACTGAGAGTAACTGCTCCAGCTGCTCCTCCATACTCTACTTTAGTTGTCCATAAGCTTTAGCAGGTCTGTGTCTGTGTGTACTACAGTAATAAAAAAAAAACACACCTTTGTTCATAAAATTTTCATTCTGAATGCAAACACAGTCACATGCAAACATGTTTTTAGAATTTCAAGCAGGCCTTTCCCCCAGAGGGCAGCTTGAATTTGCCTACTCTGAGCGCATCTACGCAGTGTTGCGTGTAACCAGCCTGTCAGTCACAATGCGAGGATAATGCACCACTGATGGCAAAGCAAAACAAAGGGTCTTCAGTTGGATAACAACGGACTATCAAACACACAATACCAATAGCTGATTAAATCTAACCTGTGTGTGTATCTGTGTCCTCGAATGTGCGTCTGTCTGTTTACCAAAGCCTCAGCTCATTTCACTTGGCACTAAAGAACAAGGGGACAGATACAAAGGATCCATATGAGCGCAGTGTTTAAAGAACCTCCCAGAATTTAAGCTGTGCAGATTCTTTCAATTAGCAAACTCCAAATATTTATGGAGTGAACATTTCCTCTCTGGAAGGAAGGAAAGTTTTGTGTGTGTGTCTGTCTCCTGTTGACTCACTCTGGGGTTGATTGATCCCCAGGGCTTATGCTTCATTTCACTTCAGCTCTGCCATCATCCTTCAAAAGCATATCTTTGCAGCATTTAGACTGTCACTTTCAATCAGAAATGGTCACAAAGCGGCAATATTCCAAAAGGCTATCCAGAGAAAAGAGGTAAGAAATGATGCCACGCCCATGCAATGGATTATATGCCCACAGATATAAATAGCCCTAATTCATCCATCCTTCCATCATTTCCTGTCTGAAGTCTAAAACACTTTATAGGGTAGAAAACTGATTCATTTCACCTCTTGGGTCTTTCATTTTGTACTAATTGTGTCTTCCAAATGGCACTAACATTGCAAACATGGTCAAGAGGTCCAGTTTGGTGACTTGGATACGATGAGTTGACACCTACCACTCCTAATAATACATGATCCTAAAGTTACAGTGTGTAAAATTTGTGTAAAAAGTCAGTGACACTCACCTATGTCCAATGACAGCGATACTGAGGTGAGATTTTGAGGATATCCTGAGCTTTCTGTTGGAAAGCACTGTTGTTTTTTTGATGTTGTCAGCTGCTGTTAGCCAATGTTAGCAAAACCTTCTTTGAAATAGATCTAACACTGTTGGACTATGACACTGAATATGATCTGAGAACGCAGAGAATATAGAGAAGTTTATGAGTGGAAACGTGTGACACTCAAGCCTAACGTTAGCTGGCATAATGTTTGCTTATAACTAGCTGCTGTTGTTTAGCTAGCTCGCTGTAAACTGTTTGGAGAAGTGAGGTTCGTATGCCTAATCTACTGACAATAAGTCATTTGGACAATACCTTGAATAATACGTAAGTTAATTTACACTAATTAAAGTATATTTATGAGTACAGTATTGTTTTCTTCTTTTAATAATACATTAAAAAAACAGCTGACTGTACCTTTAAGTCTTCAAGTTTGTTGAGTTATTTATCAGGACCTGTATTTTTCATTCATATTTGCAGTGTGTTGGTTGTCTCTTATACCCTCATCTCAGTTACAGGGCTTTTTGGGAGAGTTTTTCTAATCCAAATTAAGGGTGTACCAAAAGGGACATTTTGTAGAGCTCATCCAGTCATCCACCAATTTTCTAACCACTAGCCATTGAGTGAAATTTATAATTTGTGATATTGCTCTATGTAAACTAAATGAGTTTATTTAATCTAAAGGGACAAAGTGCTCCAATATCATTTTTAAAATCTTATTAAAAAAAGCAAAGAAACTGTGATTGTCCTAGGCTGCTAAAGAAGCACGAGAAGAACTGCAATAGGAATAGAGATGTGACTATTTTTTAGTGTTCCCCTCCCCCACATACACACACTAAGACACACATGCGTAAAATGACAAATAGCCTGTGACGTGCCTCTGTGAACATGGCACGAAAGGGCCCACTCCCTTTCCCCAGGGCTAATAAGGCACTGCAGTCTGCTCCTGGGCAGATCTCCGTGCTAAATCCGCATTTTACTACCAACATAGGAAAAATCTCATGCGAAGCGACGCCTTTATTTCTGTTAGTGTTTGCAGTCACCAGGTAGCAGAAACACAATCAGTGCAGTTCATTATGTTTTCCTGATCCCCCAGGCCCACCGCTTTGCATGACTCAACATCTAAATGTGCAAAGAAGCAGAAAGGAAAAGGACTCACAATTGGTTGATTGGAATTCTGAAATCAGCCAATTACAAAGCTCAATTATATTACCTCCATCTCACATTCAGGTTTTGTTTGTGAAAGAATGTGTGAGATACATAATTGAGATACTAGATACCTATTGTAGCTCTACAGGCTCAGACTAAAAAAAGGTAATTGTCTGTTACTGTTAGCTAGACAAAAATTGAAAATTCTTTGTTTTTAGCTTCCTGTCGACAGAGTTCTGCTTGCTCAGTAGAAAATGTGACAGGTGGCCTCGAATGTGAGTACGACACATTCAGGGTTTGAGTTATTCTTAAAGGTCTGCTGGGTTTTGGTACGAGCACAAGAAGAAGAGGAAAGGAATGCATATTGATGCCGTAAACTTACACCATCCTTGTTTATTCAGATGGCTTTTCTCGTGGTGAAGAGGGAGATCAAATAGGCACATCAATTATAAATTGTGCATAAATGTTACTGATGTGGCTCTTGCTTTTCGGGATACTAGAATAACTCAGCTCTATGGCTCCAGTGGGCCTTTGGACAAACAGAAGTGTGATGGTGGACAGCAAAAACTAAATGCTCCCTCTGGTCTGACGGTTGCACGGGGCTGTTGTGACGTTTCTCACAACCGATACCAGACGCAGACAGCTTGTTCTCCATTCTTTTGACCAAGAGGCAGCCCAGAATATAAATCCTTGTATACGCTTGTCGTCTTTCTTTTCCTTCCTTCTTATTTTTGCTATTATGGTGCTGACAGGGTTTGAGCAGCACTGGTCAAATGCAATTGAGAACACTATCAATCTTCCCATCCAGCTCTTGGTAAGAGAGCATATTTCCACTCTGCTGTTACCCATTTATTTTTGGACCATTGTTTTAAAGGCTTCAGTTTGGCATTTCCACTGCTGCTACTTTGGTTAGCATTTTCAGCCAGATGTGATTTCCAGATATCTGGAAAAGAGTTTCTCACGTGATTTCACGTGCACTTGATCAAGTTACCCGCCATGTTGGACATAATACAGCGTACGGTCACTAGGGAAATATGTCTACTCCGACTCGTTGGCGAATTTCGCTACATCAGGCTGAAGATACTGTTCATGAACATGGGCTGGGTAAATACACTACCAAACACTCATTTTATACAATGTAGCAACATTTATTTCCATCCAGAGTTGCATTCATTTTTCCATATTAGCGATGGGAGAGTTGGACTATTGCGTACTCTTCCCCAGCAACTCCCAACAATTCTCAGCGGGGTTAAGAGCTAAACTCTGTGGTGCTCAATCTGTGTATGGACATGTATGTAACAGCTCCTGCTCCCTGAACCACTTTTTCACTGTTTGAACCCGCTGAATCCCAGCATTTACATCTGGGAATATTCCCATGTCATCAGGGAAGAAAAAATCCACTGATGGAAAAACTTGGTCAGTCAATACTCAGGCAGTCATTTGACCCAATCTTCTATTCACAGCTGCCGTTATGTTTGCCAGCCTAAATATATTAATTAGTAATGAACTATTTGCCTAGTTAAATCCAGGTGGTGACTTTTTTTGGGTCAGGAAGTTTATATAAATCACAACCTGGAAAGTCCTCTAGGCACCACCAGACACAAAGTAATGTGTAATAAGCTAATCACTTTATAAGTGAGCGATGTGTTAATTTGTCCATGTTTGAACTGATCAGATAGTCTGATGACTTGGCTTCTGCGAATGGTCATTGTTTTCTGGGACTCCAGTGAAGCCAGCACATCTCAAGGCTAAGATTTACATTTTTATCCTCCAAGCATGTTTATGAATAAAGATATTTTTAAAAGCATAAAAAATGTCATCAGAGAATGGCTGATGATTTTCCATTGCATTACAACAAATGTTTTCCATGTATTACAGTCCACATGGACTCTGTACTTGCATGCAACCAAAGCCTGCTCCAACGGTCAATAGCATTTGGACTACAAGCACACTGCAAAGCAAACCAGAAAGCTTCAGGTAAAGTTTCATCTAACACAATGTCAACATAGCTTATTCATATCTATTTCTGGAGATTTGCCATAAACAATTTCTGAACAGGATAGTGCCCACTTTTCAGTCAAAGCAGCAGTGCCTTTTATTTTGCACATTTTAAACTTCAATATAAATTAAATAAATCATTAAAAAAAAAGACCAAAAAAAGAAAGTGATTGAGTCAGCCAAACATTGATGTGCCAGGACCTGCAGTTTCTGGGACAGGCTGGCTTCCTTTTTCATTTGGTTGCCACAAATAGGCATTTTCTTTCTCCCTGAAGACATCAAGCTGTTCCCAAGTGCTCTCCCTCTCACATTATTAGTCTTCCTACCTGTTACAGCCCGCACACACACACACACACACACACACACAGAGATCCGCTGATCCACTCTTGCTGTATACATCGTCTGGCCACACACAAGAGTCTACATATGGACCAACACACTTTTTGGATATAATTTCAGATCACATATCTTACTTTGGCCCTTCAGAAAATAACATCATACACAAGAGACCCTAAGATCTTTTCCTCTGTGTCTGAGTGAGGCGGACAGGGGGAGGCAGAGTCAACACTGATGGCTCGCACATGTGGCTGTGAAACAGGCAGCTCAGAGGCTGTATTTCAAACAGCAAGGAGGAGGTCTTCAGGCAGAGAGACACAAGGGATGACTGAGTGTGTAAATACGCACAAGGTGTTGATGTAGTGTCGAGTGTGTGCATACAGTCATGCCTGCATCCTTCTAAGCACTGCATAAGGAAGTAATAACGCATGTAACCAGGTCCTTTATCTCATGCTCATCTTGCATCCTGATAGTTTTAATATAAACTTTTTGACATGGATTTTGGTTTTTCTCTTGCAATGCTAGATAGACGGGGTAAGGGTTGCAGGCTTTACAGAGCCATTTCAGTCAAAGACTACCTCCTCCCCCGGGCACTGTATTTATCAGTTCAAGTCAATTCAGTGTCATTTTCACATCTTTCAGCCTTCATACTGAGCTCAAATTTCCACTAAAGCACACCCATCTGTCTCAGCACCAAAGAATAAAATGTTCACAGGAGGTTTGCTTATTACTGTAAGAACAGATCATACTCGTCTCAAAAGAGGTGTTTCTATTTGGCATTAAAGTGGGATTTTTCGATAGTTGTACAGTAGTGAAGTTGCAGTAATTATCTAAAGTAAGTACATTTGCCAAATAGAGGCATGCAAATTTAAACATAAGATTATTAAGATTTTCTGTTTTAATTCCAGGAGTTTATCAAAAGTACTGAATTACATATATATATGTGGTATATATATGAAAATTATTTTTGTTTGTTCATTATAAAAAAAAATATATATATATATATAAAATGAACAAACAAAAATTATTTTCATATAACAGTACATTTCTAATACTTGACTGAGCCTAGAAAGAAGACCCAACCAGTTGCAGCAGATGGCCGCCCCTCCCTGAGCCTGGTTCTGCCGGAGGTTTCTTCCTGTTAAAACAGAGTTTTTCCTTCCCACTGTCGCCAAAGTGCTTGCTCATAGGGGGTCATATGATTGTTGGGTTTTTCTCTGTATGTATTGTTGTAGGTTCTACCTTACAATTTAAAGTGCCTTGAGGGGACTGTTGTTGTGATTTGACGCTATATAAATAAAACTGAATTGAAATTGAACTGAATAGAATCTATTAACATCACCAAATGCTGCATTTCCTCCCTGAAGACATTCTGTCAAGACTTTGGTCAAATTGAACAGCACAATCTGCCTCATGAGGCATCGATGGACTGAACTTCTTTATATCTTATCCCTCACAAATACCAATGAATGACAATAATTTTAAAAAAGGAGACTAAAAATAACGAAAACTAACTATGCTAACTAAATGCACTGCAAAACCCTACATTCACGCTCACGTGTCAGTTTGAGTAAATACAATAATCAAGAAGTCGCACGGGACACATTTAAAGTAGTCATTTTCATATATTTGTATATGTTCATATATTATACATTTAATACAGGCACAATAAGAAATCATAAAATAGAGACAAAAAGTGGCAGAAATATTGGTAAAAACATATGAGAATCATTTACACAATCTTGCTCTTTTTAAACTCTGTCTGATACAACAAATAAAGAAAAAGAGTGGAAAGTGACCATAAAAGGAGCTTTGGGGGTACAATTTGAGTGTTGTAGGGACAGCAAGAACCAGCTTGCTGACACTGAATGCAGAATCTCCCTACTCTTTTTTTTTTTAAACCAATGATACAACTAATTCAGAGGGAACACAGTGTGACACGCGATAGTACAATTCCAGGACTTTGTGTAAACTCATTTCAAATGCCTTCAAAATATTTGGCTTATTAAAGAGTCAGGTACAAAATTTATTTCTACAAACACTTAAATGAGTTTTCCTAATCTATTTAGGAAGTTAATCTTAAAGGCATTAAGAGTCAAAACTAAAAAAAAAAGATGATTACATGAATCACCCTGGCCAGATATGATGACTGAAATAAAATAATCCTTCTATTTCTACAAGTTTTCAAGCGAGACACTTAAATCAAGTATCATCATGAGCCTAAAACACCTGTAAACCAGTCAAAATCTACAATGAAGCCGGTTCCTTAGCACTGAGGACACAGTCGTATCTGAGAGGTCAGTTGGCCACGTGTTGCACAGTGTATCAAACTCCTCTCATGAAAGGTTTCAACAATTTTCAATCACAGCTTTCAGGCAACTTATCATTCATTCCTCCAAACATATCACATTCCAACACATTAACCAATTTCAGGACCATGCCAAGGATGAAGTCGACAGGGGAGGGGGAAAAAAACAAGAAGAACAAAGGGCAAAATATTCAGTTAAGAAGTAAAACAGCCTCTACAGCACTATCCCTCCATTAGTAAAAGACAAGAATGAAGCACCGAGTGTCAGTTGTGGCCATTTCCCCACACATCCACGTGTTGTTCACAGCTACAAGACGCTGTACTTTCCCCCCAGCTTACTCTGGGTGAGAAGCAGGACAGGCCAGTGATGTGCGACAGAGGCAACGGCAGTGCTGTGTGACAGTATCACTAGATTACTTGGTATTAAGTAATCATGATAAGGCATTTCAATCATTAATTTGGCCTCAAGGTGCTACTTTTCACCAACATCGTCTGCTGTGTGGCGAGAGTAAGAGATCGGATGAGCTTCAAAGGCTAAAAATTGATAAAAGAGTACAATGATTAAACTCAGTCCAAATGATCATTCGTTTCTGGAAGACACGTTACAAAGCGGAGACGTTTTCCCTTCGATATCCAAATAAAAGAGTAAAAAAAACAAACAAAGACACAAATGGCACGTTGTTGGTGCTATTCTCAATGGCTGTGCTGTAGCATACAAAAAGGAACAGATAAAAGTTAGATTCAGGCACATTTCAACATTAACACAGAAGTATGTTAAAAAATAAATCACTGGCAGCTCTTACAAAAGCTGCCAACTTCAATTTAGAGAAATGTCCCTTGATTATTTTTTATATCTATCTATATATATATATATATATATATATATATAGATAGATAGACAGATAGATAGATAGATAGATAGATAGATAGATAGATAGATAGATAGATAGATAGATAGATAGATAGATAGATAGATAGATAGATAGATAGATAGATAGATAGATAGATAGATAGATAAAACATATGACTTTTGACACAATGTTTTACAGTCAATTAAAAGGCTTAAAAAAACACAAGGCATGACTAAAAGGGGGGTTTACAAAGTAAAATGTTCAATTTTTTTAAATAAGCACACTGACAGCGATAAGGGTGATTGTTCAAAAGGACTCTGTGGCATTCAACCACAGAGAAATGCAGCTTCAAACCCCAAACACTAACAGAAATTTTTTGCCTGTTGTTCCACAGTATAAGAGGAGGCACTGAGGTCAGATCATTATTGGTTTTGCTTCTCTTTTTTTTTGCATTTTCCAAAAGCAAAATATTTTATAAAGATTAAGCCTGTGCTGCAAGTCTGCGAGTTCAGATTTTACCTTCATTGCACCAGTTAAAAAAAAAAAGAAGTGAAAGTGAAGAAGCTGATTTGTGAGCCGAGTCAAAGGTGGTCGAGCAGAATATTCAGCATTATTATTTACAGTTTGGACAGAGAAAGAGAGAAATTGTTTTCTTTTATATTCCTTACAGGTTCTTGGAAATTATATATAAGAGAAAAAAGAGCATCTGAAAGGTTGTTAGTCACTTTTTTTCTGTTTTTTATGATTTCAAATACAACATAGAGCCATAAACTGTTTCTGACTATACAAAAAAGGATTTGATCGGAAAGCATTATTAGACTTATCTACACATTTCCTGAAATCTCATCTTAGTTTTCTTTTCTTTTTAACAGTGTTCAATACTCAGTGCTGTTTAGTTTTGTAGTGAGAGTCTCGCTTCCTGGGTGTGACAGGAGGTGATCCAGAGGTTCAGGGGGCCTTTGCAAGTGAGTCGGCAGGTTTTGCTCTTGGGTTTCTTGGAGACCGCGATGATGGGTGACCTCAGCAATCTGCCATATAACGCCCTGTAGACAAAAGATGTGAAATTTGAGTCATTAAATTGTGCCACCTAGTACATGTAGACCATCAAGCTTTTTACACACCTGTGGCAAATCTCTTCTTGCTGAGGGAAAGTCTGTATCCGGCCCCCTGCAGCTCCATGTCCACTCCTGACAGGGTGCTCCCCTCATTCATAAACTGCACTGCCAGAGTGGAGGGGTGCGATGGGCCATTTGACAGTTCAAACTTGGCCCTCAGGGACCCGGCACCTAGGATCAAACACAAACGAGTAGGGACTGATCCAGTTCTAGTGCTTGCTGCAGGATTTTGCACAAACTTTGATGCAAAACATTTATAAACTCAAAAAAAAAAAAGATTTCTTACCATCGTTTTCAGACTTTTCTGAGATGTCAGTCAGCCTCCACAGACACTTACTCTGCTCTGAATTCCTAAAAATGGAATAAGGAAATAACATCACACTTTAATGATTGTAGCGTATGTATGTATATTTGTGTGTGTCTTTCTCCTAAGCAGACCAATCTTGATGAAACTTTGCATAAACACTGCCCGGAGCATTGAAAGTGCCATCATCTATATGGTATATACAAATATTTTATACAAATCAAACTATTGTGTATATTTGTACATTGTTTGTTTGTCGACTTTTAGTGTGTGCGTGCTACCTTGATTTAGTTTGTGGATGGTCTACGTTTCTTCCACATCGTATTTTCACAGACGATGCAAATTTTTAATCTTCAAATCATCTATATTGATGATTTATCGTTAATTTTACAATAATATTTACATTATTTTGATATATTTTTCATATTACATATTTATATTCTGACAAAATATCCCATCTGACAATCCATGTAAGACTTCTGTGCCATTGCATGACAAAAGTGCCACAACGGTGGCAGTATCATAGCAACAACAGGAGGGGGGTGCAAGTCAATCAATACTGCTGGCCCATAACAATTACATGTTGCTCTCCTGCTAACGATGCCAAGAGGCACTACGTCTCACCATATGGAGTTAGGCAGAGACTGCATGTTGGTGACTCCTCCATCAACAGGTACTAAGATCTGTACGTTGGTGAGTGGACTGGGTGAGTCCATGGACTCTGGGTTGTAGCGGTAGTCTATCCGCAGGTCCGTTGTACTTGCTGTACATTTCCAGTATACGGCCAGGTTTAGCGGGGTGGAATGGATCCCATCAGACATCACCTGGACACATCAATAAAGTATATGTATCAATTTTTTCACAATATTACATCTCTGTGTGTTATCCATTTGTTGGACTGCTATGAAGCTAGTTTTTAAGGAAGTGTTTTTAAAAATGCTCTAAGTATTGGTATGCAATGTTTTATGACCACAGTAACCCACACCAGGGTGACCACCACCGACAGGTTCAGTGGATTAACACTGATCGTGTCGTGATGATGCAATGCTTTGCTGAGAAATGTTGGATTCTGAAGTCTTTTTCTTCTCTTTCAGAAAGAAAGGTCTTAGCCTGAAATACAATTATCATATCTGGTTTATTTTTTTCATGAAGTTCTTGCTGACTGACCTGGTATTTCAGGATGTCTACATTATAGTAGGAAGCTGAAGGACTCTGTTCGGAGGCTTTTCTGAGGTAGGATGTCAGTGCTTGCATGTTGAACCAGAAATCCTTGGAATCTGAGTCACTTTGAGAAGGATCACTAGAAAAAAGCAAAACAGTCAGAAAGATGAATACACACACATACACACACAAGTAATAATAATCACAGGCTCAATTATTCATTGCGCTTCTTGGCTTTGTGTGCAGAGCTCCAACAGCTTGGAAAAAATGACCCTGTTATATCCAACCACCTACTAAATCATGAATTCCATTTGATTCAATTAGTCCTGCCATGTGGTCTGGGGATAACCGAGAGGAACCAGAGCGGGAAATATTCAAATAAACAGAAAAAAGATGTGGTTCTTCATTACTTTTTGGGAACAATACACTTTTAAAATAGAAGCAACTAATTTGGTACCTTATTGAAGCTTTAATTAAAAAGCTTTGCCTGAGACTGAAGAAGTAAGATGTGGAATAAGATGTTGAACAAATAAAGTGTTGAATGAAGCACTGTCTGTGACCTTTTTTTTTTGTCCTTTGCCATTTAAGGCATCTGAAGAGACACAGGCTGCTGAGAACCTGGCTGTCTGGTGGAAAATACTTCCCTGACAGCTTAATACTAGGTTCATGTCAGATTACTAATTGAATTTCCTCTCACTGACGCAGACTGCATTTCCGTGTTTCTCGCTCATATCACTGAGTCCAAGGTCCTCTTTTACTCTATCACTGTCAAGTTATTGATTCAACAGTCAAAGGAGCTTGCAAAGAAAAGCGTCTGGACTTCTTTAAGTTACTTGAAGACGTTTCACCTCTCATCCGAGAAGCTTCTTCAGTTCTAAGGTCAAATGGTGGAGAGTCCCAGATATAAACCTAGTGGGAGTGTCCCCCCACAGAGGGACAAAAGGACCCCCTGATGATCCTCTAATCGCCTGAGCCAAGGTGTGAAACTGGGTGTGGGTCCCAATCAGCCAGAGTTTCGGGTGAGTTCATTGTGAAACCTGGCCCCACCTTATCATGCGAATTCCTGAGGTCAGATGGCCCAGGATGTGAGTGGGCGTTAAGGCGTCTGGGAAGGGATCTCAAAACTGGATTATAGATGGCAGAGAGTTGGTGTCGTAAACCACCGCCTCTGTTCAAAGATGGTCGCTCACAGTGGACATAGATGGCTTCTTTCACTCCTCTTTCAAACCATCTGTCCTCTCTGTCCAAAATGTGAACACTGGCATCCTCGAAAGAGTGTCCTTTATCCTTAAGATGCAGATGGACAGCTGAGTCTTGTCCTGTGGAGGTGGCTCTTCTGTGTTGTGCCATGCGCTTGTGAAGTGGCTGTTTGGTCTCTCCAATGTAGAGGTCTGGGCATTCCTCACTGCACTGTACAGCATACAGCATACAGGACCCTACACCACCGGGCAGAACATGTTCCCTCTAAGCCTGAAGGGAAAAAGAAGGAACACACACATGTAAAGGAAGCACTCAAAACGTGCGGCTATCCTAAATGGGCGTTCTTAAAGTCAGCAAAGAGGCACAGAAAAGAAGATCAGACACCAGCGAGGGAGGATAAGAAGGACAGACGCAACAACATTGTCATCCCCTATGGAGCCGGTGTATCAGAAAAACTCAGGAGGGTTTTCTCCAAGCATGACATCCCGGTGTACTTCAGACCCAGCAACACACTCAGACAAAAACTGGTTCACCCGAAAGACAAAACGCCAAAACACAGACTTAACAATGTGGTGTATGCCGTACAGTGCAGCGAGGAATGCCCAGACCTCTACATTGGAGAGACCAAACAGCCACTTCACAAGCGCATGGCACAACACAGAAGAGCCACCTCCACAGGACAAGACTCAGCAGTCCATCTGCATCTTAAGGATAAAGGACACTCTTTCGAGGATGCCAGTGTTCACATTTTGGACAGAGAGGACAGATGGTTTGAAAGAGGAGTGAAAGAAGCATCTATGTCCACTGTGAGCGACCATCTTTGAACAGAGGCGGTGGTTTACGACACCAACTCTCTGCCATCTATAATCCAGTTTTGAGATCCCTTCCCAGACGCCTTAACGCCCACTCACACCCTGGGCCATCTGACCTCAGGAATTCGCATGATAAGGTGGGGCCAGGTTTCACAATGAGCTCACCCGAAACTCTGGCGGATTGGGACCCACACCCAGTTCCACACCTTGGCTCAGGCGATTAGAGGATCATCAGGGGGTCCTTTTGTCCCTCTGTGGGGGGACACTCCCACTAGGTTTATATCTGGGACTCTCCACCATTTGACCTTAGAACTGAAGAAGCTTCTCGGATGAGAGGTGAAACGTCTTCAAGTAACTTAAAGAAGTCCAGACGCTTTTCTTTGCAAGCTCCTTTGACTACGATGACCTGGATGACTGAGAACCTTCACAGACATATTGATTCAACAGCTCAGCTAAGATGGTTAATTATAAAGCAAAACAAAATCAGGTTGTACTTTAGCTTTTTCTCGATACCTCACCTGTATAACAACTGTTGGTTGGGTAGGATCTGCTCCAGCCTGCTGGTGTTCTTCAGCTTGAAGGTGAGGACGGCTGGGGAGGGGTTGGTAGTGAACACCTTGATGATGCCCATTGGAAACGACAGTGTCATGTCTCCAGTGATCTTCACAATGCACCTGTAGAAAACCACCAATGGTTTAGCATGTTAAGCTGAAGTAGACTTTTTAATAGAGACTTTTTCCCAAAGTGCACAACAGTCCCATGTAAAACCAATAGGACCAACATGGCTCCTAACTTGTTCAATCAAATACTACTATTGTCTTTAATATTTAATTATTTTAAGCTAACAACTTGTTTTGTAATGGAAGTTTTACTTTTAATTAAAAAGTAATTTTCAGCTAGCTAATTTACATTGTTTATCCATTAGGTTTAGCAAACTGTTTAATTTGTACACTTAGCTAACAATTTAAATCCTAACCACATTTAATTTTGGGGAGAAATTTTTGTTTAAAAACTCCAAAAAACTAATGTACTCAATTTCATATATTAAAATTTAAGCTAGCTATTAAATGACTTAAGTCTACCAAATAAAACGTGGAGCGACCCACTGTGGTGACCCTTTGCAACAGTGGAGCAGCTGAAAAAGTAGCTTTTTATCCATCAAGTTTAATTAACAATATATTCTTTTTACTCATAATTTTGGCTAACTGTTGATGCCTCACACTAGAGTAACAAGCCCCGCAACTTGCGACTATAAAAATATATATATATGTTGGTGGCTGAACTGAATTTTTTGCTGTCAGAGACTGACTGCAAAAATCTGTCACCAAACAAATGCGGCCGACTGCAATCACTCTCAGAAAAACTGGCAAAGGTTTGCTAATAATTGCAGTCTATCAATTTAATAAATGCTTACAGACTGCCAACATGTTACATTGGAGTCAGTATGCAGTAATGACTGCAACTCAATAAAGGGACTCAACTCAATTAGTTGCCAAATAGTTAAATTCTGGCTCTATTCCTACAGAAAAGCTGCCAAAAGGCTATGTCATTTTGCAGTAAAATTGCACGTCTAAATGTCAGTATTCATATCTGTGAAAGCACACTATTGGCTAACAATTAAAAGGTTGGCTAAATTCTTTGTGAACTATTTAAATCGTTCATTCAGATTTTCTCCACTACATCATCACATCCTCCTAAATAATTCTTCTTGGCCACTACTATTTATTGCTCATCCATTACTGTTAAGTTACTATTACTGTTTTTGCTTAGTTCTTCAAATAAATCCACAAAAATGGACCGCACATCACTGCAAACAGATTATAATTTATACAACCATCACCAACACGCCATCATGACAATTATCATTTTAACTTTCTGGTACATAACATTACAGACAGCCCAAAATGAGTTACAAGCTGTGTAGAAGTCCTTGAGGAACATTCATCTTTAACACAGAATTCATCTGTTAGTCTTCTTGATTATTCTACGAGTCACCAAAAAGCTAGAAAACGTCAAAACGAGCAGCCCCCTGGTTTTGTACACCAGCCAAAGATTTTCTATTTATTTTAATCTAATAATATAAAATTTAAAGATACACCTTTGAGAACCTGGAATTAGCGCATGTATTCAATTATCTAATCATTTCTTTAATATAAAAAAAATCTACAAATGACAAATTTAGTTGGTCTTTCTTTAGCACTAGTAATTCATGTTTTAAATAACCACAATAACTAAAGCTCTATCAAAGACATGAATAGCTTGCAAACATTTTTTGTCACAGATTGGTAAAAGAATATTTTTCTCTTTAATGTATATTCCTGTTGGAGATTTGTGTTTCAGAAATTCTATATACTTTGAGGCTCTAATGTAGAGCCAGTGTAGGGGTGAGAGGTGTATACTTTCAGCAGAAGTCTGGCCTAAGTTGTGGTGGTAATGGCCCACAGTAGGTCTCAACCTTGCACTCCATCTCTGCTCCATTGCTTATGAAATGTTCCATTTGCTAATCCCTGCAAAAATAAGCCTTCTGCACAGCAGCAATTTAACAGCAGTTAACCAATAAAAGGCTGTATGTTTTCTCTGCCCCAGACTATAATCTGCTCCACGGAGGTTATCCACTCTGAAAGAATGGTGTCAGACTAACGCAAAACATTCCACACATGCAGAGCCAACGGGAGATAACACTCAGCAAAACGCAAGTCCAAAGGCTCATGGAGTGTGTACTGCACATTTGGCTAGGGACAACCGCGTATACCACTGTGTACTGTATAACTCACAGCACCAACTTGAACATGTTATTGTTCAACTTCAAATAAAAACAATGTCTGTATGACCGCAGGTCCAAGTCCGGGTCTTGGAGCAGCAGGAGGTCATGTGAGACTCACTTAGTGGGATCAGCTCCTTTGAAGTAAGCATTAACCGATTCTGTGAAGGCCACAGCAATGGGCAAAGCATCTTGGGATGCCAGGGTCACAGGGCTGGGACCGCGAGACGTCCCTGAGAACGAGAAAGGCACAGAGTTAGAGGTCTGTTGACTCAGCTGCAGATCAGACTTACACAAGAGTCCCAAAGCTCACATCAGAATTAGGAATGTTTGATCATGCAAAGCTGCCCTATAAAATTATTGCATTTCATGAGGTCAGCCATCATACACTGCAAATCAGTATATTCAGTTATTTTTCAATAAGAGGATGGGAGATTGTTTAGATGCTTGTGCTGCTTAAGTTAAAATACTATAAGTAATAAGTACTATTAGGCAGTCAGGACAATCTTAGACAGCAGTCAAGTTATTCCTCACTATATCACTTTAACAAACAAATATTTATCAGGTTAGGAGCTGATCCTGACAAATGTGAGAATCAGGTTTAAAATGTCAAAAACAAAACTCACAAACAAGACAGAGAACTGCAACCATGGCAAAGCAAGAGATTGGACTGTCCATCCGTCCGGCCCATTCAGCAGACTGGTGTTAGTTTTAGCTAAGAGCCTGCTAATATGAACTTCAACCATACCTGCTGGAGTTTCGCACCGCTTCTCAAATGTAGGCAGCTTCGCTATGAACATATCATCCTCTTTATGCCGAATTAAAGGCATAAAAGAGGGAAAAGAGGAGATACACAAAACCCAAAGAGAAGAAATGTGAGGAAGTGATGCAAAGCACAGTTCCTATATATGTGATGATGGCAGGTGAGCCCTGAGCTGATCAGTCTGATATAACTGCATATAAAGATGATAAAAGTCAGTGCAATGCATGTAGAGTAAACCCACAGTGGTAGGAGGCAGGAAAAGAAAGGAAGACTCACTTTGGTTTAGTGGAAAGAAAGGAGAGAGGGAGAGCAACTCTGGCTCTGGGGAGGAGAGGGGGAGAGCAAAGGTGTGCTCAGCTCCTGTAAGGAGAGGAGTGAATGAAGGAAAGCGAGGGCGGGGGTGGGGGGATGACAGTGTACACTGTACTGCAAAGACAAAAGGATGTGACAGACTGGTGAGGAGCTGAAGAAAAGGAGGATAAAAGAAAAATTATTACAAGAAAGAGCTTTTATACGTGTATACTGAGGGAGCGTTCCTACCAACAGTGGGGGTGTTGCCAGCACTGAGTGAGGCGTTGGAGGACAAAGAGGAAGAGCTCTCTGCCCGGGCGAGGGGTGCAGTCGGAGTAGGGCTAGATGCTTTAGGTGGACTGAATGGCCTTACCTGCGTTAAAGGGATTCAGATAGATGCCTTTTAGAATATATGGATATAATTTGAACAGCAATAAATGTATGCAGCACATGTGTTTCCATTACAATTTCATTGATTCCTGTGAGTTTTCCAGCCGGGAGTTTGGGCCTGGAGGAGGGTCGTGGAGGAGGCACCAAGGCTCCGGGTGCCAGAGGGGTTGTAGGTCGGTTTGGTACTGGCACTAAACACAGAAACACATATTTGTTCTGGTCAGTGCTACTTAAACTGCATGAAAACTGGGTATGAAAAAACATCTTTATACTGCGTGAAATTCATACAGTTAGATACAGCAAACTCATGCAGCATGACCTCTTTTTTTTTTTTTAAACACACAAGTGCAAAAAAATTAAAATTAAATACCAAAAACAACAGAAAACAAGACATTCCAAAATAAATGGCACAAAAATAAACCCAAAGACAAACAAGCAAACGGAGTCATGAGTTACACAAAATAACACAAAAAAACAGAAAACATTTGCAAATAACATGTAACCTCCACGCTTTATCATAAAATAAATGCACCAAAAATAAGAACTTACATTTAAATAAAAAGAAAAGATCAAAATAATTCAGCAAACCTCAGGCAAAAGGCAGCAGTTTCTAGCAGCAGTTACCATTGAATATTTTGCTTGTTGGAGCTGCAGCCCTATCTGTAATCCCAGAGAAGACATCAGTGAAAGAGAGGCTGCTGTCATCTCGGCTGCTCGCTGCTTTGTAGAAGGCATCAGCAGACTCATCGGACAGGAAGTGACCTGACCTACTGGAACCTGACTGTGGTTTTTGAAGCTCCTTCACAGATGACCCAGAGCCCAGACAGCGAGGTGGAGCAAAATTATCACTGAAGGCAATCCACTGGCTCTGAGCCCAGGAAACAGAGGAGAAGGTGTCTGCGCTCTTTGGAGGGCTGGGTGTGTCTGAGTTTTTGATGGGGTCGACTGGCTCAGTTGGCCGGGTGATGGGGGCGCTCTGGGCCCTCGCCGGTACGGGCTTAAGTGCTTGAAAAGGGTTTTCTGGTGAATCCCAGGGGGAGGACGTAGATGACGAGAAAGAGTGAACATCTTTGGACTGCTGGCTCTCTGCCAAGGGAGGGTAGCGCTCCCGTTGTGGCACTGTCTCAGCTGAAGGGGGCAACGTGATTGACAGTGGGAGGGTAAACATGACAAATGCAAAGTGGCTGGGTTTAGACGGACAGACAGCAGATATACTCTAATGCACAGTTAACAGTAATAAACTGCCTCAAATTGACATATTTTAACAAAAATCAAATATAAAATGTTACAATTAACAGGTATTTGTATTATTTTTCTTATAGTTAGAAACAATGTGAGAATAGGACACACACACACACACACACACACACACAAAACATACCAGCACGATTTAGTATGTGTTCAAAGTAGCATCAAGTCAATCAGCTGAGAATGGGGACATTATCTATGCATTGCAATCTGAACAATAACTTGAAATTGAGCAAATTTTAAAAGTTTTTTTAACTGTTTTTTCTGTCGACTCACTAATCAGACACACTGAGCATATCATTAGTTCACGTTGGACATTAAGTCAGGCTTAGCTGATCACAATCTCAGCCCACATTAGCTGATGGCTCAGCTGATACCAATCAGCATCCAACTGGCAAATCTAATTTCCGACACTCTGTATAAGCTGCTTTACCATGATGCACACTCCGAGCTGCTTTGCAACCCACCCGGACCCCAGCTCCTCCTTTCATGCTGTGTCTGACTTCACCAGTGTCAAGATCTGATGTCATTGTCTCCTTTTCTGTGCTGTACTGTAGCCTTGCTGCTCTCTTCACCTCCAACTTCAGATGTAAGTGCCTGGATGTGTGGGGAGGTCTCAGGACAGAGTCAAACCACCAAATAAATTACTGCTGGTGGAAATAAGTAGGTTGTTTTGACTATAGAGGCCCTGACTGAACATTTGGCTGTTTTGTGATGCAATCTTGTTCCTGAAATAAATCTTTCTAAAACGTTGCATCATGTTAATGAGACCACTTTGGCACTGTCATTGTACCTGTATATGATTGTTTAACCATACAGCAAAGAATACGGAGAGACTTATTTTGTGTAACAGCTCAGACACCCAGGAGTAAAAAGAAAAACAACTTTCTTGCAACAAGCAAAAATCGGGGGTTGCACAGCAATTTCATTGAGGTTTTTGTTGCTGTTGCTTGTCTCATTGGAATGGGGGACTCAGCTTAACTGGCTGACAGTTAGTTGTATTTTGGTTACATTCTTATATAAAAGTAAGGTTGCCAAGCTCCTGTGTCATCTTGCCATAAATTTTGGTCATGCCACAGCCTCCTATCACTGTTTTCCATAGTGTGACTGTAGCACAACGACGCTTTTATGCCTGCTGTGTGTTCCTTGGCGACTTGCACCATACAACAGTTAAGTTAACATTAAATAATGTTACATCGGCTGTCACAAGCTACCATTTCAGCTGGTTGCACACCTCTCAATTTTTCTAACCTGGTGTGATGTGCTGCTGCCGACAAAGCGGTGGGTATACCATGACTTTAATGATCCAAAATGAAAAACTAATTTTAAAGTGTAATCAATTTAAATTTATGCTGTCTCTAGATTCAATGATCTTTTGACACATAAGGTATTAACTTTTGAAAGTTAATGCATATCTTTTCTTCTCCACAAAAGAAGTGATTCATCTGCTTTCACAAGTTAGTACATGACTTTTTGTTGACATGAAAAGCATCTACAATTGTTATTAAGAATTACAGTGGCTTGCAAAAGTATTTGGCCCCCTTGAACTTTTCCACATTTTGTCACATTGCAGCCACAAACATGAATCAATGTTATTGGATTTACACGTGAAAGACCAATACAAAGTGGTGTACACGTGAGAAGTGGAACAAAAATCATACATGATTCCAAACATTTTTTACAAATAAATAACTGCAAAGTGGGGTGTGTGTAATTATTCAGCCCCCTGAGTCAATACTTTGTAGAACCACCTTTTGCTGCAGTTACAGCTGCCAGTCTTTTAGGGTCTGTCTCTACCAGCTTTGCACATCTAGAGACTGAAATCCTTGCCCATTCTTCTTTGCAAAACAGCTCCAGCTCAGTCAGATTAGATGGACAGCGTTTGTGAACAGCAGTTTTCAGATCTTGCCACAGATTCTTGATTGGATTTAGATCTGGACTTTGACTGGGCCATTCTAACACATGGATATGTTTTGTTTTAAACCATTTCATTGTTGCCCTGGCTTTATGTTTAGGGTCATTGTCCTGCTGGAAGGTGAACCTCCGCCCCAGTCTCAAGTCTTTTCTTCAAAGATTGCCCTGTATTTGGCTCCATCCATCTTCCCATCAACTCTGACCAGCTTCCCTGTCCCTGCTGAAGAGAAGCACCCCAGAGCATGATGCTGACACCACCATATTTGACAGTGGGGGTGGTGTTTTCCGCCACACGTAGCGTTTTGCATTTTGGCCAAAAAGTTCCATTTTGGTCTCATCTGACCAGAGCACCTTCTTCCACATGTTTGCTGTGTCCCCCACATGGCTTGTGGCAAACTGCAAACAGGACTTCTTATGGTTTTCTTTTAACAATGGCTTTCTTCTTGCCACTCTTCCATAAAGGCCAACTTTGTGCGGTGCACGACTAATAGTTGTCCTATGGACAGATTCCCCCACCTGAGCTGTAGATCTCTGCAGCTCGTCCAGAGTCACCATGGGCCTCTTGGCTGCATTTCTGATCAGCGCTCTCCTTGTTCGGCCTGTGAGTTTAGGTGGACGGCCTTGTCTTGGTAGGTTTACAGTTGTGCCATACTCCTTCCATTTCTGAATGATCGCTTGAACAGTGCTCCGTGGGATGTTCAAGGCTTGGGAAATCTTTTTGTAGCCTAAGCCTGCTTTAAATTTCTCAATAACTTTATCCCTGACCTGTCTGGTGTGTTCTTTGGACTTCATGGTGTTTTTGCTCTTAGACAACCTCTGAGGCCGTCACACAGCAGCTGTATTTGTACTGACATTAGATCACACACAGGTGCACTCCATTTAGTCATTAGCACTCATCAGGCAATGTCTATGGGCAACTGACTGCACTCAGACCAAAGGGGGCTGAATAATTACGCACCACCCCACTTTGCAGTTATTTATTTGTAAAAATGTTTGGAATCATGTATGATTTTCGTTCCACTTCTCACATGTTCACCACTTTGTGTTGGTCTTTCACGTGGAATTCCAATAAAATTGATTCATGTTTGTGGCTGTAATGTGACAAAATGTGGGAAAGTTCAAGGGGGCCGAATACTTTTGCAGGCCACTGTACATCTATTTACAGTTGCTTAAAATCTGAGTAAATTTCAATTACTAGAAGACAATCTACTGGCTATTGTTACATTCACTTCAGTGTAGCACTAACAGGACTGTGAATATTCACTATAGCTATCAAAGAGCTTCAGTTACACAGAAACTCTGTGTATCCACAGTCTGTAGCCTAGCCTGTTGTCGCATTCTTACAGAAATACCACGCATATTTGAAACTAAAACATATCCTTTTATTAGCAATAAATATACCAGGTGGTGACCCTGAGTTTAGATAAGCTTATGGAAACACATCCTGATTATTATAGGCAGCGTGAGTCACATGTGAAGTAGAATGCACTCCAAGGTTTAGTTAATATGAAATGAAAACAAAACTTATATAAAGATATATGCCATGCAAAAAGAAAAAAGAAAAAGAAAAGCAGTTGATGTCTGGTGCTGTTTGAAAAGAAGATTAATTTCAGCTTCTCTCTGATGAACAGGGCAAACAAACTTTACCTGATGTCTCTGGCAGAAAGACATCTGAGTCTGAGTCATTCACCAGAAAAGGTGGAGATGGAGGGTTTGAAAAGAAGATAGAGGCAAGGTCTGACAAGAACAGGTGAAAATAATCAAGCCAACAATAAAGCAAGTCATTTCAAAGAAAATGTAAAGAATAACATTATAATAAAACAATAAAAGGAGAAAGTAAATGGACAAAAAATGAAAACACACAATAAAATCCATGACCACAAAATAAACAGACACGTGCCATATATATTGACATAAAAAAAACCCCCCTTTAAACACTTCTCAGATTACACTTGTTTGATGTGTGATGTGTGCATATGGGGTTGGTAATACCACTGCAGTGTACACATAGAGATTTAACATGCTGAAAGCTGGGACTTAATTCCCGTCAGCGTATCCTAATCAGGGCACTTTTTGATGCTATTTTGACTTTAAAGCCAAGACCTTTGACAGTAACAAGATTCTGTTTGACAACATACGTGCCAGCGAGCTTTATAGCTGACCCTTTGACCCCAACTAGGTGCCAATTAACTGTGGATTATGCTTAACCTAGGCAATGGGTCAATGACAATGTCACTCTCTTTAAACATTGGTGTTGCACATGTAAATCCATGAGAAACAAGTTAAATGTTGGTGAATGTGGTGATGTTAAATGCACTCAAATTTCTTGTGGAAGGGTGGAGTGACTGTTTGATTTGTAGAAAATGGTGAAAAATTACACCGGGAAAATGCAAAGTGGGGAAAAAAGCCTACAAACTCTAATAATTTGGTAATTTTAGGCTTCTGTTTCTGGACTAAGCTAAAGGAGAGGCTTCAAATTAAGTAGCTCGGAAGAAAAAACAGAGTGACAAGTTAATGAGTAAAAACCTGAACTGTTGTAGCACAGCTGCTTGTTGAAGTTAGACTACTCAGATTTTCATGTAACCATATTTGAAAAGCATTCTCAGTCTGCAGCAGGCCCTGGGTTAATTGCATGCAGTTTTACTAAGAGGATTGGCATTTCTCTAATTGAAATAACAGTCAACTGCAACTTTTTTACCTTCGTTATAAAATTATAATATGTTTTATTTTTTATTATGGAAATAAGGCAGTGATAGTCATATGAAGCCAGACCCCACCCCACACGGTGCCCTCTGGACAGTCAACCACTGGAACAACTGTTCCATCACTACTCCTTTGCCGCTCACTATTACCCAGTTTCTGTAATTTAATATTTGCAGGAAGTGATAAACTTGAATTATATGCTTCTGCTGTAACAAATCATTTCAAACGCAAGCTGTCTGTGGGTTACCTGCCGATGATGACACAGCGGAGGAAGATCCGATGGCCTGAGCTGGACTTAAAGGATCCAGAGACAGAAGGTCGTTGTTAGTCAGCCTGCCGTAGTTACGAGAGAAAGAGAAAGTCAAATAAACGGACGTCACCTTTCTAATATAAAGCAGCACATTTGGATTCAGTATAAAACAAGAAGCACTCAGAGAGCGCGAAACCTCCACCAATGCAGCTCACTCTCTGGGAGGTGTTTACTTTTAAGGGAATAGTATTTTATTTTGGATATGTTCATTTTGTTTTCTTTGTTCTTTTGTAGTGTGGTAAAAATCAGATAAGAGCAGCATGACAGATTTTAAATAGGTCTATATAGCATTATTTATCACTTTGATCTTCAGATCACAATCTACTGACCTTGAAGGAGAGGTTAGAGGTCAACTGTGACATGATATTTTAAATCTTTGCATGGTACTTTCTATATGCTGCCAATACACACTACACTTGTAAGAAGCATAGTTTCTTTTTGTCAAGTTTGGTGTATGTAAGCCAACTTTCAGTGGACGGTTAACATCACTCCACTCTACACTGTTAAAACGTTTTACAATAGTTCCTTTAACACTTTTTGACCTATTGTGTTTACAGACAGAATGACACAGACATAAATGCTACCAAAAACATAACCTCCTTGGCAGAGGTAATAATAATAATAATAATAATAATAATAATAATAATAATAATAATAATAATAACTGAAATGTTCACAGATGGCGCAAACATAAAGAAAAATATGATCATTGGCACTGAGCAGGCAAAGGTTTGATGTTTTACTCCAGTACTCACTCGAATGATGTTGGCACTCTGGGTTTTCCTAGCTCATCACCTGAAGCAAGAGAAAAACAAACAGAGAAGTCAGGCCCGCAGTTCTTAACAGAGTGGTGACAGCAAATACACAGCAAGTTACTCAAAATCAAATTTAAAAAAAGATATTTGATAATTAAACCTTAAACCAGATTTTTTCCCCATTAAAAAAAAATTAAACCACCACCTACAGTACCACTGAAAATATATATATATTTGCAGTAAGGTTAGATACAAGTTTTTAATTTTCTTATTTCTGCTTTGTAAAATGTTTTTTTGAACTTTCATCCAAATACTGCAAAAGAGTTAACACAGGAGGTTATGCTGTATGTTCAATATGGTGGTACCACTTTAAAACAAGGGATGAAGCAACTAATCAGGAAATGCCCTGTTCTTTTGTTCCCCTGCTTTAAAGCGCTGCCTTACATTGAAAAGATCCATATAAGCGACCTGAAGCAGCACTTCAAGCACTAGAAGTAAAAAGGTACTACTGAGAGGACCCAGATTTAAAACCACACGTGTATGTAAGTCCTTCAAATTTAGAAACTGAAAGTTTTCAGTGAGTCAGTGATGTTAGCTGGGGGGGTCAGCTGGCTTCAGAAGCTGTATGAAAGGCTCCCAGAAAGGGACAGCGATGAGGGCTGTGGAAGACATTTTAAAAGTGGAGGGGAAGGAAGGGTTGCAGGCCAACTACTGTAGTGAAAAAATACTCACCGAAACCCTTAGTCTTAGACCTTATTGTAGACACTCCTGTGATCCCTGAGCGCATGTAAAGTATACATCTATCAATGCTGCTAATTTTTGCAAATTGATGTAAATGCTATCAGTGTGTGGGTTGCAGAAAGCAAATGGGATTATCATTAAGTCTCATACAAACACTATAAAAACAAAGTAATAAAAAGAAAAACAAGATAAAAAGAAGATAAAAAAACCTTTCTGGGTGAATAATCAGTGCTTTTACGCTTCTTTTATCAAAGACCTCGTGGAGTACAACAAACACGTTTTCATAAGCTCTTGGGGACATACACAAATTCAGCAAAACTCCCACAACTGTGCCAGCTTGCAGAAGGGAAAAGATAATTTCTGACATGTCCAAACATAAACAGTCAATTAAGCAATTAATCTTATTTGTATCATTGGAGGGAAATATCCCCCGAGCTCAGATTTATAGAAGGGAACAGTTATTTACTTTTTCTCGGGATGTGTTGGTTTTGGCTAGATTTCTGGATTTTCCCTCTTAAAGACAACCCCTTTAAAAACAACCCGGGCCAGGAAAAACGTGGTCGAGGAGTTGTGCAGTCGAGCCCCCCTCCACTTCATCCTTCACAGTCATGTAGCAACACAGATAAAGAAAAGGTCAGGAAGAAAAAAAATACTCACTGGACTGGTTCCTCCGCATCTGTCCCTGAAAGCAAAAACAGACAATGATTAATCAAAGATGCATATATCCCAAAGCCAATTACTAACCGATACATGTCAGAACTTTGTTTACTTGTTAACAAAAGGACAAAAAGGGCAAGAAAGAGGTGTTTGCGCTCTTCAAACTGGACTTCACGAAGGGAGAATTGAACTACAAAGTGCAATGCGGTGCTGAATGGATCCCTAACTTTCTCTGGGGATTAAAAAAAAAAAGCAAATACGCAAAATAAATAAAATACGTGTTAACACTGGTTAAAATTGTATTATTAATTATTCCCACTGGCAAAGGGAATTTTTTCCACTTAGAGTTCAAGACAGTAAATCACAGGACTACTCTCGACTCACACATACCAGACATTAAACCTAGGGTGAAAAATTCAGCAGCGCAAAACCGTGTACGTAATCCCATATAACGATCAGTCAGAGACAGCACAGAGCGTGCCTCAAACTCTTCACCAGCTTCCTTTACAGATTCTTTTTTTTTTTCTCCTTTTCCTGCGACATAAATCTTCCCGGGTCCAACTGCATTAACACAACCTATGTGAGATGCACTCTTCAGGTCCAACACTTTCGGCGAAGAATTTATTTCTTACAAGAATAAAGGTCAGGTTGGAGACGGGGGAGACAAAAAAAGAAACAAAATGGGTTTAAGGAACATAGCAAAAGCATTTAACCACCGTTGAGCTGCGAGGCCAGGGTTTAGTCCCACAGGCGCTAAGCGGCAAATGGGTTCAATTATGGCTATTGCTGGCCACACACACACACACACACACACACACACACACACACACACACACGCGACTTCCATTGCTATTTCAATAAAGGGAATACCGTGGAGGGGAAACGAAACAGGAGGAGAAATGAAAAAAAAAAAAAAAACCGACAGAAAAATGAGCACTGATGGGGGAAAAAAATTTATCAATAATTCACACCAGATGATGCAATGTTTGTCATCATCTTGGATGGAGTATATGTTTTCTGCTTTGTGTAAATATAAAATAGACAGAGGGAGCAGAAAATAAACAAAAGGAGGGCATATACAATCTAAAGACTACACTGGTATTTCAATTCAAATCAGTAGTGACAGAGACGAGAACGTAATGGTGGGTTTAACTACAAATCGGTGACAGACAAGGTTTAAGGTTGAAACTCCCAATCAAAATTATTTATTTTTTTTGCACTTAATAGAAAAAACATCTCTGTAAGCTTGAAAGTTATCTTTATAATTAATGTTGGTGTGTGTGTGTGTGGGGGGGGGGGGGGGGGGGGGGGAGGAAACATTTGTCAAAACTACGTAACGAACCCCATAAAATATTCATAAATAACCACAACAGAGTCCTGTCTAGAATAAATGGGCTTCAATAAAACCCAAAGAGTAAAACCAAAGAAAGAAACGAGACGGGGGAAAACAGAGTGAGATACGACGCAAATGGCGAGGAGGAAAAGCAATGAGAGCCGAGGCTGAGAGAGACGGCCAAAGTTGGGAAAGAGGATGCCGTGACAATCGGTTAATGGTGCAGCCAGGGAGCGAGGCGGGTGAAACCCACTAGACCCCCTTAGCAACACTGAGCGTGCCCCTCTCGGCCGCTCCACAACACCATTAACAACAACAGCTCAGTGCACACAGGCTGTGCGTTTGCACACAGGCCGTAGTGGTTTTAAAGTTTAACGACAGTGGCTATTTTCATGGAGCGCCAGAGAGTGATTCAGAGACTGAGAGATGATGAGGGACAAGGAGTTGAATGGAGCGCTCCATGACTGAGGTCACAGATCATGTGTGTGTGCAGACTGCAGAGCATTGCTGTAAAACATTCCCTAAAGAGCTGAGAGAGTGTGTGTGTGTGTGTGCGCGCGAGAGTAAAAAACAGCAACATCACACACTTAACTCAAAAATTGTTTCTGAATTCTTAATATTTGGAAAAAGAAGATGAAAGAATAAGTGATCCTAATGTTGCTTGATATTAATCTAAATTCTACGAAAAAAAGAAAAAGAAAAAATTGCACAAACATGAACCTCAATGAATAAGAAAACAATGTAGCATGTAAAATAAACATAAAGATTTTCAATGTAAAAAATAATAGCTTCAAGAAAGAGTAACCAATGGGAAACACCTTTGATAAATGGCAGTTTAATCTGCCCTATGAGGGGACGTTTTTACATTCTCGTGATGCCCTCTAGTGTTACACAAGCAGAGTAGCCTCCTTCTGCAGCAGGGCAAGGTAGCAACAAGTTTATCTTTGAGGATTTTACTATTTGGTGTGTTATCAGAGTGTCACGAGCCGTACCGAGGTTGAAGGCGACAGGATGATGTTTCCAATGGAGGCCTTGAGCTCATCGATGTTTGCTTGGTTCTGATGAACGCCGTTGTTTGGCTGAACGGGCTTGATCTGCACGTGGAACTTCCTGGGTTCGTCTTCGTCCTCCGAGTCGCTGGATGAGTAGAAGGAATTCTCTTTGGCATGTGAGCAGAGAAGTTAAGGAGGATAATGGCAACGACCTCAGATCAGAAACATGGGCATAAATCTGAGTTTCATTTAGCCTTGCAGTGTTGGGAAGGTTACTTTTAAAATGTATTCCATTACAGAATACAGAATACATGCCCCAAAATGTATTCTGTAACGTATTCCGTTACGTTACTCAATGAGAGTAACGTATTCGGAATACTTTGGATTACTTAATATATTATCATGCTGTTTACAACTACGTGAATGTACTATTGCTGTGATTTATTACTGTTACTGAAGGTCCGCGGCTCCGAACCGTAGTAAAGGGACTTCTGGCTAATACGATGGGTTCTGTGTCGGCTCGTAGCCGAAAACTAGCTTTACTTTGTTGTCTGGGTCAACTTTGCTTGCAAGAGACAGAGAGAGGCGTTGAAAGGCTGCTCCAACAGAACTTATTGTTTTTGGAGGAAAACACGAACACGGTGTACAGTCGAGTCTTAATAGCTTACTTACTCGTCAGGCACTCTTCTTGGCTGCAGTGGTTATTATTATATTTACATGCTTCCAGCTCCCGTTTCTGCTCGATGACAGCACGTACTTTTCCTTTTTCTCCCTCCCTCACTCACAGACACATAACGGGTATGGCAGTCCATTCTCCCTGCAGCACGGACTACACTGCCTATGATGCTACATTCTTTAGAGCTATACCTGTAGCATTCTGCCTATTAGCTTAGCACAACAACAACAAAAAGGCGCTCTCTCACCCAGGAAACACGCACAGAGAGAGCGTCACCCTGTAACCATGGCAACTGTAACGCTGCCGCCTGGAACAACAGAACGTAGCTGTCAAACAAAACCCAAACAGTCCTGATCCGCCACAATATGAAACAGGAAAGTACCGCCGTGTAATCCATTTATTTCAACAAAGTAACTGTATTCTAAATACCACCTTTTAAACGGTAACTGTAACGGAATACAGTTACTCATATTTTGTATTTTAAATACGTAACGGCGGTACATGTATTCCGTTACTCCCCAACACTGTAGCCATGTTTAAAAAAATCCCAACAACTCCAACGTGTCTAACAAGCGAGACTGGCACTGAGACAAACCAAAAAGGATATCGTTTTCATTTACTTCTGGTCTGATGCAGAAACCCTCTTCATCAACTTGAGGAACATTCTGCAAAAACACAAGCAGGATACGATTTTTCTTTCTTCCACAATTTGTTTTGAGTTAACACAAAGTTAATTTTACAGGATGAAATCCTTTGTTAACACATCTTTTCTTTATGCTGCTCATTTCAAACTAGATAAAAATAACTTTATTTTTCAAATAGTAATTCATTGTCATTTTGTTCAGAAAATTGCTAAAACTTCATGTTAAATTGTAAATTATTCATTTTAAAAAGGTTGACTAATACCTAACTTCAAAAGGCAAAAAATTCCAATTAAGTCTAAAATGGTGTTTTTGCTTAGATATAAAATTGTTGTAAATGAATGGGTACAATCATTCATGGTGTTTGTTGAGGCTTTAAATAATAAAAAATATACTACAAATGAAAATCGGTACACATATTTATAGATACATAAAACAACCTAAAACAAATAAAGACCGGGTGAAAGGGGTGATATTATGGTGATTTTTCACTATCTCATCCTACACAACCAAATTTGAGAGCCCTGTAAATTCAGCGGAATCACACAACACCTTGTACCATTAGGGACAAGTTTTATAGGATATTAAGATTTTTAATGAAATGCATTATCTATGTCGGTATGAATATTTGCTGCGCATGTGTTAGAAAGAGACACCATGTGTAAGAGTGAGGTTAATAGCTTGCTTACAGCATTCTGGATGTCTGCAAAGTATCCAGGCGGAGCACCATTGGCGGTGTTCTACAAGCACAGAGAGGGATGAATACATGAATACGTGAACAAGCACATCCACAAAAAACGAAACGAACGGGAACAGAGAGATGGAGAAAGTGACCGGAAAATCATTAAAACAGAACATGGCGATAAACGATTGAAGATGTTTTCCACCTCCTGCTGTCTGAAATCAAGATAACACAACAGGGTGAAACTCAAAGATTATAGTCGCGGTCTGGTGAAAGTTATACTCACAGCAGCCTCGACTTCTGTCGACTCCCTGGAAGACACAAATGGTCACGTGATCATGACTAAGAAGTGAAGATGAGTGAAGATGCATAAATTGTGCTGTGGACTGAAAATACGAGTCTCTACTCACGTAGAGTCTGTGTCCTTGTCTTTCCTCCGACCTGGGATCAATAGTTTTCTTCTTCTGGGTTTGGCTCCTTAATATATATTAAAAAAATGAAGAGCTTTAACCACAGATTTTTTCTTAAAAAGCATCAGTGTTCAGGCATATTTAATATTTGTGTCCCTCAAATGTGTTTCTTCTTTTACAAAAAGGCTTACCTTCAGCAGCAATAGCTACATTGCACTCCTCAAACTCAATGGGTCCTAATGAGACCAAAAAAAAAATCCATTTAGGTTCATTTGACATACAAAGGGTCAATGACCCACTGCTGTGAACGTTGTGAATGTGAATCACGCAATGATCACACAGACACACACACACACAGACACACACACACACACAGACACACACACGCAGTCTGCCGTGCAATGCAGCGAGTGTATACAAACAAAGCTAGGCTGCTCCCAGAGGGCAGACAGGGTCAATAGCAGAGTCAACTGTGTGTCTGGTGGCCCTTACAGAGATGGCACAATCCCTCCTGGTTGACACGAAGCCCCACTCTACACCATCACATAATCTTCCTCACAGAGAGACGCTTCTAAGCACAAAACCTCACCGCAACCATGAACCAATTCCAAATCCTTGCAGGAGCTCGGGTATTTTCAGCAAGCGGCAGGTGTGAAGGCTAAACTGCGGTGAAACTAAACCCGGCTGCGTGACACACGCACAGTTACTAAACCCTACTACGAAAAAGACAAGCGAGTGCAAGATTACATGCGCTGAAGTGTTTAAAGACACTCAGACAAATCTGCTCTTGAGCTTTAAGTAACGCCCTTTTCTCTTTCACTCCCACATGTAGAAAACGGCGAGAGAAAGAACAAACCATAAACAAACAAACATGATCGACTGAAATCGCTGCAACATCCTTGGCTAACAGGCAAATCCTTAAATCGGTTCCAGCAATTGATCAGTGCATCATTTGGAGTGAAACCAGACATGCTTTTATATGGACAAAAACAACAGCAACGAAAAACAAAATAGTTTTTGGCTATTTGGACACATCATTTAAATGATGAGAAAACAAAAAACAACAAGGTTTACTCCTAATTTACTCCTTGTCAATTATGCATATTTGCCTCTAAGGCCCTGCACTTTGATTGTCACGCCGAGTAGGCACTCACACACACACAAATGAGAAGTAAGGCGTGCAATGCGTGCACGTGTCAATCAGCCAAATCCACTAGATCAGGCGGTGCGTGCCTCTGTATTCGTGTGTAGTTACAATCCATTGAAAAGACTCACGCCTTCTTAGGTACACAATTAAAGAAACAGTGGTTAATTAATGATTTTAAATGGCAATGTGACTATGACTATTAGCTCTTAAAATGTGTGACATGAAAGAAATGGGTGATATACTGCATATACCTAGAAAGCTTAAGAGTGTACACAAGATTAACAGGAGGCACAGAAAGATATACAGAGAAAGAAAGATGGGGCAGGACCCTCCGGCGAAATCTGCAATACACTAACAGGACTTGACCTGAAAACAACAAAGTAATGATATTTTAACTCAAAATATACACAGCAGCAGTCCAATGCAGTCCCCTGCCCCCCACCACCACCAAGAAGAGGCCAGTCGCGAGCAGAATCGATGCATTGTTCTGAGTGTGCGATGCCGACTGAAGCGCAGGGAAGCGGCGAGTCACGAGAGGCATGCGAGCAAGTGGAGTGGATAAAGCACACCGATGACCGATCTACTCTACTGTGCAATATCGGGCTTCGGCACTGCTGGCAAACACACAGCGGCGGCACGGAGGGCTGTTGTGGGTTTTGAGTGAGTGAGAGCTTCGTGCCAATCAAAGCAGCCCTGGCGTGCTCATTCAAGAAGACTCACAGAAGGAGGCGAGAGATAATTTCATCATCCCTGTTCAATCAGCTTTAAGAACAAGTGAATATATGTCGAGTGTTGCTTTTTTGGGTGTTTTTTATAAGGAGAAGAAGAAGAAACACATCATTAACTTATGACATTACTGTTTATTTACCCATCAGTGGTAAAAATAGTCAAACAAAAGTAGTGGACGGGGTTGAAAGATTACTCAGTGCCATCGGGATGTTTAAAAAAAAAAGGCTGTAGGAATCTGCAAGAGACCCAGGCGGAGCAGGAATTCTTTGCCACCGGCATCCTGCGATCCCATCTGACAATATTTATCCACACAAACAGCCGAAAATGTCTAAACACCAGATGCATGAATATTACCTAAATCTGGACAGACATTAGGAACTGTTTAAGCATCTCCTAAACAGACAGACGACTTTGTTTATACAGGGGAAGATGTTTCTTTTCTTTCTACTCTCTGTGAGGGAAGCATGCAGTCACGCATCAGAGGAAGATGGATTTTTTTTTTTTTTAAATTGCATATGCTTCACATGGTAACTGGGAGCCAGAGAAAGGGGTGGAGTGGTTTGCGTGTCTGGCCAGCCGCCAGTTGACAGCTCAGCTGGATATCGTTGAACACGCCAACCCCCCCTGCCTCGCAGCGTGTCACTTTGGGATTGTTTCCGCAATAGAAAGTTTATTCAACCTCTCTCTCTCTCTAAAGGCTCCAGACCGGCCATCCGTTCAGCTATTTCATCACGGGGACAGACGGGTTATTTTTCTGACAGGGCCAGGGCTGGTGAGCAATTCCTAATGAACGCGTTTGATACGGGGAAGGAATTTTCTGACCGTTTTTTTAAAGCGTCAATTAATACTGCTGTCCAAACAAATGAAGGCCACCACTTCTTAGATGCAGCGTCTGGACACAGGGGGTCACCGTTTGTGTACACACAAACACAGCAGAGGTGACCCCTCTGCGCCCGTGACCTGACGTGATGTAGTACAAGTGCACAAGGGCAGCTTGTAATATTTCAGACTGGGTTTTGAGCTATGTTGCATGATGAGACTACAGAGGCTAATGCCAGAAAAAAAACAATACGTCAGAGACGCTGTAAAAGAAGGAAAATATCAACCAAGGAGATAAGGGAATGAGTGCGTGTGCGTGAATGAGAGGGAGGTAAGGGAGTGGAGCCAAAAGAGTCTGTGGAGTTTTCCCTTGATTATTGTGGCATGGCAAAGTTTACACAAGAGTTATTGTTGAGCCCTGACCTCCTGAAGAAGTTGGTTATGCCTGCTTAGCCTGTGAACACAGCAAAGCCCCCCGTGTGTCACATGCTTACTGGAATGCCAAGCCTGCCTACCTTTACAGCAGATTACTGTGATTGACTCTGATGGCCCTCTCTCCTACCACTAATTGCCCCTCTCTATATACCCCTCCCCTCTCCACAAGCCTGGGTCAGAAAGAAGCCCCCCATACCCCTGGCAACAATTTCTTAACACACAGTACAGACACTGACAAATATTAATTACTCTAAATAAAACATACAGGACCCCGGCGGCTTACCTGGTCTCTCTTTGCCTGTTCCTTTGCTTTCAGCCAGTTTCTGGATTAAGCTCTCAACTGATGTGTTCTCGATGTTCCTCACAAATTCATGGTGGACCTGGAAAGGTTCAAAAAGAAATCAGATTTACCCATGATCTTAAAATTTATAGTCTTCTTTAAATGAGGTTGTGGTGATTTTTAACTGATGTAGTGCTAGAGCAAGTTGCTTGGTCAACTAATGGTAGAGTTTGTTTGTTACTTGTATAAAAGAGGTCATTTGGGACCACTTGCCAGGTAATATTTCTCTTAAAGTGTGATAAGAAGATGATGTGCATATTTAAGTGCTGCCTGCAAAGCCAGATTATATTTTCCTCTAAAATCTGGCCTGTTTTTTCACTGTGCAGTAGCTACAGCTCAGTTACAATGTACTACTTAAAAGTTAAAAAAAAGGTCTTTACCCTCTGCAAGCAAATACCTACACAAATGAAAAAAACCTCAGTATCACAAGCCAAGCATTGATCTTTACTGTAGCTACAGCACTATTAGAACCCCCTCAGTGATTCACGTTATTACCTCCATGCAAAATGAGGGGGATGTGAGCAGTTTGCTTTGTCTGTTTGTTTTTGGCACAATTATTCAAAAAGTTTTGATTTACATGGAAATCTCATAAGACCCGGGGCTTGGCCCAAGTCAGAAGTGACTTCTGGAGCCCAACAGAATGCAGGAATCCAGAAGCCATTTGTTGCTTTTCACATCATAACTTTGCAGACAAATACATTTAATAGAGAAAAAAATGGGAGAGACAAGTAAATATCACAGAGGTGACATCCTTTTGGATCCAGAGGCTCAACTGATGTATGCCATGAAGGTTAATTTACTGCCTTGGCAGACGTATGCAATTTTGGATTCCTCTTATTAAATATTTTCTCTGCATAACTGAATCAATTAAACAAGGAGAAACTGCTCTGTTTGATAGGTCATTTATAATGAGGCACATTAAACTTAATGACTGCTTTTAATGTCAATATGTTTGATTATAACATGACAGAAACCAGTGTCATTCGCTTAATGATCTTTATGAGCACATATCTGACACAAGTAACAAGATTTGTGAGACTGGAGATTTTCTGGGTTTCAGCAGTAGTCTGTTTGTGGTCCGACTTCTACTGACAAGTACTGTATGAACACACCAAGAGGTCTCGACTGAAAGCCCCAAAATGCTGACCGTTGCCCCTCAGATGATAGGAATGGTTAGCAATAGGTTAGTGCTGCCACTTGCTTTATGATATACAGGAACGGAGAGCTTCCTGCTGTTCCTCAGTAATATGAGCTGTGTTGCCTTTGGTCGGCATTTAAAACCATTTGTTTTGTTTATTTTGCATGTGGAGAAATACTGTACTTTACTGGCATTCTCCTGTGTCAGGTTGCATCATTGTTGCTGGCACTGAGATACCCTTTGGGTAGTGTGAGAGGAAGGATAGTGTTTGCTTGTTTGTTTTGGATGTGCGTATGTGCTTGTGTGTTTAGTGAGGGGGAAGTGAAACTGACTGACTGAGCCATCTCAACAAAACCATTTAGATTTGCGTGATACTGTAAGCACAGAGTGGCTCCACTATCGAAAACACGCATACGCACACATATGTGTTTGCCCCCCGGGCCCCTGTGGCGAGGTGGAGTGCATTAGCCTTCTGTGCCCTGGCAGGAGAGGATGTTGGTGGGGGTCGGGTTGAGGAGGCGGGGGCAGGGAGGTTGCAGTGGTGAGGAAGTGTGCTCAGTACAGTACACGCAATCTGTCAGGTGCTGCTGCCATGATGGAGGCTACTAATGTCATCAAGCCTCACTCTCCCTATCTCTATCTCTCTCCCTCTCACACACAGACAAACAACAAAACTCGTCCCAGAGAGTCTTTCGCCCACATGCTCGAAACATGTATCTGCCTTGAAGGTATCCTCGCTCGCACACAAATGCTCACTTACCAAAACAAACACAGCACGCACACAGACAGACGCAACTACCGTTATGTGAGTTCAAAGCTCTCTGAACAGCAAACCACACTCAAATATGGACCAAACATACCTTTCAAATCTCCCATGCCTACCCAGCTTGTCTGAAGAAACTTGTATGTCTAATATTATCACTGCGGTTTTTGTGTGTTTGTGTGTGCTAGTCTCTTTGCTGGCATGATACAATAGTAGTGCCGGTAAAGAAAATGGTCCCTTCACCAGGCTTGTACCATCTGCGTCCAATGATGAGCAGGTGGCAACTGTTTTTCTTTTCTTCTTCTTTTTTTATTTTTTTTATGTAGGACAGGTAAAAAAAAAAAGAAGTAAAAAACAAAAAGCTCAAACAATAAAAATTGTATTTTAAAGAAAATGGCAACAACACTAACAACTGTAGTAAGTATGTTAAACACAGACACACGGAGTGCTGTGGAAAAACTATTTGCCTGATTTTGTTGTTTTGTTTTGGGATTTTTTTTAGCTCAAACAAATGGTAAATGGTAAATGGCCTGCATTTGTATAGCGCTTTTACTTAGTCCCTAAGGACCCCAAAGCGCTTTACACTACATTCACACACACATTCACACACTGGTGATGGCAGCTACATTGTAGCCACAGCTGCCCTCGGGTGCACTGACAGAGGTGAGACTGCCGGACACTGGCGCCATCGGGCCCTCTGACCAAACAAATTTCAATATTAGTCAAAGATAACCAGGGTAAACACAAAATGCAGTATTTGAATGATGATTTCAGTTATTAACGGGAAAAAAATCTATTCAAACCTACCTGTCCCTATGTGAAAATAAGCCCCTGTGAACCCTTGTGTCACCCTAGGCAGCAGGAACTTGAATAATATGTTTGCAATACCTGGCAATGAGTCTTTCATACTGCTGTGGAATTTTAGCTTCTTTGCAGAATTCAGCCACATTGGGAAGGTTTAAGTGTGAACGGCCTGTTTAAGGTCATGCCAAAAAAATCTCAACTTGATTTGAGTCAAAGACCTTGATTAGGCCACTTTTTGAACCATTCAAAAAGTGGACTTGAGGTGGACTTGCTGCTGTCTTTTTTACATGCTCTTGAGCTTCAGGACACGAACTGATGGGTGGAAATACTCCTTCAGGACTTCCTGGCAGAGAGCAGAATTCATGGTTCCATAAAGGGCTAAGCCTAACCCCTAACCCTAACCCTTATGGAAAACCATCAAAGTCCCGAAGCAGCAAAGCAGCCCCAGAACATCCCAGACCATCGCACTACCACCACCATGCTTGACTGCTGGTATGATGTACTTTTTATGAAATGCTGTGTTAGCTTTAGACCAGATCTAACGGGACTTGAACATTCCAAAAAGTTCAGCTGTTGTCTCATCAGGCTACAGAATATTTTCCCAAAAGTCTTGGGGATCGTCAAGATGTTTTTTGGCAAATATGAGATGAGGCCTTTGTGTTCTTTTGGTCAGCATTGTCAAATTGAACTCTCCCATGGATGCCATTTTTGTCCATTATCTTTTCTATTATTAAATCATGAACTCTGACCCTAACTGAGACAAGTGAAGCCAACAGTTATTTAGATATGTTTCTCGGCTCTTTTGTGACCTCCTCGTTGAGTCGTTGATGTGCCCTTGGAGTAATTTCGGTAGAACAGGCACTCCTCGGAAGGTTCACCACTACTGCTTTGTAAAACTTTCCCAGCTGACTGTGTTTCTCAGCTGTTTCTTTTGATAGTGCCATAATGTGTTGCTCTCTGAGAGCTTTTATCTTACTTCACGCTTTGTCAGACAGGTTCTAGTTAAGTCATTTCTTGACCCTAGAGGTTTAGTGAAGTTGAACTCAGCTTTTTTTTTTAAACATGTGGTTATGGTAATTACAGTTACTTCATGATTTAACAGTTGGGTCAATTACTTTTGCACGCATGTACGTTTAGATAACCTTTTCCATTTAATAACTAAATTAATATTTTGTATTTACTCGGGTTATCTTAGTCCAATAATAAAATTCGTTTGGTGATCTTAAACATTTAATTCTAAAAAATGTGCAAAAACAAAAAAACCTGAGAAGCAGTAGTTTTTACGTCATATGTACATATGTTGAATAGTTTTACACGCTCTTCTTCTACTAGCAGAAGCCTTGTAGATATTTGTGAGCATGTATGTGGGATTGTATACCTGGTGATCACTTTAACAGGCCCCTGATGGCAGTATGACTGGTGGTGTACTAACATAAACAACTGATCAAATCCTTTATGAAAGAATTATAAACACCTGTTTATATTCATAAGCAGGTGTCTGGCTAACCGATGAACTGATAAACATAAAGGTTGCCTCATGGTAGGGGTTAGATTAGTGGAGGTGCAATGCTGCGGTTCTGCCCATCACCTCTGTATCTACATCGTGATGAACCCTAAAGAGGAAACAGTTTCTAACGTTTGACTTTAGTTTTGTGGTTTTCACAAATGTTTGAGGCTTGGTTCAATACTACACCCCCTTTAGAATACATTTGTAGAACTTCTAACTGAGAACACTTGTTTAAAATCAGAGAGTTCACATCTTGCAGATTTTTGTCATCATTTAAATGAAAATGTGAAACAGTTCTTTAGCTGCTGACTTTCAACCACAAATCTTTTTTTTTTTACTGTCATTAGTAATATTCTTGCCTTTTAAGAAAAATTGCTCCAAATAACTGAAATGCTTTTATGTGGAAAAACATTTCGGTTTGTAAAATATGTGCGTATTGAAATAAAACATTTTTTTCAAGTTGTCCTGAGGCTACAATGACACGTCAATAAAATGACGTCCAACGACAGAAAATAAGGGCACTAAAACAACTTGAACGGCACAAATAATTTCAATTTTAAATCAAGTTATATGCAAACACACAATGTTATCTGCACGTCTGCTTGTCAGCATGAATCCCTGCAGACCCGGTGAATAAGTATGCAGTGATGAAAGCTTATTTTGTGCTGCCTTAGACCTATGAGACAATGTTATTCCCAGCCGTGTACACTGAAGAGGATTTCTTTTTTAGACTGTCCACAGCTAGACTCTGATTCTCTTGGTGGAGTTGCGTCGCCCTCTACAGATCTTAAGGGAACTACAGCAGCAGTGTTAGCACAAAGCAGCTACAGATTAATGAAACGGAGCAGCAGATTGTAGTTAGGCATTCTGTGTGGCACTGCTAAGTATGAGTGCTAAATAAATAAATGAAAAGCAATCTCTGGTTCACGCTGAATACTGATTGATGTAGTTCTGAATGATGTTTGAAAGCCTTCACAATTGTGCTTGATGCCAAACCCAAACACACTGCTCCAGAGAGGAAAAAGAGGCCCGTGCTGCACTTTTTACTACCATACACAGTATTTGGCAAAGTCTCTTCCCTTGTGGAGGTGCTTTCGATAGACTGAGAGGGAGTTTTGATCTGAGAGGGAGTTTTGATCAGTTTCTAATTGCTCGGCATAAAAGGATGAATGGACCATTTCCTGCTCCTCGGTTAAATTATTAGCGAGATCAAAGACGACACTAATTGATATGACGCACAGTGAACCCAGTGAGCACAGCCTCAGGTCAGCGAGACACCTACTCCACCCACAGGAATGTCTGTGCGTGTGTGTGTGTGTTTGTTTGTGTGTGCGTGTGTACATACTCACCTCTCCTATCTGAATGTGTGTTTCATCCACATACAACGAGTACGACTGAATGATCTCCTTCATGTGGAGAATGTGGTTTTCTTCGATGTCTTGGAATTTCTGGAAGACAGGGTTATGATATTAATGGCACTGCGATGACACTTTAAGAAGGCTTCACCTGGTTAAGAATTAGTATTTGGGGGGAAAAATATGTATATACAATTATGTGGTCAGCATACATTAAAGGAATAGGTTCGTGCTACGTCATTTAACAAAAATCTATGGACATTTAGTTCTTTCTAACCAGTTGATGAACCAAAAAATATTTTTTTTGTCACTTACAGGAATCTGTTTGTGCAATCTGTCTCTATGCAGTAAAAAAAAAGAAAAACAAAAAAAAAGCTTCATTGAAAACAAATTCATTGCATGCCAAAAAATCTGTATAAAAAAACTTACAAGTCAAAGGCCAAATGTGAGACTTTGCTTCTGTATTTGGTTCCTGTGACTTTCTTTGTGTGTGTGTCTGGGTGGTCTCTGGCTCAGGAGCACATATAGCTCCTCCCACCAAGACTCAATTCTGGACGTGACATATAGTGATGAGGATTCATTTCAAGTATGGTGTGGACCACAAACTTAAATGCTGGTACTTACCATTTGTGTGTGACTCGGGGCTTTGAGGGTAAACCGAGGAGAATGAGTATAAATAATCATAAACTGGAAAATCGCAGGGGGACCGGGGGGATTGAGCCTTTCTGACCTCGAAAACACCGGATAAAGAGCATCCGGCCTCTGCATCTACACTTCAGAGACTTGCATGCAAAATAAAACTGTGCTTTTGTCTTCTGCCATGATGACAGCTCGCACAGGCTCACACACAGACAGTCAAAGGGAACACACATGTCGGCGACACGGTGATGTCAGAGAGCACATGTGTTCAGTGTTTATAATACACATCTACATGTGTTGCGCTGGAGATGAGCCGTAGACTGTAATTCGGGGGAAGCGGCAATGCTGCCTTCTATAGGGGAAAACAAAACCACTGGGCTAACTGGAACCAGCTCTGGTGGCAGCGCTGCTGCGGTTCAGGAGGATACTGAGACCAAATTCTGTTGATCTGATTTTAATTTGGAGTTTATCTAATCAGCGCTTCAGATGGATTCAATTACACAATGATTCCGTTAAGGGGGAAAAAACACAATCTGGAGATGATACAGGGCTCAAAGCGTGGAACAGACACACACATGTGAGCACACACACAGGACCAACAGATTTACCAACAAAAGTGTTGCATACCACAGAGATACACAACAAACAGAGTTTGTGAGCATGCATTTGATTAAAGCACATGCACAAAGAAGGAGGAAGAACCAGCTAATAAATACCTGTGCAGTTTCTGTCATCTTCTGTTCAAACTCAGACTTAGCTGTGGCATATTTCTCCACGTATGATTTGTAGGTCTCTGTGGCTTTTTTGGCTTTCACTCCAGCCTGAAGAGCATAAGCAAACAGATAAATGACTATCAAGTGTTTGTATATTGGAGACAATGACTGTCAGTCTTTCAGGCTCCTCTGACAAAAAATGGCAAGAAAACCGATCTCCACTTAACATCTGAAGCCTTTGGGGTTGAACTTTCAGTACAGACTCCTCTATTAAAGCACTTCATCATGCCTTATTACCAGACCATGATTATGTGGGAGTGTGTACGTGCGAGTGTGGCCTCCCACCTTGTCTACATCTCTCTGGGTGGCCCCCTCCTTGCGGAGGCGTTCCTGCTCCACAATTTTGGCATTATAGTTCTCCTTGGACTTCTGCAGAGCCTGGAAGATGCTCTGGATGTTCTGGACGGCCTCAAGGGTAGACGCCACCTCTTCTTTTGTCTGAAAACACACATGTCGTATAGGGTAAGCCTAATAACAACACGCCTTGTTTAAGATGCGAGTTTGAATGTGTCTGAATGTGTCTGTGCAAACTGGCTGCATGTGCCTTTGGCACAGTATAGCAACTAGTAATTAATAAACTCAAAACATCTGATCCATTCTTAAAGCCTTTCGTCATTCACATGGATATAAAAAGAGGTCTTTAATGGAGGGTAAATGCTTATGAACACTAAAACCACATAAAAAACCTTGCTTGATCATCTGTTTTACTAATTAGCATCATCCCTAAACCCTCTTATGTACTCATTATGACACCATTATGTTGTAATGCGCACATCACTGGATAAAAAAGAAAAAAATGTAAAGTATTTTATCATATTATGTTATGAACACATTTATCTAAATACAGTCTTATATTGTTTTAGCAAGAGAGCCAAGAAACATAAACAGCTGAGAGGAGCAGGGAGTTGTGGGGAAGTGATCAAGAGAAACTGTGACAGCCTTTTTATCATGCTCTAAGCACAAACACAATCCCCTAATGCCGAGCTCCTATTTTACATTGTGCTCTGTGGCTTCATGCATCAAATATGAGTTCATCCTGCGTCTCAACAAAACGAGGAGGCAGAGTGAGGTGTAAAGAAATGCCTCGCAGAACGACACCACGAGCACATCACCGTGGTTTTGTCAAGATGGAATCCAACAAAACTTTATCCCCTCTCTTGTACATAGCTTACTTTCAGCTTCTTTGACTGAGGACAATCACTAGAGTGTGAAACAATTTGTAATGGTGGAAGGTTAGAATGGGTTTAAATTTAAATAGTTCATTTTGTTCAGTGAAGACGAGTTTGTGTCAAAAGTGGAGCAGAAAACCACTGTAATCTAACTGAAAGAAAAACAGCATTGGTGCAATGCTAGTATCAAACCTCAATTAGTATTTACAGGAATGTAAGTATCAAAAATGCATGGTTCAAAATGTTCTCTTACTGTGCATTCATGCGGTGTCAGAGTAATAGGAAAATTTGCTTAGAACAACTTGGAAAGTTTGAGAATATTTTGATGCAAGAGTTGGCTGAATGTGACACAAAAACACAGAAAACATGCCACATAAAAATAATTATTGGGTTGATGCTAAGAAACTTTAGCTAACAGTTCACTGTAACTGCTTAATGTGTGTCACTTTCAGCTATCTTTAGTTAATGAATTAGTTAATATCACATCAGGTTCCACTCTATTTGCTGTCTGTACAGAGTTGTGTAGATTAATCAGAAAGTGAAAAGTTGTTATTATTATAAGGAATTCTGACAACGCGGGATCTGAAGCAATACTGGAAACAGCTATATAGGTTTTCTACAAGTGATCTGAGAAAGAAAAACACTTTTTTTGTACTTTACACTTTAAAAGCACGCAAATAGAAAATCAGAAGACTGACTTCATCATATTGCACTGTGTCAGTATTTGGTGTTCACAGTTTCTCCAACACCAAATGTCCTTACCTTTTTGTGCGCTTTGGACTGCTCTTCCACATATTTCTGAACCTCTTTTATAAGTTCCTGTAGTTTCCTCACAAGTTCCATGTGACAACTGGCCAGCTTCTCTGTTGAACCTTTAAACACATCCCACATCGGAGCAAATGTCCTGTGATAAAGAAAAGAATATTTACATATTTAAATTCATATGAATTCATTCAAGCATCTTCTTTAGAAAGTCACATGCATCGAGGTTATTATATTTAACCAAAAAAATTAAAAAAGTAAACTAATTGAAAATATTTTTTGAAATTGTAAAACTAAATAAAATAAAATAATCTAGAAAATATCCTACATATAGTTTTGAGAATGGATCATTTGGTAACATTTATTTTTACAAACTACCTGATGAGGCTTTGATGGACATATTTATTGAGGCTTTGTCTAGAAGAATGTGAGTCAGCTGCTTTTAAAAAGCTTTTTTTGCTGAATTTCCTAAATCCTGGCTCTGGCATTTGCCATAAATACAATAATAATTAAAACAGAATAAAACTAACACTGAAATGAATAAAAACAAAACATTTTCAAACAATAAAAACTAAACTGAAACTAACAAAACCACTTTGCAAACGAGCTAAAACTAAACTCAATAAAAAAAACAAAAATTAAAAACGAAATCAAATGAAAACTAACTAGAAAACACAAAACAATGATAATAACTCTGGTACTAACTACAGATGGACCGATCCGATATTACGTATCGGTATCAGTCCGATACTGACGTAAATTACTGGATCGGATATCGGAGGGAAATAAAAAATGTAAATCGATCCATTAAATATCAAAAAGCACCTCAAAAAACTTGCGACATGACATAACTCAGCTCATAATCGTAGTCGGAGCAGTGTGCTCACGTGATAGAGCGGCTGTGTGTATTTGTAGCCTCCAATCCGGCATTTCATCTCCGAGGAAGTTATCCCAGGGAGAAGTAAAGCAAATGTGTAAGTTCATCTCTGAATGTTTGTAAAGCATTCCCGTGTTAACAACCTTAAAAACCGATATATGGAGCGACTGCCTCTTCTCTCTCTCTCTCCCTCCCTCTCCTGTTTCTACTTCAATCATGAAACTGATTAATGATCAGCTGATCGGCTTTTCTGTCGTGAGTCCGTCTCTCTTGTGTGTTTATCGCCCACTTCGCGCCAGAAGAGAAAACCAGCGGCTGAACAACAGCAGCACGTTTAAGTTTGATAAGCTGTTGTTAGAATTTATTTAATATTACTTTCTACACCAGAATCTTTTTCTACGTAGCTGACGGCTGGTAACTGTGCAGGGGCGGATCTAGCAAAGTTTAGCCAGGGGGGCCGATAGGGCATTAACAGGGAAAAGGGGGCACAAAGACATACTTTTCTTTCTTATTCTCATTTAAAATGTCTAGCTTTTAATAAATAATTATCTCACTCTTACACCCAAAGTTTTAATCTGATGTAAAATGTATAGAAGTCCATTACTGTATATAGTAACTGTTAAGTCTAATATACCCTAGTAAGCTATACTACTTTTTCCTTTGGGAAGGTACCATCTGTGCAGTCTGCAGTTCTGTTGAAGGAAGATGTTGAATCTATTTAATTATTCTTGAAAAATAATTTATTTCTGCGCATTTTTCCCCCCACTGCATCAAATTAAAGTTGATTACGTCGATTAAGCATCACGAGGTGGAGGGTGGGTGGTTCCCTATTTTATTTAATTTTTTTGCTGGGAGTTTGCAACCCTATTAGTTAGGTTGCTTACTCTTTAAAATGCCAGAATAGGGAGGCTGGAGTAGGTTTAAGTTTATTAGATTGATTAGTATTGCTGAACTATGAAATATTTCGGGTGCAGTGTATTTTTTGCATACAGGTATAACAGAATAGCTTTAGTGTTTTTTTGTTATTGTTTGTTTTTTTTAACTTGAGTATGAACTTATACAAAAAGCAGCAAGATATTTTAAAAAAACTGTTTTACTGATTAAAAAACACTATATCAGATTCGTATCGGTAACGGCAGATATCCAAATTTATGATATCGGTATCGGACATAAAAAAGTGGTTTGTGCCATCTCTAGTACTAACCCAAGCTGAGAAAAGTTGCCAGCTGACTTGGCAAGTTTGGTCATTGACCTGGCATAGGCCTCCTCAATAGTACTCCTAGAAGAGAGCAAGAACAAGAAATTAAACACAACACCACCATATATAAGCATGACTTTAAATAAACTGTTCAAATAACCATGAGTTTATACTATTATGTCAACAATGTCAAAATAACAATTATTCTTCTCAAAACTAGAGGATAGTGTTGTAGAGTATGATAAAGTTTTTCCAATTCACTTGCAACTAGGCTGCAGCTCAAACAGGGCACGTCGCTAAGAATCTGCACGTCCAGGCCAGAAACACCCACTTAGAACTCGCAGCATAAATGTTTGACCACATGCACTGTGTGTGGGCAAATAAATGTGGTTTGGCCTGGGATTTGTTCATAAACCTCATGCGGAAGACAGAGTATGAAAGCTAGTGTTTGAACTGCATGCTTCTCTCAATTTCCCTTTTTATTCCTGTATTCTGTAACAAAGTGACAGTAGTGGGGGGAAAAAACTGCAGCGGTGTTGTAGTGAAAGCGTGAATTTTGCATTTGTGTCTCCCGAACGAGGTCAGCCAGGGGGAAGCAGGTCAAATGTGCACATAGGCAAATGCACACACCCAGCCTAGGCACACGTGCACACACATAATCACGCACAGGATATTGTGACACTGTCTGCAGCACGGTGGAGATGCCTGCACTTCTTCTTCTGCATCTTTCGTTAGCCTGGGTTGGGAATTCGTTTTTTAAACTTTATCATGTTATAAATGCTCCCAAGCATAACTACAGCCATTACATTAACCCTAAGGAAGTTCGTGTTTGTACTTCTGAAATAGGGCATGTGAAAGCTAATATTTAAATTCTGTGCTTACACATTGTAGACGCATACAAGTTTGACAACCATTACTATTACTGGACAGCTCCTCCACCACATTAGACCTCAGAATACCTTTTAACTTCTTATTTAACAACATACGTCAATGGATTTTTAAAAGTGACTGATTGGTTGATTTTAAGTCCTTCAAATGAAAATGTAGAGCATAAATTGTTAAAACAATGCGTCATACATTTGTGAATAAGTCTACAGTGTTTGACTCTTATTGTGTGACACACATAACAGGGAAGTGAATTTAAATTTAAAGACACTTTCTTTTCCATATTTGATATCCATTCTCTCATGGTGAATAACTATAAGCTTAATAATTGATCATTTTTACGTTAACAAGGGTGCTTTTTGTTTCTCGCTTTACTTCCTCTTCTGCTGAAAATGAGAAACGGACTCCACGCCGTCTCTTTCTCCTTTCCCTTGTTCAGTTTTTTAAGCTCAAACAAACGTGAAAATAGGCACCATATTCAAGCACTGGGACCTAACAGCTGCTAGTAATGGACTGGTAGTATTTTTGAGAGCCAAAATGTGGATCACTCTCATTACTCCACATGAAGTTTAATTAGCAGACACTGTTGTGTGTGTGTGTGGTGTGTGTGTGTGTCCCTTTAAGATTTCATTAACTGACAGACACACAGTGCACATAGCTGCTTTCCCCAGCAGAGGAAGCCATAGTGCAGATTTTGAAACACTCTGTGAAACGTAAAAGACCAAGCTGACTATGAAGCTGGCACAAAGCAGCATAACCACACAGTAAGTAAAACACTAACTGACCTTCTGTCTCCCCCATGAATAATGCATTGATTAATTTTAGTGTACTAAAGAATAGCACACCTGCAGAGTAGGAGTATTAACATTTAAGCAAAGTCAAAAATCTGAAAGCTTATTTATTATGTTTATTACAGGTCTTTGTTGTAAATGAGACATTGAGTCTCAATGGGACTAGCTGTATAAATAAAGGTTAAATAAATAAAAACATCAAAGTGAGACTGGATGCTTTAAAAAGTCCAGGTGAGCGTCACAATTGTTGGAACAGCTTGTGGCAAGAAATATGAACGTGGTGGTTTTCCTATCAGCAAACCTGCCACCAAAGAAATAAGAATAATAAAAAGATGTGGAATTATTGGAAAAATAAACATGTTAAATGACTGTGCTGATTGTTGTTGAATATGACTGGTAGCATGATTGTTTTAGAGATATTTGGAAATGTTTCTACTGGGAAACTTTTTGATTAAAATAATCATGAAGTGGGAATCTGATCACGACGGCGCAAATTCTATTTTTATCCTTCAATAACGTAATCTGATCAACTCAAAGTGAGTTGAGTGCATTCCTCAACAACAGGAGGAACAGACAGTGGAATCCACAGCTGAATTCCAGAGCCAGCTCATCCGTCATGTGGCAGGTTACAGACTCACACCTCTTCCCACAAAGAACTGAGTCATCGTGGAGGTGGTAAAGGATGTGTAAGTTTACAGCAATATGGACAAATGAAACAGTTGGCAACAATTAAATCATTTCAAATGATAGTCACATATAGATGGCTTTTTGTGAGGTTTCACCTTCACTGGTTTATTTTTCTTATTTGCTTTCGCCAACCAAAAAACTCACTGAACTTAATCACTCAATCGATTATGACATATGAAGACCTAATAGATATTTCTGTATGATTAGTCGAAGCCCTTTAACACCCCAGTGTGGTTCAAGGTTACAGTGTGTAAAAAACTTGCAAATTCAACGTGGATATTCATGGAAGTGTCAGCAAAGAATCTGGGTGTTATTATACGCACAGTATGAGGAACTGGACGTGCAGGTTATAGCCTTAGAAAGACTTTTAAATACCAAAAAAACCACATGGACAGGAAAGACATGTATTGAAGAGCTAGACAGAGTGCAACCAGTTAATTAGTAATGTGTTCAGTGTGTTAGATTAACCATATTGTGCCCTTGATGCGTACCAGAACACTGTGTCTTACCTTTCTCTGATGAAGTCTGTCAGCTCCTTAGTGGAAATTTGGCCATGCTTCATGTTATGGTAGAGCACATCAAAGCCATTATTTTTTTCCCCCTGTTTGGCAGACAGAAACAAAAAAAAAAAACGTGGAGGTTGATGCTCAGTCACTGCAAAAACCATTAAGTGTAGCAACACAAAGTCTGCTATTGATTACACATTACCGTTAAGGCTTTTTCTAGCAGCAGTGTTCTCATTTTTTGCATAGCTTCTATCTGCATCTGCAGTAAACTCCGGTCGACCATATTCATCTTGGCCATGTTTAAGAGCAACAACACTTAGAAATTAGCAAATCAACAGAAGACTGGTCGAAGGCTAAAACCTACAATGAAAGACACACCTGAACAGCTTTCTGTGCTGCTGTAACCATGCCACTGGGCAACAGTGTCCAATTGCACTTTAAAAATGCAAAGACATTCTAAATAATTAATCTAGAAGAAAAACAGCAGGCTTTGTTTTAACCAGAATTATTGTCTTCTAGGGGTAGCAGAACAATCGATAACCCATAACGTTGTGATATTTTGTATCAATACAGGAACACACCAAATATCTACATTTTTCTGAATAAAATTGAATCTTATGAACAAGAGGGCCCCTCTCATACAACACCATCCTGAGACAACATTAGTCAGCAAACTTACATTAAATTAGCTCAAACAAAGAACCGTTCAACACTGGACACACTTAGCTTGACAAAGCTACCTCATAACTGGCTCAGTTACATGATTAAGAATAGGATGGTTGTCCAAAACTTGAGGGTGTTGCACACTCATTACCACTTCTGATTGCTAAATGATTGCAAAGGTTGCTTAATAAGAGGCAACCTTTCGCAGTCTGACTTGGACTGGGTGCAATCACTCTCAAAGAGTCTGTGTCTGCAAATAATTGTTATCTACTTTATAAATTTAGTCAAGATTGCCAACATGTTGCCATTAGTCTGAATGAGTCTTTGTCAATGAGCACAACTTGACTCAAGTGTTTGCCAGCTGGTTGTATTCTGGTTACATTCCTACAGAACAGGAAGGTTGCTGAGTGCAACTGTAATAGTAGATTTTCTGTCTATGCAGACAGCAACAAATATCTTTTTTTTTTTTTAACTATTTATCACAGCTAAATGCTGTATTATCAAAAACCAATTGCATTTAATTACCAAATTGACTCATTTAATTGACATTGAAATGATATAAGACTTCATCAGGGTTCATCTAATACCAACAGGAGGTTTTATTGACAATTTCATTTTGCAACAAAAAAATAACTTAAGTGAGATAACTTTAGCTTATTGTATAAAACAGATACTGACAGAGTTTAACACACATGACAACACATCTTGAATCTTGAATAATTTGCAGTTGAGGAAAAATCACAACACAATATTGGATCACCAGGTGTCTGTTTATTCCTACCTCTATTTTCTGTATAATTCCTAAACCACTGAAATTACAGATAACAACTGTCAACACACATCACACCGCATGTGTACAGGCGGTTATATTTATAGAACATTTTGCAGGAATAGAAAAGTTCAGTATCTGATCAAATGTAAACTATGTTCGCATTGCCACTTCTATTGCAGACTTATGGAATTAAAATATGCCCGGAAAAAAGGTTCTGTAAAACATTAGGATGTCACAGAGAAGATGAACTTAACTTACTGTGTGTCTAATTCTCCCAGAAGCATAAAAGGTAAACAAAAAAATGAGGAAGTGATGCGCTCATTGCATATTATTTTGCGGCTCATGGCTGGTCACTAGCTGACCTTCCAGGCTCCGATTGTCTGGACAACCCTCCACCCTATCAAATGTCAATTGTCTGGGACTTGTGTCAATTGCTCACACTAAAGTTGAATAAAGTTTAAATATGGGACTTGTCCTAGTTATTAATTTCACTAACTTTTGGACACACCTTCAGTGTTTCTGAAATTACTGTTTGTACTGTTTCCACTTTAGTGTACAAATACAAATGCCTTCTGAAATAGTATCAGGAAAACATGCATTAAAATACCACCTTATATAGTGTGAAGCACATGAGAAAGCTGCATTTTGTAGCGTACTGGCTGCAAATCTTACATGGATTTGTTCACGCACAGGATATTTTAAAAATGGGGCCTGGGACAAGCTAGACTCTATAGCTGAACTTGACCTTTGACCAACAAAGTCGAGCCAGTTCATCCCTGAGTTAAAATGAATGATTGTGGCACATGAGTCCCCTCCAGGTGATGCTGAGATATTACATTCATGAGAATAGGATGAACAACCTGGAAACATAATGCCTTTGGCCAAAGCAGCTGTGAGTGACTGGGGTAAAATAAAAAGATTGAACTTGTACTATAATGGCTGTAGTGCATGTATGTCTGTTTCCTATCCCCTCCAAGACACATTAATCAATCTGGATAAAAACTGATATATCAACTACCCGGGTAGCAGTATTATCAACATATATATCTTTTGGTAATTATTTTTATAACCCTAAAATCCTTACTAATTACATATATTATGTGCAGTAGCTGATCTCAAAACGAACAACGACAGTAAATGTACACTACATGTACAGTGTTGTCGACAATACTTGTACATTTCTGTTTGTAAATATAGTTTGCTAAATTTTAAGTGCAGTGGCACTTTAGGGTAACTGGAATGTGTGAAATTTACGAGCAACAGGGACAGTTAGTTAGAGGTTAACACCAGATCAGCCAAGGCTTGTTACACATTACAAAACCATTTGAAACACAACACTGACTACAAAACCTAGCTTTGATTGTACAAGCAAATGTGTGGCTCTTTGAAGCTAATACAATTAGCCAACAACTAAAGAGGGGGAGATTGAAGTGAATTGGACAGGCTGAGAGCGATTCCAGTAGAGAGCATTACAACCTTACAACCCTTTGTGGCAACAGGGACAAAGAGGACTGACCTGAGCTACTGCACACAGTTCATATATCAGCACATGATATCTGCATTAGGAGTGTAGATTTTATATGTTTACAAAACTGCTGTTGTCTGACATGACTTATTTCACATTGGCTTGTGTTAAGTAGTTTATAGGAAATGACAATGACGTGTTTTTGCAGCTTCACAGCAAAAGAAAGCTGCACGGGACAGCCACGGCCAATGTCTTACATATGCTTGAGCAAACCCAGAAATGAAATATTAAACACTAGAACTGATAAAAAAGTTGGCTTGTTTAGACCAATGCAAAGGCAGCATAATCAATCAATCAATAATCCATCTGATGCCATCAGATGTGGCGGAATAAAACCGATTATGATGGGTTTGTATTTGCATGACTGGTCTTTCGAAAATAGATCTGGTCCTGATTTCTAACCCTGTGCAGGGGTTGCAAATCTATGGCTACAGAAGCATAAACAAGAATATGATATGAAAATAAACTATTTCTAGCATTTTAATTTGTTTTGGTTGTTGTTATTGTGGTTTGCAGGTCTGAGTACTTACTGCTATATGCAGCTAAAGAAAAAAAATGAAGACCTGCTCCTACTGACTTGGACTTCAATCAAAATGAAATTCAAACTAGCCAATGTCTTTATTTCTTTTATTTTTGCCAATTTAAAAGCTATTAGGCCGCTTTTATTTATTATCAAATTAGTCTACTTTTTATTTGATTAAAACATGTGGAGGACAGATTTTTCCTTGACTTCAGATTTGGTCCACATGCCAAAACATTTTAGTTTTTCACTCCTATTAGCAATGTTGCCATGCTAATTTATACTTAATAGGACATGTCATTCTGTATGATGCTTACATTTGTTTTAAGGTGTCACAAGCAGTTCTTTGGTCAAAAATTTCTATTAAAAGTGAGTCTTTTGACCCCTACTCTAAAGCAATAGCTTTCCGACACTGGTAATAACCTTCTTTAACATTTTTAAGCTAAACTTGGGCATACAAATATGAAAATAGCATAAAGATAGACCTTTAGAACAAAGTTGAACAATTTCACCCCCCCCCCCCCCCCCCCCAGCCACATAGACAAAGAAGATAAAGATCCAGACTAGAGAATGTCATCAGATTTATTTTCGATTTAAAAATATCCTCTTTTTCCAGCTTTACTTCCTCATTGGCCTTCTTGATTGCTTCAGCTCAGGAGGACACATGCCTTACTAGAAGCCTCAAAGGATGTCAAAGGAAAATCAATAACGGTAACATGACTAAGAACACTTTATTGGCACATTTGTTGTGATATTTTGGGAAATGAAATGTAAAAGCAATAAATGCTGATAAACCCGCAGTTGGTGATGAAACTGCTGTCTGATGTCACATACAAATAAGAAAAGTTTAACTAAAATGCATGTCACAATATGGGAAGACTCCAGTTCACCAGAGTTCACCATCAGTCTTGTATTAATCTGCAGTCCAGCTTAGTTTCCCCTCGAGCCAAGGCCATCGCAGATATTTCCTAGTTCCTGAAGCAATCCGCTGTCAGCAGTTTAGCCTAAAGACTAAAGCATTAACTAATGGCTTTAGTTTTCTTTTTCCTCATATGTTCAGGAAGTTTATGTCAAGAAGCTCCAAAAATAACTATATACAAATAAAATACACACTAAAAGGAAAGCGTTGTTCTCCAGGTCACAGCTCACTGGCCAACATTTACCCCAGTGAGCAGACCACTGAGGTGTGCTTCCTACTGTAACAAGAAAACAGTTAAAAAAAAAAAGTTTAGCTGTTACCCCACTTAACAGCAATCATGACATACAAACTACTGCATGCATTAGATGTCAAAGATATAAGAAGCACAGTTTATGAGACCACATGTTACGCAACACTTTAAAACACAAACTAAGAGAGAGATTTAACAACTGGCCAATCGTACTACAAAACAGGGAAGTGACGAAAGTAAGTGAAAACACAGAGCAGAAAGGCAACAGGAAGAGAGCCTATTCTGTTCAGCTCCTGTGTTTGACTGGTACCTGATATCAATGAATACAAAAGAAAAAGAAACACGGGAAACAGCTAAGGGCGTTTTTTTTTTTTCCACAATTGCTAAGGCTGGAATCAATTTCTAAAGCAGTAGAGAGAAATGCAAAAATACATATAGATATATAAATAATATGTACATTTTAGATAAATATATAATATAAGTGATACCAGAGTGACACAGTTTTTTTCACACTCATGTCTGTGATGTAATCAATGAAAACACTGTTTGTTTAATATTCCAACCACACATTAAATGTGCCCACCCCAACTGGACGATAACCTACTGAGAATTTAGCATACGTCAACTGTGGTTTGTTCGAGCAAACAGTACAGACGAGCTGAGACAGCTTCCTATGAACTGACTGAATTCATTAAAAAAGGGAAGAGAACAAGCTGTGTCAGCTGGTTGTACCATAATTACAGAAACAGGTGCTAGAATGAGAAAATCGTGACACACTACACTGCACAGACTACGGGGAACTAAAGAAAAAGTTGTATGCTTTAGGCCAAAAAAATAGGTAATACTAGTTTCACCCATGAGGGGAAAGAAAAGGGAACTATTAAAGCCGGAATTAAATCTAAAGTCAGTGGAAATGAGCCAGATGGCTGATGGAACAACAGCCCAAGGAGAGAATAATTATACAAACATTGGTGACTAATGGTTCTGTGACACCTTTCCTGCACAACATTTTAAGCTTTTATTTCTAATCACCAGTTTATCTTTATTTGGGGTTACTGTCTGTGAAATCATATAAAATTTAATCTCACTCAGAAGTGGGCTGCTTTAAATATTTTTGACTTCTCATAGAGCAAACAGCCAAATTGATTTTCATATTTATCATGAATTGCTTATAAAATTCAGTTTTTGTTTTAGCCACCACATATCTTTATATTCTGATTCCAGTCAACCAGACTTTGTCATTTTTTGGTCTTCAGTGGTTCAAACTGTTGAGCAACAGTTCGAACGTTTTTCTTTAGACAGTGGCCGTTTTCATTCATTTTCACTTCAGGTTTTGTAACTGACACCTTCCAGAGAAATTTTCTGTTTGCTTGGTAAGTCACTTTACACTGACCTATGAAATGTTCAATGATAAAAAGGCACCTAACTCAAAGGGATGAACTAATGTTGTATATACACATGTAACAGACATCTTAGCAAATAACCAATTTTAATTTAATCTTTAGGCACTTTGGCTCTAGCAGCCTGTCCCAAAAACAGATATTCTATTTCTTTACTTGAATCTATGAAAAATGCCAAAGCTCACACAGTTTGACAGACAGAAAATAGCATTTTGTATCAATAAGCTAATTCCCAAAGAGGCTTTAGCTAAGAACAGCAGAAGAAGTGGCAGGCAGATGAACGATATGTCAAAGTCATGTTCTTAAGAGTTTGTCCAGTTTTCAGTTTTCAGTGTTGGAGTGGTATTGTGAATACAGAAAAGTACCATCAGCTTTTGTCCCACCAAGCAATACTACCTGGAAAGTGTCTGATTGGCAACAGCTTCATTTTTCAACATGGGAATGATCCCAAACACAATATCAATGGAGTAAAAGTATACCTGGATAGAAGAATACACAATGGAACACAATCAGTCATGGACTGGCCTCCCCAAAGCCCGGACCTTAACATTGTTGAAGCAGTGTAGGATCTTAACAGAGAATAAAATAAAAGGCACCCAACATTCAAAGAAGAGCTTTGAAATGTCCTTCAAGAAGTCCAGACAACGATTCCTGAAGATCACTTAAAGAAAGTACCAGAAAGCATGAGTGCACACTGTGTTTAAAAATAAAGGTGTTCATACCAAAATTGACTTACAAGCTCTTTATAAACTATAATCGCATTTATGTTTGCAGATATTTCAAAAAAAATCGCTGCACATATTTCCACCGGTCTAGCAAAATATAAAGAAATAAGAAGTGGCACAAGACTTTTGCAATTTAAAGTGATGTAAATTATGAAAGTAAAGAAGAATGGTCAATAAAGAAAAAAAACCTGTCATTATATAGAGTGAAAGAAACTCTTTGCATATTATAACAGTTTATGTACTAGACAGAGTACATGGCTTTCTCACCAGAAAAACAATCTATTTGTTAAGTCAGTAAGAACATATCTTTGAAAACCATGCTTTATATTTACAGCAATTCAATACTGAGCACTGAACACAAAAAGAAACTGACATCTTTAATCTGAACTACCACCTTAAAAAGGAAAGATAAACCAAACCACAGTGCTATGGTTTATCATGTAACATCTGCTGCACAGAGATGGACAGGAATTCATTCTCCTCCAGTCAGACTACAATGCAAGGTTCAATATCCTTTATGTATGGAATCAAGTGGTTGTTGCCTATTGTTGTTTATCATGCTGCATATTGTTATACTATACCTTCCAAACTGCAAAAGAACGCTAAAAAAAACTAAGCCTGGGAGTAAATGAATGCTTACATTACTTCAGACTATTTTTGTTCGTAAGTTTGTCTGCCTCAGTAAACACTGATGTTTGTGTGCAATGCTTTTTCAGTTAAACAACATATATGTAGGACATAATAAATGTGCTTGAGTAAAAAATTACAATTTAAAAATTTCTAATGTGCTGAATGTGTGAAGTTGGGAGTATGGGCAAAAGAATTATAGCACATAGGTGCTGAGTGTGTAAATCTTTGGTATGCAGGCAGGAAAGTGGTACAGTGTAGCAGTTTACCTAAGCTCTAGAGGAAACCTATGAAAAAACCTCATAGGTTTCCCATGCTTGTTATTACAGCACTGATGTTGTGCTTTAGGAAGGGGGAAACAATACACAGGATTAGAAGTGTCTCAGCTGACACGACTTCTTCTCCTGTTCCGGTGTGTGCTCAGGTGAGAGCAGTGGAAAGAACTGCACGCTGTCCCTGAGGAATTTAGACAGAGCCAAACAACACAGTGTCTCTCCAACGCAGACTGTAAACGGTGGCCCGGTACAGCCTGTAGAGCACACAGCCATGAGCTGCACAGACGGCGCCTTGACATCAGAGTGTCTGGCCTCAGTCATGTGACCAGAGAGGTCTGGGAGCGGTGCACTGAGCTATCACAGCTCATCACAGACAACACACACAGCTTTAGTATGCGGTATGCACACAGAGGCTGGGCTTTGTTTGTGGTAGATACAAACGAAAACTTGACCATTACTTAACTTGTTAGGGATGAAAACGCCAAAACGGGTTGGTCTAACGCAACTAAAACCGACTCATTTAAATATAAAGGGATGAATGAACAACAACCAGCAAGAGGCAGGATGTTTGTTTCACACAAAAACCATAATTAGTGTAATGTTTTCACTCTCTGGTAATCTTAGAAAATTGCTACTGATTCCCAAGGCTGTTGGGTTGAACCACCACTCAATCCAGTTACAAAACCTCAACAAGCCCTTCCTCTGAAGGCAGAGCCATGCTGGTTTGATTTGAGAGACAGCTGAAGAAAATTAGGCAGCCAAAAGGATGTGTGTCACTCCTGTCCACCTCTTTATTAGCGTCACTCTTTGCCATGTCAGTGGGACACTGCGTGTGCAGTGTGGGACAATATATAAGACAACATACTGGCTGTCTCTATACTGCCTAGTCAGTGCTAATCTGTTGAGACTCCATGTTAAACATAAGGTAATCATAGTTTTGCTACAACAATCCAATGACTCAGGCATTTCAGCACATAGGCCACATCTTGCACTTTTGCGCCAGAACTTCCATTGAGAAACCAAACTCTTGCTTAGATTTCATACAGAGAAAGAAAAAGGAAATGAAACAAAGCCTGCAAATAAATCCAAGGAGTAGAAATGTTGCAGCTGGTGACCAGTCCAGTGCTGCAACTATGACAGATAAACAGCACTGCCTGAATTCCTAAAGAACTTGTATATTCAGCTGAGGAGATCCATTTTGTATAGATGACAAAAAAGGGGAAAAAAAACCCCAATGAAAACATCGAAAAAAAGTGAAAGAGTTGAAAAGAGAGAGGATGTGAATAGGGAAAACCTCTCTGCTTAGCAATATAACAAACAAACTGAAAAACTCAATACGTCTGGTAGAGATGATGATGATTTGTAGTCAAGTCAAAAGGGAAATGGATGCATCTCCTCCCAGTGCCAAGTATGTGCGCTCATGTGTGTCCTGCATGTTAAACACACAGCTGATCGCGACCATCACTGGATTCTCTTGTGGCTCACAGCAGGGCACAAAGGGCAGATTGAAGAGTCAGGAGTGTCTCTGATTGCTCCTCTTTTGCCATTTAGATATTGATGAACTCTCATTTAGGAACAAAAAAGGCATTAGTGGGTAACAGCAGTGTTATTGGTAATTACTTCAAGCACTTAGCTTAATGTAGTTTTCCACAAATATTCATTACAGCCCCTTTACAAGCCCTGGATCACCTCGAGAGTTCAACTAAGGCTAAAACTTAAGGATGTGTTTGTCCACCTTAAAGAAGACAAGAACGGATTCTGATTGGTTGTTTCAAGCTGAGAGTCCTGATGTATTATATATAAATGAGTAACAGATTTAAAAAAAAAAAAAAAGAACAGAAAAAGAAAGGGGGAAGTTACAACAGTTAGTTTTGAATAAAACCCATGGGTAAATTTGTACCTATGTCGCTGTAAGAATTTGTAAAATTTTAGCTATGACGCATAACCAATACTTGCCGTAGTGTTATAGTACAATACATACACCGTCTTGACATGGAGGAGTAGCCCTAATAAGGCCAATACCGTTCGAGTTTCACTTCTAATGGCACTATCTTTGTGACTTCAGTGTAGTGCAACAAGTAGTAACGGTAGATTTATACTTTCCCACCTGCTTTGACACAGCCACGTCAAATTATTATCGGGAGAGAAATGACCTTTAGGCAGTACGCAGAAAGCGCTGAGCTCAGCTTAACACAGCCAGTGCTCTGCGGCACCAGCTGTGCGAAATAAAATATCGCTATTTAGGTTTGTATTGAGGCTTTTAAATCTATTCTAACTTACTAACATCTGGTATCTCACTGAAACTTTGTCACGGAAGAAAATGACGCGTACGACCAACGGCTATGACTGACAGCCGAGGCGTCCAATAGCATTCAGGGAACTGACCATATACGTTCCAAGCGATCCTGACCGAGCCAATTGACAGAAAACAGGGGTGGACGCTTCGACGTTTCAGGTTAGATTGGTTCACAGAGGCCCAAACCCCGGGGTAGCAAAATATTTGCCGAAGGAAATTAGCGGTGGCCGCGGGGTTGCTGACCAGGACACTGCGACTTCAGAGGGAACTAAGCTTGTGAACTAGACGACTTTCTCTGCAAAACGAATAACACTTGATTCCTGATTGGCATGAACATGATAAGGAGGGAACATAGCATGATAATAGCACCGGTGTAAACACCGTGAATAAAAAGCACCACCTACCCAGAAATTCTCTAGGAAGTACGGCGTTATCATCTTGCTTTATTACTCTTCGCCACAACTCTTCAGTTTGTTGTAATGCAACTTTTGAAGCGTATATCATCCACCGTCCTCCCCCCGTTTCTCTTGTATCTGCCTTTCCCCGTTTTCCTCCTCTCCCCTTTCTTCTCCCTCCCCACCTACAGACTCCACCTCCACCCGGCGTCTCTCCCCTATGGTTTATTCCCGTAGAAATGTAGACGTTCAGTGGGTGAAACAGCGCTATCAATGGCGAAGAGAGACACCACAGTCGCCGGGTGAAATGCTGCCTTCAAATGCTTTACGTAAATTCCCACATACATTGACTAAAATACACATAAACCATAACGCAGCTATGTGAAAATAATAGTATATAAAAATAAGTAAGATATTAGCTATATTAGTGTTTGTTTTAGTTAGCATTACTTATGAATTCAGCATCTACAGATATGTCTCCCTGTTTAATAAATCTATGTGCCGATTTGTTGTGCACTAGTGGGTAAAGATTATTCATACCCGTTTAAACGTCCTTTTCCAGTGGGATTGTTTATTCAACACACGTTCCACAAATATTGCAAAAGCAAATACTCTGGTTACGGTTGTGGTTTATTTAAAGCATAAGAAAAGGTCTTCCAACACCAGGTCTATGAATAAGCCTTTACATTTATTTAAACTGATAGATTTAGCAGTATGTCACTTTTCAAGGTTTTGCAACTAATCATCTGTCGGGCAACAAGAATCTAGGTTTTGGAATAAATGGTCTTTCCACATTAGACAGGTTGTTAATTTTTAAATTTGTCTTAAACACCTGTATACTGCCTGGCCTTCGACCTAGTTTGAGACATTGGTCTTACTTGTTTTTATTGTATGATAGTTGTTTTTGTAAATGATTGCTTTCACTCTACTTCACTCACTTTTGTGTACAACCACTTTGCATCTCCTGTGGCTGTTTTAAAGTGCTTTATGAATAAATAAATAAATATTGAAGTTAAAGGCCCATTTACAGTCGGCACAGTGGACAGAGTCTGCTATTTGTGTAATTCAAATTTCACAAAGCCTGAAACTACCAGTGACATTGCGCAAAAAAAAAAAAAAAAAGCCTTGGAGAAAATACATGATAAAGGCCCACAATAATGTAAACAATTTATTGGAACAATGTACAGATTCAAGCAATGGTAACCAGTCACACCCACTATATCATCTTACAAATATTACAAAATTACTACAGTACAATATAGAGTCTTTGCATGATCCAAAATATTTGGTGGCCCCAAAAGTATTACTTATTTTTAAAATTCAGCAGCTTATAAAAAAAAGAAAAAGAAAAATCAAAACATGTCTATGAGAATGAGGTTTTCACTTTCATTAGCAAAAGGATGAAGGCAGATAATCTAATCAAGTTTAAAGGCTAATTAAACTGTAGACTACTAGAGCTCCTTGACTAGACATTCCTTAATATTGATGGGTGCTTTATAAAATACAAATTTTTCAATAAAGCTTCATAGAAAGTCAAACCTATATTTGCAGAGTTGTCAACATATGCAATTGCTTTTAAATCAGCTTTCACCTGCATCTCTACATACAGTGTACTGTACTTCTATTGCAAAACCCCAGCAAAAATCCTCAAAGTATTTGCATTCAAGGCATTGTGCAGAGATTACACCATTTACCTAAGCCTGATAACAATCACGTTTAACAATAAGGATGTAGAAGTAGGAATCGTTCCTACTTCCTGGTTTCCAACTGTAATCCCACTGTTCAGCTAGCAGTGTTGCATGTATTAATGCTAATGTGAATTAACACCCATTGATGATGGGGTGGCTTTTTAAACCAATCTTTCTTGTTTGAAGAGATGTGGAAAGGTGGAGACATGAGGAAATCGATTTAAAAAAAAAAACAAAAAACCAAACAAACAAAACAAATAGACACACACACACACACACACACACACACACACACACACACACACACACAACCTGAGGTTAACACAAAAACATATTCATATAGTGAAACAAGTACAATGTATAGCAGCAGTTACGTCAAAATTATAGCACAGTAGTAATTGGGATTGTTGTGTGTTTTGTAGAACTACTATCTTTTGAAGAAAGAACAGAAGTGTGTGCACATCCACCCCGTCAAGCTGCGATTACTTCATATTTTTGCAAGCCAAACAGCTGGAATGTGACAAGACAAAAATCACTTCTAAACACATAATGATGTGACACATACGAGTATTTGCCTCTGTATTCCATGATGCATTATAACCTGCATTCACCGTGTATGTCCTCAAAAAATGTTTAATCTAAGATTAGTAATACATTTCTTAATGTGGCAGTTGAGCTAACACATTAAACTACTTCTACACTAATATCCCAATTGGATCAAGATGCTTAATGCATTAAGGTCCACACATTTTAGCAGCAATGCTCAACGACCTGTCAGGTCATATTCTAAAGTGTTTGGCTACATCATTCATTTTAAGCACTTGCTAAGTAAGCAGGTAAGTAAGTAAGTACATTTTAGGTGCATCACAAAGGATTTACATACTGCAGTTATTACTCTGGCCAGCAGAGGAAGAATGGATGGGCATAAAAAGTTTAAATTAAACAAAACAATAATATAAAAAAAATAAAATAAAAATCCATCATGGAATACATTCAGGCCATCTGCAACTTAAACATATAGATTTAAAAAAACATAAAAAACAAACAAACAACAACAACAAAAAAAACAAAAAAAAAAACCAAAAAAAAAACATAACACTGCAACACAAGAAGACAACAACATGTAATTTCACAGTATTTAAAATCTACATATCCAACTATAGGTGAAAGGTGAGGAAGAGAACACTCCAGCAAGATTACTGTGAAGTCTTTAAAAGTCACAGTGATGCTGAACATAAATGGTTGCTATATAAAAAAATAAATAAAACCAAAACTTGATTGAAGCTCCTGCAACCTTCCCACTTTAAGTTGGGGTGTAAGGGGCCACCAACATGCAAAAGATGAAAGTACCCCACAGTGACAACCACCCAAAACATTAGAAAGTCATCCTCAAGATCATGCTTTTAGCACAAAAATTCCAACAACCAATAACAAAAACATCAGTACATTGAGAAATTAACATAGTTAACATTGATTTGATGGTTTATATGGTTCTGACAACCAAAGTCACAAAAAAAAATCAGAAGAAAAAAGGCAAAAAAAAAAACCCCAAAACAAATCACTGAGACAGTATTTGTGCCATTGTGATATTTACGTCCAAAACACAATGACACAATAATCAGCAAACAGGATCTTGTAATCCTGCATGCTTCTCCTTCATTTGTCCTTTCCGAGGCTCAGACAATATAAAAGGATAAAGTAAGCATCTAAAGCTTTGATATGCCCGCAGATAGATGTCCATGTCACATTCACGCCACAAGACCAAACAATGATTCACTCGGACATCACGCCACAGCCAAGATTTTACACATTTTCCTAAGTCAGTGTGTGTAAAGCCTGTCATGCTACATTACAGCTGATTGCCGTAAATCTCCAGTAGAAGAAAACATGAGTACTGTAAATACAAGACCCAAAAAAAGAACCTTATCAAAGCTCAACAACAGCTGTCAACACATTTCACTACAGCTTTTCCACAATGATATACACATGCTACCCATTTTTCAGAAAAGCTGCTCATTTAAAAAAAACAAAAAAAACTATGTGCTCCCTTGTGACAAAACAGCTTTTTCTGTAGGAACTTTAAACCATCTCTGTACTTACAGGAAATGTGTCTCAAAGAACCTTCAGCTTTACTTCATAATACTTCTCGTTTACTCTTATAAACACATATCTGAGCAGAAGACCTACATTTCTCCTTGTCTAACAAAAAGTACAGGGTTTTGTAAAGATTTCTCAATTTTTTCCACATTCATTTCTTCTCAGTAGTCCAGAAAACAAGATGTTTGGAGAATAAATGGAGAGGAAAAAGCAAAAAAACCCAAAACAAAACAAAAAAACAAAAACAAAAAAACCCCAACAAACTACAACTTCTGATTCAGATATGATTAGATGAATTTTCCTCCAGTGATAAGGTTGTCCTGCCAGTCCCTTTTGCCCCTTTGTCTGTGCATAGGGGCACTGAGAACTGTAGCTATCATCTCCCTCCCACCCCATCCACCAGGTCAAGGAGGGGGGTCAGCACCCCTTCCCCTTCCCTCAGCAGGCAGATCCTTCCCCCCAGTAAAGGGTAACATGCTCCCTGGGATGGTTCCCGATATTGTCTCCCATAGTGAATGACCTGTATATAGAGAAAATCCTGATTAGAATACAACATTTTGGGTTAAATAATAAAAATTATTTTCAGAGTGGTACCAACCCCAACGATGAGGCACGTGCTGTGGAAACAGTTACACCCCATAAAAGGTTGCCAACCGTTCCTTCAGTGGCATTGGAAACTGATCTGCGAAGCGTCTCCAGTTGTCGTCTCCCACCTGGTTCTTAAACCCATGAAGGATCTGAAATTAAACACCACGAGATGTTTATACTGAGGAGTGCTTTTCAAAATAAATCCTGTGCATTTTAAAGTGTCAAGTGCAAAAGCTGCCATTCCTGAATTTGGTCACTAGGGAGCAGCAATAACTGTTGATAAGCAATAAATGGAATAAAGCCTGAGTGCAAATTCTCAAACCAGGCAAAACTGACAGAATTTATTCAGCGATTTTTATTGTTAGTGTTTTTCAGCTTTTACCTTGTAGAACATGTCTCTGAGGTCATCCTTTGGATTGACCCAGGAAGCCACTGCATCACAGAAGAATATAAAATCCTGTTCCAGAGAAAATAAATAAGGCGATGCTTCAGCTTCCAGAGTCATTAAAAACAAAGTGGCCACACAGTCATCTCTCTACTGCATCTCACCTGCACTACACCTCCTGGATTTACACTAATCATAGTGCAAATTCCTCTGAATGCGGAATCCTTCTCCTCGTTGTCCCTTATATTTCGCAGACAGGTGCACCTGACAACAGGGACGGCCACATTTAACACCACGCTTATCTAAAGAATACTCGAGCAACAACAGAAACCAGCATAAATCTGCAACTATGAATAACTAGTACAGAAACTTGGATGCATTCAGTACATGTTACTAAACTGACATGCATGTTTATAATACCAACTTTAAATGAAGCCAATTACCTCCTTTGACACAAATGTGTTTTCATTATCAATCCTTTTCTTCATATACTCTAAAGACAAATTACATTTTTCAAATGTGATCAAAATATCCTGCAACAACTAACCGACAAAAATGAAGAACCACTCCCAATTTGCATCTGATCAAGGTTCAACTTCAGTGTTTTCTCCTTGTATGCCTCTGAACTGCTTCCAGTAACACTGCTGACACCTCCAAACCTGCACTTTTAATCAATGCTAGCATGTTTTCCTGACATTTGCACAGTAATGTATGGTAAAGTAAAGCGTGGTGCAGCTATCGTACACATAAGTCACTGGGAACGGTTGCAATGATGCTTAAAACCTTTGTAAGCCTGTTGGTTCTCCACTCAGACTGATCAGGAAGAGTTAAAAAAAATTGATAATGACTTAAATATATCTCTTTAAAAAATAACTTTCCCTACTTTTTTCATTTCACCAAGGAGATCTATGAGTCATTACACGTGTGCAAGTGAAAAAAGAAAAGAAAAGAAAAAGAGCATAAACTGAATGATTTAAAGGATCAGCAGCTCTTGAAAACTTTCTAGAGGTGCACCAGGAAGCAATGCTGAAGAGGCGATTGGTCAAGTTTGCCATGGTTTGGTTTTTTTTTAAAGTCACAGAACTTTTTGATCACTTTGCACATTTATCTAAATATGAAATTGTTTCCCGATTTACAACAACACATGAAGCATGCACACAAAAGAGATTCAAGTAAAACAAATCAAGCATTTTAAAATATTTAAAACTCAGAAACTCTTCTAATATCTTCACTGATGTCTTTGAGCAGTGTGTTAAGCAAAACCTCATCTATAGCACCTTGAATATAACATTACTTTTTTGTTTTGTTTTCGAAGATCTACTAAAGAAGGTTTGGGGTCGTTTTGGGACAGGCACATGCAGCTGGGTGACTACTAAATGAGAAAGGAATTTAAGAATGCTCTTTCTCATTAAAAGACTGCATCCTTTCTCTGTTGTTGAACCAGCAGGCATGTGACAAAAAAAATCTGATCCCATGCATCTTTTAGGTTGTTAGCGACAGTTTACAATGACAAAAAAAACTAGAAATTAAACAAATTAATGTATAAAAAACACATGAAGGTGCTACTGAGGCAAAAACAAATCACAAGTAGGACCTAAAAGAGGACAGGGTTAGTCACACGGTTGGCAATGATTACAAACTGATAGGAAAAAAACAAAAAAACAAAAACAAAACAAAACAAAAAAACTGAAAAAAAAAACCCAAAACGCTTTTGAGAAAGGAGAGTGAGGAGGGGAAGAGGAGGAGAGCTACAGGGGAGAAAAAGGGAAGAACAGGCGACAGACGAGAAGATCAGAGGAAAGCAGAGAGAAGATGAATTAAATAAAAGATTGAATAATACACACCAGGGTCTTATAAACTGCTGTAGCATGGGTGCCACCTCTTGAGGACAAACGTAACCAAGACGACCAATTGTTATTGCTAAGGTAACGCAATCACGGTTACACACCACCAAACGCCAACCAAGACATGAGCAATGAGGAGGGGGGAGGAGAAAAAAATAAAGAAAAAACAAACAACTCAGAGACAGAAATCAACAGAATCTGTGTATGATAATAAACAGAAGATTTCACTAGCGTTGATTATTACTGCCCCTTCAAGTCAAAAGGGAGGAATGTAAAAATATGACACTCTAAAAAAAGACATACAACACGTTTAAGGGAGAACACATTGACAACTCTGACAGGACATTCATAGAAAAGGCAAACAATGGCATCTGCTTCCAGGAATTACATGGATTAAAAAAAAAAAAAAAAAAAAAAAAAAGCTATTTAAATCGATCAATTTGATGAAACTGTACGTGCCAAGACACATGCTAACAAGAGGTGTAGCATGTGTGACTGTATGGCGTAAAACAAGAGCAGTTCAGTGGGATTTTTTTTCCCCTCTTAGCGATTTCTCCCTTAAACTCACAAATGTTAATTTTCATAAGAAACAGAAATGTTTTTTGTTTTGTTTTTCTTTTGGAAAAGAAATGACAGATTACTCCAAGCCAACTACATGGAGGGAGACTAGTATCCAGCACAGCAGGTTCTTATGAGGCAGAGAGGAGGGAGGACCTAAGTTTAAGAAGACACAAAACTATGCAACATTCTCATTAACAAACAGGCATTTATGAACAGTCCAATGACACATGCAGAAAGCAGATGGTATGCTCATTAGAGTAGAGTTCAGTGCAGGATCAGCTGATTAGAGGCAAACTGAAGAGTGCCGCTGTGCGAGCCGAGAATTTACAGCCACCTTAAACTGTGGTATTATGTGACCTAGTTTAAAAATAGTTCCAGTGGTACGCTGGCTCTCGTGGAAACATCCATGTTAACGGAATTTACACATGGCTGTGTTTGCTAAGGTTTGATTCACTGTGGCGTTGTCAATTTATAGATCAATAACATGCAAGAAACTGTTAATGGAAAGGTTAATGATCTGATACTTCAAAAATTGAAGAAGTTGTATGATGCCCAATTGTTAAGTGGTTACTGATTATCATGTATCCTGCATCAAACATTGGCCATTCTTAACAACATTTAACATCTATTGGCAGATATGCATCCACATTTAAAGAACAGTAAATAAAAGCAACAAATAAACTGACAGCAAACAAACAGGAACACATCTATAGAGTCCCTAGTTTTATTTCCTTTTATTTTGGCAGGTCACACTTCACCCTTGCATGCATAATTTTGATGCAATGTTCACTTGACTCATCCAATTCGAATCTCCAATGCATTTGGTTCAAACAAGAGTAGAGTGTGCAACCTAAAAATAATCTCAGCTAGGTGCCCTACTTTTAGTCAGTTTAGGTGTCATTTGGGATTAGGATTAGTTGTTTAGCTGATCAGTAACTATGTGAGGCTATGCAGTCATCTATCTATAATTCTGTGTAAGCTTTGCATTTGGTTTCATTACAATATTGTACTTCACCTCATAGAGCAAAGTCAGTCGACATTAGTTCATTCCAAGGCAGGGCTCTTACACGGTTTGCTCAGTTGAAGAGTGTTAAGAATTTCACACCAGGGCTTGCTCAAGGCTTCATTTTAATTTTATTTCAACTTACAGGCCACTGTGCCAGGCTGCAAATCAATACCTGAAATATTCAACATACTTTGGTGAAACAAGCAAAACTAGTAAGGCTCATACCTTGGGAAAGGCTGAAATTAAAAGGGAAAGACACGCAGTCTAATAAGTATAGTTAATCCTGGCTAAGTGGACCTGAGTGAGTGAGTGTGTGTATAAGTGTATACACCTCCCTCTCTCTGTGTTTGTGTGTGTGTGTGTAGCAACCTGGCTGGCTGACGGGCTCAGCACTACCACCGAGTGGTACCTGTGTTCTCCAGTAGTGTCTTTGGGGTATTGGGCCTGTTAATGATCTCCACCAGTTGGTGCAGCACCATCGCAATGTATGGCTGCATTTCAGGCCCTAAGGGTGTAGGTATAAGAACTTAAGTTAATTCAGATTTTAAATGTGTCACTGTACATAGTCTTAAAAGAAAGGCACTCACCCATTTGTATAGATATCTCTCCAATTGCCCATGTTGCATTGTTGCACACTGATATTAACTCTGGGTTTAAATTTGTACCCAGTATGGGCATGAAATCAGCTGAAAGGAGGAAAATTAATATCTTAGAAAATGACTTGGAATTTATTGTCACTGGTGCTTCAGAGTCAAGTACACCGAACGTACCGATGCATGGTTTGACATGCTGGAAACAAGCCTTGGTGAGATCCCCTAGCAGAGCAAATGAACTCTGGCGAACTTCTGGCATTTTGTCCTGAACAGTTAGAGAAAAAAAGAGGACAAGGTGAGACATGCAAGTCAGTTTACGTTTGTTTTTTTCATGTTAAATACTTTTACAGGGCCTTACCTGCATGCACTGGTACATGAGGGTGAGGATATTGCTACGAGCCACCAGCTGCTCAATGGTGCCTCCCAATCCTTCTGCCAGTCCACTAAGAAGATCCAAAGCCACAATCATGAAGTCTTTGTCAGGGGCCTCATACTGTTCTGGTTGGGACTGATGAAGCTAGAAAATATAACATGACTTAATTTAACAGTAATAAATATTAAATAAGAAGTTATATGGCTTCCATCTATGGATCCACCCCACTGTGGTAGTGGTTAAACGTCCACTAAATACCTTGTTTACCACTTGGGGCCAGTGCAGCAAATTGTAAACAATACTAACAGATTGTTAACTTAAAAAAAACTAAATAAAAATCACCATTTTTGTTGTTGTTTTGCTTTACATCGAGTTCCACTTGACTACGCCGAGTCTCCAGTAGGTTTAAATGTCATTTTGTATAAATAGATAATAGAAAATGCAGAGAAAGTCTTTAAGTTGTCCATTCTAGACATTCTCACCATGGACTGAGCGAGGGTCTTCTGAACGAGGTTGACACAGCGTTGGTACACGGGCTCACAGTAGGGCAGGAAGCCACTCTGCAGTGCTGTGGCTACAGATGACAGACACTGAGGAAGGCAGGAATTGTGGGTTAGATACAAAAATCATGGATGATATGCAGATTTTTGGCACCTTTAAGTGTGCATGAGAAACTCACTTCTAACAAAGGGAAAAGATCTTTGTCTTCATCTTTTAGTTGGTTCCATTTCTGGATCAAGGGTGGCATCAACATCTGGATGTACTCCTAATACATATCACACATTGGCAGCCATTGTTATCAGTGCATTCAATGTATTCTATTTTACATTCAAACAAATGCAGCTTTTTTGATATGCGATCTACTGTCGTCCTCATTTTACAAAAATAAGTACATGACAACAGCAGTATTAATGTTAAATTTACATAGAAATGTAACGTGAAACCCAGCAAATGCCTGTTTTGCATACCGGTTTATTGAGATGGTGGCCCACTGAATCTGCAAGTGTTCCTATCGCGTCATAAAGAATTAGCAGATTTTTATGTTGGTACTTGCTGAAAGCAAACACCAGTGTGTCCAGGATGAATGCCAGGTAGGGCACCAGCTCTGTACAAGCCTCCTCCTCCAAAGTGGCAAAGGCACTGGCAGGAAAAGATTGGGGGGGGGGGGGGGGGGGGGGGTGTTAAAACAATGTGTGAAAGTAACTACGCTGAAATCTGGATGCACCTTAATCCTTCAGGGGAATATGTGGGACACACCGATGCAAAAAAAGTTAATGTTAATGTGCTGTAAAAGGAGAGACATGGTTTTATCATGTCACTCACCTGCAAGCAGCCTCCTGCACACGCTTGTTGCTATCCAAAATGCGTTTGAGCAGCTCTGTCATTAAAGGCTTCAGGTAAACATCCGGAGGCTGGCTGACAACCCAGTGTGCATAGCGGCTCAGTGTCCAACAGGTGATAGAACGCACCAGGGCTTTCTTGTCAGACAAACACTGGACGAGATGAGGGATGAGCTCAGGCAGGTATGGGATCATTCCTTGCATGCAGCCTGGAGAAAAACGATAAAAGTATTGTTTCAAAGTGGTGCTTCTTCTGATTTTATATTCAAAGAGGGACCTCTCTCTCTTCAATTTCTCTTCATTTCCCCCTTCTTACCTTCAGCTATAGCCCCCAGCACTAGGATTCCAGACTCTTTAACTACCCACTCTGGATGGAAAAGCAGCTCTTTGAGAAGAGGCAGGATGTGCATCAACAGATCTTCCCTGAAAACGTTGGCCAACACATCAAGCGCTGCTGCTGAACACTTGCCTAACAGCACACACATACACAGAAACAAAGATCATACAGATGTAACAAGCATAATACAAACAAGCAGAAGACAATTAGTACACCATCTGCTTTTTGGGACTGTTAAAAATGTGCACGATGTGGCATTTTTGTTCCACTGATTGTAAAGTTACATAAAACCTAAGAAAAATGAGACCTTCCTCTTCTCTATTAGCCGTTTGGACTACAAGACAATGCAGGGCTCCTTTCAGTGGAGTTCATGGATAAAGAGCCACTATGAATCATCTTGAAACAACCATCACAGAGCAATCTAGACAGTTCAATTTAGATATGCACTGAACTCACGCAGGTTCCAGTCAGAGATAGTATCATCATCATCTAGTTCGTCATCTTCATCCTCCTCATCCTCAATTCCATCACCCTCATGCTGTTGGGCAACAGTGCGGGAGCGATGGAAGCGTGGTCTGATGTCTTGCTCATTGTCTGGAATGGCCTCATCCTCTTCAATGTCTCCCTGAAAATGAACATATGGTATAAAAATTCTTCAGTGTGTAGGCATTAGCATGAGAGTTCAGTCAGCTGAAACCAGAAATTAGCCATGCATTTTGTGTTGTAAAATGTATACAACTCTAATTTGTTTGTACATCACAAACAACTTAAATGCATGTCAGCTTGACTCCTGGAGCAGTTTATCATTGTACCTTCACGTAAACATATTAGGCAGTACAAACTGACCTTGAGCAGAATGATGTCAATCTCAGAGTACTTCATCCCGTTGACAAGCACCGGAGTGAGCCTGGAGCAGAAGCGGCGGGAAAAATGATGAGAACAAAGGGCAAGGTTAGGGCAGAACTCACAGGCAATTACTCACATTTGGTCCCTGCTGTGGACACAGTTTAATGTGACAATTTGGTGACAGATGTTAAACCTGAGGTCAACTCTTAATCAGCCACCGTGAGGTGAGGAAAAATAACACCCTAGTACAAGGTGTTCGCTGACTTGCTGCCAAGGCTGCTATGAATCAGCTACTTTCAAAACCAGCATAAGTCTGTACATTACATCTGGCTCTGTGTGTGTGTGTGTGTGTGTGTGTGTGTGTGTGTGTGTGTGTGTGTGTGTGTGTGTGTATTTTCTTACTGGGAGAGGTGGCCACACAGCACTTCCTTACACACCGGCTGCTCGGCCAGTGTCAGCCAGAACTCACAGGCCTCTAAGGCAACATTCTCGTCATGGTCCTGAGTCCTCTGTAGCATGTACTGAATTTAAAAAACAAAACAAAACATACAAATAAACAAAAACATTTTCACGTACAAATCTGAATATTTCATCCCAAAGGAAGGAATGCAACCAAATCTAAAACCTGCGACGCAGGTTCAACTATCTGTTCAGAGAATAGTTCATTTCATTCTTGTCTTATTATAATGACCATGGTGTATGTTTGTCTGTTCCCCAACTCCTCTTAGAGGCATTGATCAATCTAAATCAAACTTAATACATCAATTCTTATAGTACCAGGATCATCAACATATATACAGCTTTTGGAAATTATTTTTACCTCACAGATAATATAAGTGTATGAGCTGATCTAAAAAAAACCCACAACATTATAGTACATCAGTGTGTGCATGTGAATTGTCCTCATCTTTAACGTTCATGAGCTCAGTACACGTTGCATATATGTTTTATAAGGGCCAAAGATTTGCAAGAGTCTAAATCAAGCAGTGATGTAAGTAACTGTAACTGGTTACTTTGTCTTCTATAATGAATAGCTCACAAGGAAGAAGAAGAAAGAAAAAGTATTTCTAATTTGTTTGTTTGGTGCTTTTGAACATCTGTTTTTGCCATCTGACTACTATGATATAATGAATATAAAAATAATAAATTCACATAAGGTGTTTGTATTTTAATACATGAGTAAAGAAAGTGAAGCCAGTAACACAAAAACTACCCGTGCATGTCTATTGTTTAAACCAAACCCATCAGAGAAAAGCAAATGGGCTGATAAAGAGTAAGCAATAACTTTTTATGAGAAACTATCATTTTATAGATTTAGTGGGCAAACAAATAATTATTCAGCAAAGTCATGTTTGCAAAATTGGGGGGAAAAATAAATAAATTAACAAAAAAAACCCCCAAAAAAACCAAAAACCACCAAAAAAAACCAAACAAAAAAAACAAAAAAAAAACACACACAGCCCTACTTTATTCGGCCATGTTCATCAGAATGACAAAACGACCTCCAGTACAACAGAGTTGGTTACTGCTGTGTTATTAATAGAGGTTTATGTCACATGTCATATTTATCAGGGTTCATGCACATTTTCCATTTCAAAATGTCATATTTATCCACACTCCTGTGTGTGTGTGTGTGTGTGTGTGTGTGTGTGTGTGTGTGTGTGTGTGTGTGTGTGTGTGTGTGTGTGTGTGTGTGTAAACATGGCTTGTGCTGCAATGCACATTCAATGGTTAAACAGACTATAGTAAGTGCCAAATAAATGATAGTCCATTTATGTTACTATATAAATCCAAAAATGTTCTGTCAAGCTTGACATTTGACCATCTGAAATGCTGACTTAATATAATTCAAAGACTGTAGAGGAAGCTGTGTGGAGGAGTGTGCATTCGGGTGCAAGCTAAAGTTGGCCTGCTCTCTCACATAGTAGTATTTTGTCTGAGGTGCCTTCCCCAAATGGTATTGAAAAAACACTGCAGAACGCAGTGAGAATCTAGAATTATACTGCCTCTCTAAACCTTGAAAACCCATTTCAATACTGCACCGATTATCAGCTTTTAGGCTTCTCCCTTTTAGTTAATGTAGTCATTCTTCATCTTTACAATACACTCACCTCTATGATGTTATGCATGTGTGGCAGGAGACGATCGAGGCGAACCTCAAGCAACATAACAAGAGCTCTACAAACATTCTTCCTCACTTCTGGCTCATCATCTGTTGCCAGTGCAAAGAGATTCTACAGAGGGCAGGACGACAGCTTAAAGTTAATACCACTGTTGGCAATAATATAAGAATAAATATGATAGAGAGGGGAATAGTCAATACAGTAATGCAGAACATTACAGATAATGTACCAGTGTTTTAGATGTTTGTGAATGTACACAGTTCTGCGATTTGCTGTATGTATAATCTGTAGCCATTTGCTTTAAATGTCCCGTTTACTATATCAAAATGTTAAATGTATACCCCATATCTTTAAAAGACATAACAAAGAAATACATACATTGAGGTGCTGCACCATCTTACGGTACAAACTGGCATTACAGAAAGGTACAGCTCAGCCCCAGCTTGACTTCAGTTGAGTTGTCTTCAGCACAGTACACAAATGTTTCGGACATAAAGTCATAGCTGTTCGATTTATGACGGCTTTAGTTCATTTATTACACTTTTAAACTATTAATTGCTACTAACTATTCAGTTTTTCTGTGCTTCAGCCTCTTGCTATTGCCAAATATCTGACTTCAATTTTCTTATTATTAATTTCTTCTCCCAAGCCCTAAACACAATATAATTTGCAATAATTTGCATGAAGCTTGGCATATGCGGCGACTGATTGCAGAGAGCCACAAACTGGAGAGGTAAATCCCAAACTGTCAGAGGAATAGCTCGCCCTATTGAAGTGACCCTATAGTAGCTTCTGTTTCTTTCTTTTGTGGCCAATGATTTGTTTTGCATATTTATACACTTAAAAAAAAAAAAAAAAAACCCAAAGTATAATAGATAGTATATAGGAGCATTAGAGTCTGACTTGCCTCAATGAAAGGATCGATGTGAAGCATAAGAGCCTGAGTCCTGCTGATGATGAACTGATTGACGCAGGCGATGGCATGAGACCTGCAACAGAGTAACAACCACATTAGAGTCACACCGACATGTTTTCTTCACATGCTGCACACTGTGAATGTAGCCTCTGTATTATTATTTGCCCCATCTCCTCCAATCTAACCTCTCTCTCTACAGGAGTTTTACACTGCAACAGACACTCGTTGTGTGTCGTCTCTAAGAAACAAGACAGACTGAAAATGTACATACTGGCTGTGTATTCAGATTTAGACTAGACATTTTATTGTATCCAACAAATGGAGAATCGTTCAGGCAAGACACAAAGTCACACAGTTTTGGTACACCAGCTGATATCAGCTGGAATGTCAAGTAAGTCCCAGTAGAAGTATTTCATCAATTTTAAATTACTGAGGAGGAAAGGAACCATCTTCATTTGCTTAAAGTAGTTTTAACTGAAAAGTATGCACCGTCACTAAACAGGTATAATAAACAGCATTCACAGACAATTTAAATGCAATGCTATGCACATTCTAAAAGACTGTAACAGACTAGGTCATTTCAAATAATAAAACATCCATGTGTAAGTGAAAGGTTCAAAGGACAGTGTAACTTAAAGTCAACTTCAGTCAGCAAAATTGGAAGTATTATGATACCTAATCTTAGGACTGCTGTGTTTGAAAAACTGCAAGAACTTGGGGATCATGATGTTCAGAGGACGGTCCAGCATGTCACTGTCCAGGATCTCAGCAGAGTCCTCGCAGATCTTCTGAAGAGCTCCGAAAGCTCCCTGAAAACAAAGGGGAAAAATGGCATAAGGAAAAGACAGCAAAGTAAACAATGAGAAAGAAAGAGACATGATGGAAGATTAAATTTTTCTGCTAATTTATCAGGAAGTTAACCCCAAAATACTGAGACACTGAAGTAGACAGTAGGAATAAAACGTGTTTGGAACTGGTCTTATTTGCCTGATTCTCATCTAACATTGACGCAACAATTACTGTATAACAACATAATTGGCTTCATTGCATAGTAAGAATAGAGTCTGCAATCGGAAGCACTCATAAGAGCCAAAGGCTTTACATGCTTAAGAGCCAAATATGACAGGTACAATGTATGAGGCCATTCTCCACACAGTGAAATAAATAAATTGCCCTTATGGTACACTATAGTCATATTACAATCACGCATATTTAAACCCAAGCCCAAAACAAAATCACCGTGTAACATATGAGACATGGAGGATCATAGTGCTAGTATTTGCACTATGATCCTGAAATAATACATTCCACCTTCTCATCCATGATGTTCCATAGGATTCATCCACTTCTGCTCTAATAACCTTCAAACAGTTGGCGCACACACACACACACACACACACACACACACACACACACACACACACACACACACACAAGCTGCTTGACAGATGGTTAGTATGCATGCTCACGATATGCTGCAGACTTCAGTCTCTCTCACAAAAATAGATAAATAAATAAAAAAATTGCAGCCTGAGAGGCAGATACAAGAAACGGCACAGCACTGACACCAACGCTGTCTGAAATGTGTTTCTATGGAAACCACTCCCATGTCGGCATTCCTTTTAGAGGACAGATACTGAGAGGGGAAAAATATGCTCAGAACCACAGGGGTGACACAAGACGAGGAGGCTAAGGTTAAATCAAGGTCACAAACAAGAAGGGACAAAGGAAATTTATGAAGGGGGAAAAGGCATTTCTTTCATCAGACTGAATCTTGATGCCAGCAGTTAATCGGAGACGGCAGTGGAAATTTCCTTTTGGAATTTGGAGATGACATTGAGATAACTGCTAATGACACCTAGAAACAGACGAAAGAAGACAGTTGGGAGTTCCTGCTGCTGTTTAAGCTAAGAATTGGAAATCCAAACAAAAAAAAAAACAACAACAACAACAAAAAAAAAAAAAACAGATGTGATATACATAAGCCATGATATAAAAATCTCATGACAGCCCCCAAAATGTCAGATTTATCTTAATGTTGAAAAACATGACTGGGTTACTAATGAGCTATTTAGAAGAAAGACTTCCCCTGCTATCCATATGTATTCAAGATCACTGGGGTTTAAATGCTGGCATGGCATGATATATTACCACACATCACGACAAATCGAGAATAACGACCAGGATAACTGATAATGCAATTGCTGGTTGCGAACCTGCGTGGGAACCCAAACAAATATTTCATATTACGCACAACTGTGCTCCAGCGCTGCACACAGTGACGTCAAAACATAATACAGGCATTTGTGTGTGTCAAGAGAGAAGTGCAAAGGAATGGGAGTGGCCTGCAAGTGTTTCAATGATATGCAAGTATCTAAAGTGTAATCTTCCTTTCAAGTCCTGCTACTGAAGGTCGTTCACTGTGAGAATGCAAGTCACGCAGATGGCTGTGAGCCAGGGCAAAGAAGAAAAATAATAATAATACACATGTAGTTGACTAAACAGCTCCTTCAGAATCCTGCCCTTGAAATGTGAATAATGCTACAAATGAGCACTGTGGTGGCAGAGCATTATCATAGGTGATCGTTTTCCCCTTCGAGTGGCATCAACACCGTTATAGCCACTTGTCAACCTCCATTAATCAAAACACAGCCATAACCTATATTAAGCCGTCCACCAGCATTAAACTTGGCATCCGACACACCTGCTTGTTTCTTTATATAGAGCATGCAGAGAAGAGCACAGCGTGGTGACACGAGGAGCTCTTCCAGCAACCACTCGTCTTAAACCACAAACAAGGCAGGACTCACTGGTAGGGCAGCAGCTCCTTATGTTACCAAAACGAATGTGTTTTCATTTTTCTGCGTTTTGTTATGTGCATACTAAGCTTAAAAAAAATACATACATTTAAAAAAATAAAAAATAAATTATAATTATATATATATATATATATATATATATATATATATATATATATATATATATATATATATGACATCATTACTTGAGAAAAGATGATTTAAAGCTAAAAACAGCATGCTGCAGTTTCACCATATACAGAAGCTTGTCTTTATACACAGCGTCAGCAGACATTATGTCTCAGCGTGGGACTGTTGAGCAATCAGAGGGAGGATGATTCACTGGGAGAGTCACGAGGATCATCTTGCACAGATACTGTAAATGCACAACATATATTGATCAAATGGCCCAAGGCCAACATGCATTTACACGTTTCTCAAAGCGTAGATTACAGATCGGAAACTGTACACTGGCAGTCACTAAATATACTCCCAAAATAGATATCAAAGTCATGCTGATAGAAATAGTGGATTATTTTGGGGAGGCAGTGGATGCTCAGTTCTTAAAGAGTACTATATGGCTAATCAAGACTACCAATGGCTGTCTTCTAAAATGAAGAAGGTGCCAGATTCTACAGCAACAATAATAACATCAACATCAGCAACAAGAAGAAATACTGACCCTTTAAAGTGTACTTATTTACTCATTTTCAGCTCAATATTTAAATCTTGGACTCTAGACTAGCTGATTCACTTTTCCCAATAGCCCCCTATCTATCTCACACTTAAACTCTTTACACACCAGATGTATACAAGTCGGGCAAATATTTAGTGTGTTAATATTTTTTGAACTTTTGAACTATTTTTACATGCAGCCCTTCAAACCAACTGCGTAATATCACAGGACAAATTTTAAACCTTCATTTCCCCCCCTGAATCAAGCTTGATTTTTCTGATATTTTGCATGGAAATAAACAGATCTGACCATTCAGAGCACTTAATTTGGAAACAACTGCGTTCGTAGCTCAAAAAATGCACTAAGCTAAATATACAATGATGTTGAAATAGTAAAATAATCCTATTTTACCTCAGACACACAGCTAGATGCTGCTCTGGGTCACGGTTCTCTGAAGTTATCCTCAAATCGGCCTTAACTCTGCCAACGAGAGCTCAAACTACCCACTGACATCCTGACATATGTATGACAGCATCTCTTCTGACTGACTACACTAAGGTTTTTATTTCAAACTTTGGCCTGCTTATATAAACATAAAATAACTGGGTGTGCACTAGAAGTTGGTAGGGATGGTCTCTGCTGATGCAGCTAACCTTGGAAAAACCTGGAAACCACATCTTCATTGATATATACTGAGGTGTCAAAACTCATCATTAAGGTTAGAGGGGAGGTCATCAAATGTTGTGCTTTTGGAGGAAAGAGATATAGTAATGATTATTTGTTTGCTTCCTAGTTATTCACAGTGCAGCAACTTGACCATCTTCAACAAGAAACATTAAGAAGCTTTCCAACCCTCAAGCTTCTTTTCAAAAAACATAGCTGGTCTTATAAGGAGTTTCTACATTTGGTTGCTTGAGTGTTAAGCCTCTTACACACACACACACACACTTCAAGATGGTCTGCAGTAACTACCTGACCTAAATCTCAGCTTCTGAACAAGCTTTACAAAGGAGGCTGGCAGCGGTGCTACACAGCCTTATTTTTTTTATGTCACACCTATTCCTTAAATTACTTCAAATCACATCGACAAGTAATAATCCTGTCAGCATGTACTTTTATTGCCCTAAGACACAGCTGAATCTACCACGACACTTTAACATGCCGTTTAATTTATTCATTCTGATGTCATGGGCAAATCCAGCTGACAGAATACTAATGACCTGGGAGTTTATATAAGCTTAAATATGGTTACACAAATCAGATCTAACAATCTAACAGCCACAACAAACGACTGTACTGTCATTTTCGTGGCTGCTGCAATGGAGCATTTAGAAGAACAAACACTTGAGTTTTATTCTGCAGAACATTCAGAAAAATTAAAAGATATTAAAACACAAAGAGTGGATCATGGTGGCCTGTAAAGATGAAATATGACCCAACAGCATGTAGTTATCGGCGATTTGAAAATTAAAGCATATTTGGACGATGATCAAAAAAGAGAGAGAATAAATGAGTCAGAGCTGAATAATCTGCAGTCTGCAGCGGCTGCTCCAGCTGTGCGAATGTCTTTAGCTCATCTGGCCAGCAGGATACCATCCAGATGCTGTTTTATAGCTGAGCCAGCTTTTCTTTCCACAATAAATAAATTAATAAACAAATAAACAGTACACGCACAACTGTCTGTGTGCCCAGACAGGGAAACAAGCTTAATTACAGCACACATGGGCTGTAATATACAGTCAGAAAGATGTGCACGCTTAATCTCAGCACTCCCCACACACATCTCCACAGCTATGGCAAAAAGCTGCCTCTCATTCTCATACTCACACACACGCTTTTGTTAAACTTCTGATGAGTTGAAAGCACGGTAATTAAAGAGGAAGAAATCGGAGTCGTTGGCAGATGATAATATTACAAAATGACATTAGCGTCATGTCCATATCAAGCAAAGTAATAGCTGCTGCCATATTAACGCTGAGCCCACTGCATTTCAGGTTGAATTCTTTAAGATGGTTCGGGACTCTTTGTGTGATTTTTTTTTTTTAGTAATGAAATGTTGAATTTCTACACTTTCCTGCAGAGCACTATTCATGTGCCCCAGAGTGACTGAAACATGAATACATCATGGCTACTCAGCTGCAACATTTGGGTCCATCTTAACCAAGTCAGTTTTGTCAGAAGACATTTTATTAAAATCAATCTCATATTTTTGATTACTGCAGAAGATTTTAGAGCCACGTTGTATTTGTATGATGCATTTTCAGTTCAGTGTGTTACAAGATAACTTTAGATTTTTAAGAACTTTTGAAATGATCCAAGTGATTTCCTGTTTATATATAGCTTGCTCATTTGTAATTGGGTTAGTACATACATTGCTGTGGAAACACGGTGTTAGTGGATTATTACAGGAAACATCATCTGTAGAACCCCTAAGAAATAGTTTTCACATCTTTCACTCGTATCAACACATTTGTAACACCACCAGCAAACATCAGCTTAGTGCCTAAAATAAATTAATTTATAAGCTTCTGATTTGTTTGTCCTCACTTCACATGTGTTATAATCCTCAGAATCCAGCAGCAGGCAGAGTTTGGGTAACAGCTCCGGCCAGTTTTGTAGCTCTCCCTTGGAGGCAATTGTAGTGATGAGGATGCCTGTTATCAGAGTGGGTTGAGTTAGTTGATTAAACCAAAATCCAAAAACATGCACAGGATATAATGAAACACAGACATTTAATATTATAAAGTGCTTCTGTTTATAATACATGTGAATAGAAGCAACAGAAATGCAGCACATAAATAGCTTCAAGTTAGCTTAAACAGCAGGATGACCCCTAATTATGCAAATGTTAATATCAAGATTCTGCAATAATAGCAGGGAACGCTTGGGAGACCAAACCAGCATTTAAAAGCTGGCCTTTAACATTCTGATACAGTAGCCTATTGAGTTAAGGAAGACTATTTAGAGGCATTTAAAGCCAGTGTAGGGCTTTGCTGTCACTGGATTAAAAATAAATTCACAGTAGCCTTTAATCATATTGTAAGTGACAAGGTCTGAGAGATAACTGCACTGCCTTTAAGCACTGTTTTCAGGCTTCACAATCTTAAGCCAGTTACAGGTCCGTTAGGCCAGATTAACCAAGCAGCGGTGAAAACCTGAGAGAGCAAACTTTGAGTCCCTGAAGTCAAAAGTCAGCAATAGCACGCTTTTGACAGCAAGTCTATGCGTCCGCGCTAATCTGGTGGGAGGGGTTAAGAATGGAGAGAAGAGAACTGCAGGAGTAGGGCTGTTTATTTCTAAGGATTTTTTCATAGATTTCTGCCCACTGTATAAATAACGAAATATAAACAACACAGAAAAGCAGATTCATTTTCTACTAAAAACACAACCATATCCCTAAAAATAAGAAAATAAATTAGCTACTATCCCAAATCAGTTTCACTGGTTTAATTGGTGTAAATAATATACAACCATCACAACCAATAATAAGGTGTTGTGTAAATATTCATTGTCATTTATTTCCCTGCTTTGTCTGCGAATGCTGATTATGTTCCCAATAAAGTGAGCTGTAGGTTTTATATTTCAGCATGTAGTTTAAGCAAATAAGGAAGTTATTTACAGGAACAACAAAGCAACGTACATAACAACAGAAAACATTTAAACATAAAAGGTATGCGTGGATGCTAAGGGCAACATTACAATCAGAAGACCGAGAGGATGAGACTTACCAACAGTGGCCCGAATCAGAGGAGATGAGTCTCCGATGTTTTGGAGGCACTCACTCTTGATGAAATCAGACACGCCATTAGGGAAGTTCTGATAGTGAGCTTTCACATTGTTCTTCAGTATGAGCCCGCTCAAGGACCGGGTCGGTTCATCTTGGGAGAGAAAAGGCCAAGGAAGGAAATGTGAAAATTCCACTCTAGCTGTGATCAAAATGAAGGCTGGTGACTCAGACATTAAATTGCTTTCCTTTCATTTTTCACAAGCAGAGTATTACAGAAATTATGTTCAGACATTTATACTAACATTGTGGACAGAAACTATTTTACTGTTTGCTTAAAATGGGTAAGTAATAAATTCGGTCTTTTTTTTTTTTTTTTGTTTAAACACTTGTGGATTGTTGCATCTGAGCTAAGGTTGTCATGCAACCGAAAAGGTCTTAACACCACTTAACATTTGGGTCATCTGCTGTGCAGACAGTCAAGCCAAAAGTTGAATAGTGCCAGGATTTAGCTTTAAAATTAGAGTGGCCCATATTCTGTGTGGCACATCATTTGCAACAAAGATGCCATCAGGTCACCCAAGTCACGGCCGGGCTGACCCGTCAATAAGCAGTTACATAAAAACGACAGCTCTGACATTCACCCGTACTGCCCAGGTGCTATTAGATGATCTAGGAACACACCACAGACACAAAATGACAGAGCGAAGGAGACGGGCGGACAGCTTACCTTCCGATTTCAACTTTGTCAAAACAAATATCAAATAGTTGTTAAAGTCTGGATACTGATTCAGCTGCTCGAGTCTCTGGGAGAAATGGTTAAGGGTTAGAAATGTACGAAGAGCATGTTAAAAGGCTGAAAGAACATCACTGCATTCTGTAATCTGATAATAACAATAAAGCCAAAGACAGATTTTTTTTTCCTCCTCCCCATATAAAGAGGAGGAGTGGTCTAATCTAACAGCATAATGATGGGAGCGTATGTCAGTGTGTGTGAGTGGACTGGGTGTATGCTTGTAAGGGGTCATAAATGTGTCATGTGGCATGACTGTACTGGCAGACGGCATCTTTAGGGCTATAACAGCAGCTAGTCTATGAGTTAATGAGACGAGAGTATGAAGGGTTACATAAGAAAATTATTAAGGATCTGCATGAAACCAGACAAAAACATAAGGACCAGCAGCTCTGAGCAGCAGATGATTGCTCCTCAACTGCATTGTCACACAACACTAGCACAGTGTTGTGTGACAATGCAGTGCCTGAGCTACAGAGTAAAGCTAATAAAGCACTTACATGTTAAACCTACCCTTTAGTGCTTGCCATTTAATCTAGCAGGAAGAGGTCACCTTAATACGGTTTTGTTTGATCCCTGGCACCCTTTGGAAAAGTGACATAGAGTAAAGTGTCAGAGCGAAAATGCTTGAATAATAACGGCTTCTTATTCCACTCCATTAAACTCCTGTTTTAGAACAGGAGATTTCAGATTTTGTTGCACTAGTAAAATCCAGCAATTTCGTGCTTTGCATACACTTCTGTGCATGCAAGGCACGGACAGATGTCTTTTTTTTTGGGGGGGGGGTTTCCGTCACAATTAACACCATCACCATTACATCATTATATTATGCATAGAATTTCTAATTTGAATGTCTACTTAAATTAGTAACATAGCATGTTTCCGGTAAGCTTAACTTTAATTGAGGATTAAGTTGCAGATGATATAGCGGGGCTTTAAATATGTTTTATTATGATGTTCTGCCGAAGCAATATGCAAGGTAAAGGTGTATAGGAGGAACAATTAGAAGCTACCGTTGCTTATTGTATTAACCAAGCAAGACAATTTATAGCATTTTTAATGTCAAATGATGTTAGCACGACCTGCTCCGTTTGTAGCGCGTGCAAGCGAGACAAAAAAAAAGGCACGAGCGTACCTGCTTGTAACTGTAACCACCCAGGCTAGTATTAGCTATCGTTAGCCTGTTGAGTCTGTTTTGTTATTAAACCACTAACAGATTATATCATCCATATCTGGCTCAAAAAGGATACTTGCTGGACGGATCTCTGTGTGGACGTATCAGGCGACTGAGACTCCTTCAGCAGCTGTAAAATTTGTTGAAGTCCTTGCTCGTCTGGTTTCCACTCACACTCCATCTTGCTGCTGCGGATAAAGAAATAACATAAGCTCACACAGAGGACTTGTCATCGAACGCCTCACTAATGCTGCTCCCTACGAGGCGGAGTGATTTCGGATAGAAAAAAAACGGCTTTTACCTGTTGTGGCTTTGCCGTGCTGTGCAGTCGAATTTCTGCTGAAATGTGAACGTCTGTTTGGGTTTTCAGACATGGGCCTGACACGGCGAGTCGACCCGTTTTCTCCCAACCCAAGCTGAAAAAAGCTTCGGGCTACGGTCTGGCGTCGCATATAACTGGCTGCATCGTCAGCTGACACGGAGCTGGAGGGTCCTAGTGCGCCACAAGTTTTTTAAGCCTAAATAGTCTAACTAAAGATGCTTTTTTACAGGAGGAAGATAACTAGAAGGATGCTTACATATATCTATTTAGTCTTATCATTAAAGACAAAATGAGGTTGCCCTTTGTTCAGAGAAGGTAAAGAGACGCTGTAAGAGGGAAACTATACTGAAAAATCTGGGAAATGCCGAAGCTTTTCCTGGATTTCCATCGGACATGAAGGCAGCACAGATCGTGACACTGGCTATGAAATTTCCATATTTCCATTTTATATTTCAAGAAAACAGCTCCATCTTCAGGCTATATTTTTTATCGAACAAATTCAACAGCATTTACCCTGTAATTTTAACTTAGCTAGCAGCATCAGTTATAATAGGCATTTTTGAATCGCAGTTAAATAAAAAAAACAAAAAAACAAAGACATGTAGCCTAGGCCGTTATAATTATCAGTGAATTAATAATTAGAGAAGAAAACATAAAAAACATAAATACTGAAGCATACGCCAGTTTCGTAAAATATATTACTTTATTTTTCAATATTATATATAGAAAGTAGCCTACATGTTTGCTTAAAATGTTCCTATTCAAAGGAAAGAACAGTAGTTCTGACCCATTTATTCCATTAGATGGCAGCACACAGTAGAACTGCGTCTTCTCTGCCTTCAAGGTTAGATGAAGAAGTGAGTATTGCAGTCAGTGCGCTGCTGCCTCCCAGCGTACAGCAGCTAGTAGATTGGTCTGTCTATAAAATACATCTGTTCCCCCCCTTTTTAAAAACTAGTGGGTAGTTATTTCTGTTAATATTTATATTTTTTCGGATGTTTAACAAGGACCACACGAGCAAGCCCGAGAAGAACCGAGGAAGTGTGAGGCTTTAGAGTTTTTGGCAATCCTTTTGGGCTGCCTTTACTCTGCTTTTATTATCGGTTGTTTTCCAAGAAGGGAATTTTTTCGGCGACCCGAGGAAACATGAGCTTTCTTTTGTGAGTTACAACCTTTCGACACACTCTTATTTTGTCTTGCCATTTAGCTTCGTGTTTGGGAGATGCCAGCTTTGCTGCAACAGCTAGAAAGTTAGCTAGCCGTAGCGTTTCAAGGGCTTAGACTACTTCCTGGACGTACCTCGGACTGCTCTATTTGATTCGCATTATTTTCTGTAGCTTTCACTTTAAAAATTGTAATCAATACTAATCGCATATTCATCAGTACTTTAAGGCTAGTGGTTACAGTTGACCAAAAGAGAAATTTCACCTACTTAGAACAGGTCCACTGACAAATTGCCTCAAGAGAGATGGAGGGTTTTGATTGTGGCTTGGATATTTGCTGGTGTAAACACTTTGATGCCACCGGCTAATCTAACAAGGCACTGCTACCGCTAAACGCAGCAAAGTAACACCACAGTATGTCGTCGATATTTAGTCAGCTATTAAAATGATGTCTGTATGAGGTAAGCTGAGAAACGTCAGACACACCTACTGTGATAGTTTGTAGTTAGATTGAAGAAGATGAGGTCTAGATTTACTATTGTTGTTGTCATCTTTCTTTTTGTGTACTTGATATATATGGGGAGGCTCGAAGGAAATGGCTAATGAAGAACAACAGTATCCTGATAATGGCACATACTTATTTTGAATTACAGAAACACTATAGAAATGCTACAGGATATTTTGGGTCTGATCTTGCCATTAGAGGATGCTCTAATTAAACATTTCTTTTGTGTGTCCAACCCATGCTGTGAGGACTCACAAATTCTTGTTTAATGGGGCAGTGAGATCAATTGAATACAGTACCTCTACAAATAGCCTCATTATACAGAGAGGGGCCACACTGTTCACGCACACCCACTTACATTCTGCTAAACTCAAACCAGCTTGAGCTCCCTTTGACATCTTTTTAAGAAAGTCACAACTTTTTGTTTGAAAGGTCACCTCACATTAGTGTTCGGTGACCTCATGATTTCTTATCATATCTTTCTGCCTTTTTGTTTTGTCTTCCGGTTTTATGTGTGACTCACCCAGTGGAAATCGTTCATCCAAAACATTCAAGCCCAAGAAGAACATCCCAGAGGGTTCTCATCAGTATGAGCTGCTGAAACATGCAGAGGCTACTCTGGGGAGTGGAAACCTGCGCATGGCAGTCATGTTGCCTGAGGGTGAAGACTTAAATGAGTGGGTCGCAGTCAACAGTAAGCACTGAGTTTTATTTATTTTTCTTCTCTCTTGATACGCCCTTTTATTTTAGGTTTAGATTCCTGGCTAAAGGGACTCAGCACACTTCTGAAAAACATTTAATATCTTCAAGTCTTGTTCCTGACTCTTAATTAGTCCAAATCATGAGTCTGTTGCGAACGAACTATCAAGCTGTAAGATCTTGGCATTGCTTCCAAAGACCATGTGCATTCATGCCAGAGCAGCCACCGTGAATGTTAAATAGACTTTATTGTCTGCGCTGTGAGCGCCTTGTTTACTTTCCTCTAAAAGGAGACAAATGGTCAGTGGATGCTTAAGTCCTCATGCGTCACAAAGCCTTCAGGGTTGGAGACGATCACTAGCCCAGCCTTTTAACACGTGATTGTCTGTCAGATGCTTTGTTAAGAAAAAATTTTAGGCGTGCCCAATTTCTAGCTTTGTTAACTGCACCTCTGAATTGCTGCCGCCACCGCTGCTGCACTCCTAATATTTGTGCTCTCCAGATTCACAGAGGGTTAGAAGCAATGTTGGCTAGTATTGCACAAGCTGTTGCAGCTTGCACAATGAGGGAAGTCAGAATAAAAGTGCTGTGAGCAATAACTTCTCCCACCACCAAGCACAAATGACTTTTCACATGATCTGTGTTCACGAGAAGCAGTCCACTTCATGTTTTTAAGATTGTTTTGCCTGTACTGGATAGCAACACAGTCCTGTGGCAGCTGTTCAACCCCAGATGGATGGATGGATGGATGAATGGATGGATAGTGACAGTAGAAGGAGAAATTACTGGCATGCAGTAAAAGGTCTCCAGGTACAATTAAACATGGGGAAATAATCTGACCAGCATCTTAACCAATTGCCTAGCTGGATACCCACCTGTTCCCTTTAGGAACTATTTCATAGTAACTGTTGGAGGTAGTACCCTCTCTTCTCCAGTGTCTTCACTTAGAAATGCGTTATTGTGATCCTTTTGAGACCTTTTCCAAGCATAAGAGGAACAGTGATTAACACAGTGGACAGAAAAGCGCTAATGTTGGTCAAACATTGGCTACAGCAACTCTTAACATTAGCCCTGAAAGTGGAACCATGCATGGAGAAATGAGTTGACAGTGAAGTCGTGTCTTTGAGTCTTTGAGTGGGACGAGGATTGTGCAATGCAGTTTTGCCTCGCCCAAGCATTACATTGAAATCTTTGCTAGGATTTCCCCCTCAAATTGCTGTTGGGTATGCGTGACACAGTGAAGCAATGCGGAGTGAAAATAAAGAGGCTGAAGCAAGATTACAAGAAAATAAAGGACCACAGGAAGAGATAGCGTTTTATCACTCACTGTTACATCATTTTAGGGTTCTTATTAGCTTTATGAATGAAAACAGAAAAAAGGTTTGAGGTTCATCTGTTAGAGCTTAGCATCAGGTATTCCCCAGACTGTTTGGATTTTGGCTCCTGAATTTTCAGTCTATTTTATATCATTAAGATAATTCTGCTTTCTCTCACTGGAATAGGGCTGGATCATACCATATCGTTCACGGTAATACCAGTATAATGTTGGGCAATGATCAGAAAATGAAATATCGTGATAGAATATGGGTAAAATGCGCATGCGCAGTGCCTTGGTTTTCATATGCACATGGCGGAAAAAGCATGGCTGTGACGGAGAATGAGAAGGGCGAAAGTGGATCGTTGAAGGAAACGGATGAACCAGAATTGGTTTGTAAAAATGCTGCGACTTCAGTGGTGTGGAACTGGTTTAGCTTTCGTCCGTTCGATAAACAACAAAGCACTGTTTTTGGTAGAGCATGCTAGCGGGCTGTCGTTATTACCGTGTTTTTTGGAAAATACGGCACACTTAAAATCAATCCTTTGATTTTTCTGAAAATCGACAATGCCCCTTATAATCCCGTGTGCCTTATGTATGAATTCTGGTTGTGTTTACTGACCTCAAAACGATTTTATGTGGTACACGGCGCTCAAAAATCTGCCAAATGTTTTAGTACGACTTCGATAAGCTACAAACCCACACCGCTTGATGGATTGCTGGGGCATGGTCATATCGCCCTGCTCTACACTGGAATATTCATTTCTAGGCTGTAATCACATCAGTATGTTTGGTGGCATAAACAGAAATTTGGACTATTGGCTTTGTACAGCAGCATACAAAAATATTCTATCAACTATGATTGGACAGTTTTTTGTTTTTAAAGGGATCTCAGAGTGAACCTGACAAACCACATGCCATGACAACTGGTCAGTATGGGTTTTTTTTTTTTTGGTTTTTTTTGTTGTTTTTTTTGGTGTGTTTTGTTTTTTCAATAAGATTTTTAAGTTACACTCTCAACTCAAATGCTGCCAGTGCTTAAAATGGATCTCCCCAACTGATGGGAAGCCAAAGTTGGCTGTATGCCCCTGGGAATGAGTTGTAGCACAGTTTGTGCCAGATAACTGGACTGTGCACTGGTCTACAGTTTGGCCTGGGTGGTGAAATAGGGATAGGCTTAGTGCTGTGGGGTAATCTGATGCCAGCAATCGGTTTTGGCAAACACTACAGTTGGTGTCATATAGCAACACTTTTTCATCCCCAGGGTCAGAAACTGCCTTTCTGTTAGCTAATATTGTCCTTGCAGAAATGTCCTCAAGTAACCCTTTTCACTGATGCACTATTGGTGCCCAATTTATAACTTGTCCTGCAAATTTTTCCACCCACAATAATAATAATCATAATCATAATAGTGCCATTACCAAAAAGCTGGAACCATTGTGGGAACAGAAAAATATAGTGCCAAAAGTTAAAAGTAATGAAAGGGAGTAGTACAAGCAGTATACTGCTGAAGGAGGTGTGAAAGTGTCCTTTCGTGTCTGTGCCTTAACACCAAGGAGGAAGTCCCCACACTGTTTGACCATGGTTTGTGTCCAAGTGGGAGTTTTGTGTTCTGTTCTGTTTTCAGTTTTTTGCCTCCCACTTTCACATGCTGGTTAAGTCTAGACTCTGAAAATTATATTTGGGGGTATCAAGTTTGTTTAGCAAGTGTGCACATGTGAGTGGTTGGTTCACTATTATAACTACAGAGTAGAGGTGAAAGGAGGCCTTCTGTAAATCACTAACACAGGAGTGTGCGATGCACCAGAAATGAAAACAAGCTGCCTAAACACCATTTTAATATTTTTCTTTATTTCACATTTTTCCAGCTGTGGACTTCTTCAACCAGATCAACATGCTGTATGGCACCATCACAGATTTTTGCACTGAGGAAAGCTGTCCAGTCATGTCTGCTGGTCCTAAGTAAGTGATTCATAATTCATTCAGTGACTCATAAAACTAGCCCATGGGCTATTCTTCAGTCTTTGTTGTGTGACGAGACTGAGCAGGGTCAGGATTTGGAAAATGCACTTGTCTTCATAATCGTATACACCCTGTGACATAGATCTTTTTGTTTGGGACTCCCGCTGTCACGCTGTGTAGATTTGCAGCAGATGTCTTTTATGTGCTGATAAAAATTTAGATTTAATTCTACAAAGGAAAAAATGCCTATTAGAAAATGTTTGGTGACTAGCATCAACTCTTACTCGTACCAGGACCACTTATATTATCTGCTTATTGAGAAAGACCACTTTGCTACAGTTGATTACATCAGTGTTGAATAAGTCCAGATGGAGACCATAACAGGGTTTTTCCTTGCTCAGAATGGGCCTCTGGCTAGGGACTGCTCGCATAAGCGTGATTAGTGCTTGGAGTTACTGAGCCACACAGGCCAGTTTGATCTCAGCTGGGCCATAGTAATAAAACAATGGCACGATAACATACCTTTCATTTAATATACAGAAGTTTACATTTAAAGATCCACCTATTAACAAACAAAACACATGATTATGTGTGCATTAGATGTGCAGAAATCATTTTTCTCCTGTTTCTGAGAATTTGATAAACATGAATATTCATGATGCTCAATTAAGCTTTTGTTATAACAATTGGGATTATCTTCCTTCTCTTTTGAGTCAGCCAAAAATTCCTCTTGGTATAAATGTGCTCAGTGTGTTTTTCATTGTTATTTCCTGTAGGTATGAGTACCACTGGGCTGATGGAACCAACATCAAGAAGCCCATCAAATGCTCTGCTCCCAAGTATATTGATTACCTCATGACTTGGGTGCAAGACCAGCTCGATGATGAGACGCTTTTCCCTTCAAAGATCGGTATGATTCACTTTGTAGTTTCTACCAGCCTTCACCTCCAAAGAAAAGTTATCGTTTTAATGCACATGTCGTATATCAAACAATAAGGTGTGTGGAGATTCAGAATACATGCACAGTTTTTTTTATCACCAGAGAAATCCAGCTCCCACGCAAAATGAATGCATGCACGTAATAGAAATGATGAACTTAGCAGAAATGTGAACTTTTCAAGTTTTCCTTATTTAAATGTAGCAGTGCATTTGTCTTTTTTAATTTTATGTAATAACCTAACACATTTAGAGATCTTCCTGGATGACAGTGTACAGGATTGTTAAGTGGTAGTATTTGCATACCTACACAGTTATCAGCCTCATAACTAGTTGTGGCGTGTGCAGTCTAAGGTGGAGTTTTATTGCGATTGAATGGCAGCCAGCATAAACTGCAGTCCGATAGACCCAGTACATATCAGTAGAAGTGGTGAGTGTGCTGCCCCGGAGGTACACAATTCACTCCATTGCCTATGATCTGTTGTTCACTTGGCCAGAAATAACCTCAAAGCCTGCCAGCATCTTCAAGGTTCCTTGGAGGTGTGTGTTGTGACGAAGTACCCATTGCACACATGTTAAAATCAATTCGGGGCTCAATAAGCGTGCATTCATTTGTTCAGCATCTGAAGCTTTAATTTACTCGTCCTGTTGTCTATATTGACTTGTACGGTAGGTGGCTCTCTGTAGAAGCCTCTGTGCTCTGCAGCAGTTTAGTTTAGTGTTGAAACTAAAACTTTGTTTCCTGCAGATGAATCCTCGGCACAGTGAACATGAGGTGTTGCTGTGTTGCTTTCATGACTCTTTGTGCTTCCCTAAGATCATGCTGTGGCCTGCCTGTGCAGACTGCAGCATTTTCACAGGCAGACTGTAATGTAGCTGCATGTCGAGCTCTTTGGTGTTTTTTTTTTTTTTTTTTTTTTTTTAAACACCATCCTTCTCTTTCTTTTGTTTCCAAGGCGTGCCCTTTAAGCGTAATTTTATGTCTGTGGCGAAGACCATTCTGAAGCGTCTGTTCAGGGTCTACGCCCACATCTACCACCAGCACTTTGACTCCGTCATGCAGCTGCAAGAGGAGGCCCACCTCAACACATCATTCAAACACTTCATCTTTTTTGTTCAGGTAAAGAATCCCTGATATCTGACTAATGCGGCACGTTGCTAACAAGGGCTGTAACGTGTCGAGTCATGGGGTAATGCTTGCTCTTTTTTCTTTTGTCTTTCACAGGAGTTCAACCTCATTGACAGGAAAGAGCTGGTCCCACTACAGGAGCTGATTGAAAAACTGACAACCAAGGATAGATAAACAGCCATGTAATCCTTATTTTATTGCTCTTCTAGTTTTTGCACAGATACCCACCCACCCCACCCTGGCTATATGTATGCAGTATGTACTATTTCCATTTGGGGAAATGTTTTTAATAAGGCCAGGAAGAAGGAAGGGTGTTGTTAGGTTAAAGGCACCAGGACTAATGCTATCAGGGATTAAGTTAATTGAGCAAACCACAGATTAACATTAGCTGTATGGGGAAAAAAAAGAAATTACCCTTATATTCTATCATGGCTTACTTTAAGATAAGATAGATATATGTTTATTAATTTTCTACCTGACTGCACAGATGTTTTGTTTTTGTCCCACTTGAATTTAAGATAACATACTATTAGGTTCCAGCTCCATCACAGAAGAGTAGCGATTAAGCAAAGATGCTGTATCATAGGGTGGTGTTATAAATGACTGAATATTATTGGTTTATTTTAACATAGAAGGATCTTGATTTGATTTGATCTAGGTTTTCTACTGTCCACATCTGTAATATCATAACATCAGTCACAAAAGAATCCTAAGTGCCTAGGATGGCTCATAATTGCCCTAGTATATCAAAGGCCATATAACACTGATGTGATTGATTCATTCAATTTTCCTCACCACGTCCCTTTTAAGTTTATGTGCTTCTTACACCCCCACCCCTATTTTTTTTTTCCTATGTGTCCTGTAACCTGGCTCAGAATTATTTCTTTATTTCTTCTGCTCCTCGTCGACTTTATTTAGTTATAAAGTCTCTTGGCCAAGTTTTATAATGTGCAGGCTATGATACATGAATGTGTTTTGAAGGACATAGAAGTGAAGCTAGAATAATGTTATGCTGTAGCAGGGACTAAGAAATGACGAATCTTGTAGCATGGTCTAGTAACATGTCCCTGTGTACTAGTTTTCCCCCTTCAAAAACTTTGAAATAGTAACAGGTTTTAGAAGAACTTTGAAGGGATGGAAAACCCAAAATTGTAGGGAAATAGATGTAGAAATCTGTGTTTAGACTCCACTGTTTGAGACATGCTAGCATTATGAATTGGATACAGCAGAATCCCTTGTTATCATACTAGCTGTAAAGCACTTTGAACAGTGTTTCTGATCTCTATTTTTTGAATGTTTTCTTCCTTCGATGCCCCACCCCCACATGGATTGGCTGTGCTTTGGGAGGAGCTGTACCATGTGACTGACCATAGTTTATTTCATTTAACTCCCTCTTAAATCAGCTGAAAGGCACAAGTGAGACTTCTTATTGCTTTCTCTCTTGACTGGTTTGTTGTTGTGGTGATTCGAAGAGGAGATTCATGTACCTTTCTCCAATCGCAAAGTGTAGTTTTTGACTATGCAATAATTGACACGACACTAAAAGGGGATGCCAGTTGGCTCATTCATACTTTATATCCAATATTGAGATTTCTTTATAGGTCTTCTGTTCGGGTGAAGGATGCATACAGAAGTGCTTCTCTGTCAGGTTAAGTTAAAAAAAAACAACAACAAAACAAACAAACAAAAAAAAAAACCAACGGTGACATGAATATTTTATATCTGAAATTTGTCAGAGGTATAACACTTATAAACGCACACGTGTAAATACTGAGAGTTAGACACGTCTTGGAAGTTTCAGTAAGCATGGAGTGATAGTTTTTGGTTAAACGAGTGCATTTATACCTTTTAGAGGCTGCTTCCTTCTCCCTTTCTTTGGATATTAAAATCTTGTTTGTTTTGATTGTTCAGTATCTTCTCATTTCCAACTTACTTAGCTTATTATGATGAATGTTACTGCTCACCAGATATCTGAAAATGTAATAGAATATCGGTCATCCTGCAAGCATCTCATCCTTATGAAATGCCCGTAACATAGCCTGTTGCCTACGGTTTTTCCTCCTCGACTGAAGTAATTGGTGAATTGTCTGTAAATAAAGGCTTGGTAGGGGTTTTCAATGCTACTGAATTGATTTATGCTGTTTATAAGGCAAATAAAGGTGGGCTTGACTCTTTGAAAAACGTGTATGTTCATTATGTACTGTGAGCTCAGCGCTACTGGTGATCAGAGTAAAGCATTTAATAAAGTACTGTACTCAAGTACAGTTGTAACCTTTTCTTTTTTTCACTGCTTTTTGCTGGTGTGTGCGTGCGTGCGTGCGTGTGCCTTTTTCCTCTTTTTTTTTTTTTTTTTTTTTCCTCTCCTTTTCTTTTTCCATCCACATTTGTATTTGACCACCATCTTGAGTTGCATTCGGGGAAAATCGACTTTAAAAAAAAAAAAAATAACCCAACTATTATCAAAATGAAACTTTCCCGGTTAGGTATTTTGAGTTTCTGAAATTTTTAAATCGCATTGCTTTTCACTCATGGCACCATTATTGCACAATAGCAATAATAGTATTGCAGTAAAATGTACTGCAATTTATCACTTCCTTTGTCAATATGTGTTTTATCTATTTAGCTCAGTAGTACAATTATGAAACAGGAAAGAATCAAGGTGCTGCAATGGCCCAGTCAAAGTCCAGACCTCAACCTGACTGCGATGCTGTTGAGAGGCGTTAAGAGAACTGTGAATAAATGTAAATAAATGTCTAGAAATCTCGCTGAACGGAAGCAAGGTCGTAAAGAAGAGTGGGCCAAAATTCCTCCACAACAACATGAGCAAATGATAAAGTCATAAAGAAAACGACTGCTTCAAGTTATTGCTGCTAAGAGTGGTTATACAAGGTGTGTAACATGGAATAACTGCATTTAAACTATAGTACAATGTTCTCAATGAAAGAAGACATCTAATAAAACTTAAATAGCCCCAAGTCTCTAAATTGACCTGCACTGCTCACATAAATGCTGTGCGATGCTGCAAATTTTGTTATCAATCTCATGCAAAGTACATAGAGGGACAGTCTTGCCGTCTATAAAGGCAGTTTATGTAGGGGGAAGCAATGTGTCATGATTTAATAAAATAGATGTGGCAATCAACACGAAAGGGTTCAGACAATTTTCATAACGTGTTTGATGGGTTTTTTCACTGCCAAAAGAATTTTAAAAAAAATGTAATACAGTTCAATGGGCTAAATATTGAACTTAGAGCACAGAAACAAACCATCAGTCCAATACCAGCGTTGTTATCGATATTATTGGTATTTGGATCGATCCGCTGAATGACTTATTCATGGACTGGTTCCACCCACTTCTACCTCACATTGCGTCTTTGATGCAGTTCAGAGAAATGTTTTGAACCTTTTTACTAAAAACATGCAGGTATTTTTTAAACTAAACAAATTTTACATATAAAATACAATGAAATTAGATATTTGAAAATACTATTGGACTACATTATTGTAGATATCAGCATAAAAATAGTTGCACAGCTCACCAGTTACAACATTGAACTCGTGTTTACGCATCCATACGTGATTATATAATACAATAATTCAAAGCTCAAATGACTTTACTTTAGGGAAATGAGCGTATTGCTAATTTATCTGTCTGTTTCAGTGGGAATTACACGTTTCGTCTTCTTTTTTTTAAATTATTGACGTAAACAACAGCTGCTTCCGGGGCGGATACACGGCTGTGCTAACTTCCGCTTCCTAACGTTGAGCGCGAAATCTAAAACAACAAGCTGACATCCTAGCAGCTGCCGCAACATCCTAAGGAATATTTTAAAGATCGTTTTAAAAATATTTAATAATTTTTGCGAAGATGTCTTTTACTCCAAAAAGGCCATGCCCAGACCCAATGAACGACTCGATGGAGAAGAGAATAAAGCGGATTTCTATCGAGGGGAACATCGGTGAGTGCTGCAGCTTATTGCAAAAGTCACATTTAACAAAACAAAAAGTTCAGTTTAAAGGTTTAATGTCCGCAGATGGATGTCAGGTGCTGCTTGGGGTACCTGTGTGTAACAGTATACAGCTTCAGACGATGTACTCCTAATGTACTACTTTTGCCGCCAATTTGCTACTAGACTATTCTTCTTCTAAGAAAATATTAAACGATATTGCACCTGTGTGACGCATAGCTACGTCGATGCAGTACGCTATATGACACGAGTGAACTTTAATTTGTGCTTCTTTTGCGTTCAGCGGCAGGCAAATCTACCTTTGTTCGCCTCTTGGAGCAGGAGAGCGCGGACTGGGAGGTGGTACCAGAGCCGATCGCCAGGTGGTGCAATGTTCAAACAACTGGCAGCGACTTTGAGGTATTAAAATAAAATAAGATTCTATATTACAGTCGTTTAAAAAAAACATTTCTGATGTTTACATAAAATCTGCTTTCTTGTCAGTTTATGGCAAATTTGTGAGTAATTTAATAACCAGCACATTATCGTGCATGCGTGCATTCAGGAAGACGTGGGGAAACTCCCCATCTGTATTTAGAGTGCAGCTGCTGTCTGCCCTTATACAGTATCTGCGTGGCCACTTACCCAGAGGGACAGATGGTCCCACTGTGGGCGGATGATTGTATCATCATCATCAGGCCAAACATCTGACCTCCCACACAACTGGAGACCTGTAACCTCACTTTCAGCCTAATATTCATGGTCTCTACATGCCATAAGGATCCCCCACCCTACCCCCAGCTACCAGGCAGTGAGAGGGATATTGAGATACCCATCTCCATATCACCCAAAGATGCTTAAACAACAATGGAATGAAAAGCAGACTGGTGTGTTGCATTTGCACTGTTGTTATATTATGGATGACTGGATACAAGTTACCAGTCATCCATAATAAGTTAGGTAGATCCTTCATTGTTTCATTCAGCCCAGCATCGCCAGCAAAGGTGGGAATCATCAGACAACCCAAGATATATTACCACAATATGATATTATTGTGATTTTTTTTTTTTTTGATTGTATTGCAGTAACATATACTGCAATTTATCAAAATTTATTTTTTTTTCAAAAGTGATGTCCTCAAACGAGTGAACTTTAATTTGTGCTTCTTTTGCGTTCAGCAGCAGGCAAATCTACCTTTGTTAGATTTGCTAGATTTGTTGATAAAATTGTCAGTATCTGTCTTATTCAGTATTTTCACTTTGTGCTGCAACACCAGATTGTCGAGTATACCAACGCTGTCAGTAAAACCTGCCAGGAATGTTGCCATAAGACGGACAGACTAGGGTCATGGTTGCAATTAACTGTGGAAATGGTTGAAAGTCACACATTTGTTGCTGTCTGCGTAGACAGGAAGTCACATTTAACTTTTACATTTGCAGAAAGGTTGCTTCCTATCAGGCAACTGGTGCAGTTGCCCTGCAGTCAATCAAAATTAGTTGTGAGTGTGCAACACCCTCAAGCTCAGGGCGGCCATTTAGTTACCACTAGTTGCAATTTGTTGCAGAATGTGGGAAGAAAAAAAACCTACTCCTAGTGGCCAGTTTAAAGAAGGTAAACACTTCAAATAAAAATATATCATATCAGCTCACATGTACACTTTTTGTTGGTAATCCAATACATAGTGCAAAATGGTGTTGCCACGCTGTAAAATGATAGTAGGGAGGCACTATCAGAATACACTGCTTCTTCTGAACCATTCAAGGGTCCTCAACAAGTCTCCACTACTGCCACAACTTTTAAAGGCAGTGGTCAAAGCGCCCTCTGCCAGTCATTGGACAAAGTATTTTTGGAGAGCAATGCCAGTGAGGAACCCATCAAATTTAGAAAAATGGGTTAGTGCTTTTCTTATTTACTCACTTACTAATTGTGGGCTGAGATGTTTATGGAAAAGCCAGCTTTGTTCAGCAAAGGACAAAGCTTAAATAATTTACAATACATTGGTAAATAATAATAACTATCACTTGTATATGACACATTAAACTGTATAAAGTAAGATGCCTCAGGTTGTCTTAAAGGACCTGAGTTCAGTGCTTTAAAAAGACAGCATATGTGGCATAAAGTTGTATTCTGAAATTCTAAAAAATGTTATTTTGGTGAAAGGTAAAGAAACGTGTGCAAAGAGTTTGCATCAGTAGAGCTTGGTTGGTAAAAAATCAAATAGCTGCTGCTTTACCCATGTATTTGTCACATGCCTTTTTTTTTTTTTTTTTAACAATGGGGCTATGTCACAGCTTACAGTGATTCACCTTTTTGTTACACATGATGACAAAATGCTGCATTTATTATCTCTAAGTCATGAAGGTGTGTAAAATTAAACAATGGGATTTTTATGTTCTAGGAGCTGACCGCATCTCAGAGGAGTGGCGGGAATGTCCTGCAAATGATGTACGAGAAGCCAGGGCGGTGGGCTTACACTTTCCAGAGCTACGCCTGTATCAGCCGGGTGCGTGCCCAGATCAGATCAGCCAACGGGAAGCTCAGAGAGGCTGAGAATCCTGTGCAGTTCTTTGAGCGGTCCATCTACAGTGACAGGTATCGGACCTATTGATGAATATGTACGCTTGATAAAAATATTTTTCTCATTAGAAAGAATAATGGTGGTGAACTGTGCAAAAGTGTTAAAACGACTACCCAGAAAATACCTTTTTTCTTCACTGTGAACACAGTGTGGGAATTTTTACCAGGCTTTAGAAACCTTTGTAAGAATTCACTTCTTTCCCACCACAGAAACCAGCCTCTGATTTATTTAACCGCTCAAAACAATTACAATTTAAAACATCCTGTGATAAATGAAACAGAATTGCTCATCCTTTTTTTTTAAATTCATTATATCTTAGGTACATCTTTGCAGCCAACCTATATGAGAGTGATTGCATGAATGAGACCGAATGGTCTGTCTACCAGGACTGGCATGGGTGGCTGCACAACCAGTTTGGCAAACACATTGAGCTGGATGGCATTATCTACCTCAGAGCCTCACCAGAGGTAACCTCCTTCTTTGTACTGCACACGTTTATACCTAAATGACACTGTCATTTAATAGAAAGTTCTGCAATTTTCATCATTCATGATTTAAAAAAATTATAATAAAGCTCAAAATATGCAAAAAGTTCAGTGTTCTTCTTCTTTGGTGTACAGAGATGTTTAGAGCGGTTACACCTGAGAGGTAGAGAGGAAGAGCAAGACATCCCTCCGGAGTACTTGGAGAAACTTCACTTCAAGCATGAGAGCTGGCTGCAGCACAAGACGATGACGTAAGCAGACTGTTCAGTCAGAAACCGTGTGCATTTATATGAGGAAAACAGATGTACTTGTATGATAGGAGAGGCTTTGAATAAGCATTGGAAACCCCCTACTCCCCCATTCATGCAAAGGCTGGAGGGGGGGGGGGGGGGGGGGAGCGAAGGCTCGAACAGCGATACATGTGATCTTCATCTGCGTCATTGGCTTTGTGTGATGGGCTGTTTCTTTGCTCCATCATGTGTACATTTCCTTACAAAGTTTAATGTCTTCATTTCATTAAAAACAGTATGCAGTTTCCCACAACTATAACGTCTCTAACTGCATGTTCTAAATCATGTCTTCCCACAGCATGGAGTTTGAGTATCTCAATGACGTGCCGGTCATGACGCTTGACGTGAATGAAGATTTTAAGGGCGATAAAATCAAATGTGCTAACATGATCGAAAAGGTTGGTACCGTTTCAGCCTGCGTAAAGATCAGAAATCATCAAGTAATGCTTTCATTACTTTTCATATACTGCGTTTCCATGTATGTTTTTGCACGTTTCAATAAATCGCTGCATCTGCCTCATTTTCCTAGCAAAATGGAAATAAGCAATGAGTGGCTCAACAGGTTTGAGCAGCACTGTGTCAAAACACACTACTGTAAAAAGATGTTTCAGATTTACTCACTTGCTGTTATAAAAGAAGACAGTTTGGGCAAAATGCTGCATGAGACTGAGTTTCTTGTGCTTCAGGGCTCAGTGATGCAATAAAATGTGCTTGAGCACTGGCATTGGTACTTTTACTCAAGTAAACACACACTGCGCTTGTTCATGAACCAGTTTCATGTTGATGCTATCAGCTGTGGTTGACTCAGGCATTTATTTTCACATCCAACACAAAAAACCCTGTTCCACACACAACTTGGTGCTGTTACATAAACCCAGCTGTTATCCAAGAAGGGGAAGGGAAAAGAAATCCAAAGTAGTGATCTGTGCCTTTGTTGGTTTAGATTTTTATGCTAATTTGACGCCTTTTTTTTCTTCTTTTTTTTTTGTAGGTCAAAGAGTTCTTGAGCACGCTATGAACACCACCACAAATAAAAGAGTGAAGACTGGATGGCTTTTAAAGCATAGACAATGACAGTTACTTGTCTGTTCAATAACTGAAAAGAAAAGATATTGGGGGGGGGGGTTTGGTTGTTGTTTTTTTAAGTGTTGTGTATTTATCAGCATTAATGTGCACAAATGAGATTGTAATATATGTCCACTGATAACAATGACAGTAAACTTGTTATTTTTTTCCCCACCGATTGCACAAAATCAAGTGTCACGCGTGGTCTTTCTCCGCTCCAAATGTTTCTTGGCACTCTGCAGCTCTTCCAGAAGATGTCGCCAGTCTCCATTAAAGCTGCCCGGCTATTTCTGAGCGCTCAGCCTGCCTTTACCTGGTAGCTCCAATAGGATTTGACTAAAGCTATCTGACATTAGCTTCTTTCATTTTTACTTTTAATGCCTTTTTAAAAAGCAGAGTAGAATGGATCACCAAGGTGGAAACATCTCATGACTTTTTTTGTTTGCTTTTGCTCTTTTTGGCAGCTCCGGGTCCAAAATAAATACCCATCCTCAGCAAGTGTTCAAATGAATTATTTAAGTGTAACCTTTAGAATGTTGTTAGCAGGATTTGTTTATATATTTCCTGTTAAGCAATAAAAAACTGGTTTTTCATGTTTCTGTCTATGGTCAAAGTTGTTTTTGTGAAGTAATGGAGAGCCAATTTGTCAAGTTTTAGTCTTCTGCGCGCCTCCCAGCGCTAATGGTCTGACCTCCGCCCCCGTGGCGTCACGCAGGAGGAGGGATGGTACTTTAAATATGGGGAAAGAAACGCTACACACAAAGACTCCCGTGGCACTTCCAAACAGGCGCTTTGGACAAGATGTTACCTTGGCCTTGCGTGTGCGTTTCCATTTAGATATGTGGATTGTGCGTTTCCCGTTAGGTTTGATTTGTAGGGTCGAAGAGATCATCCCAGCGAGATAGCCGCAGCTCACGTACTTTAGTTTTAGGCACTTTGGGAGCGCAGCAGCTCGATTAGGCAACCGTTCTCAAACACGCACGACTCGAAACTGACGAGGAGGACAGGTGGACGCCACGCTGATCAGCCGCGAAGGGGAAACTTGTCACCATGAGTTCCGACAAGAGCAAGTAAGTGTCTGATCGTCAAGTGTTAACTTGTGAAACTAAAAGCTATGCACGTTTGAAGTTTTACCTCGTAGCTTTCGGTCCTCGGGTTTTTGGGGAGATTTGTTTAGTTGTTTCCTGTCAAGTGTTGAGTCGGTGAACGAGGCGTCAGGAATGTCGCTCACTAGAAAACGAAGTAGTCACGTTCAAAGCATTGTGCCAGTGTGCGTAAAGCTGGAATTTCTGTTGTTTCTGAGTTTAGTGGATCGCTGATGCCATGCCATAGTAACGCCACGTGCAAGCTATTTATAAGAGTACTGATCTTTCTGAAAAGCGTTCATTCATTCCAGCGACAACCTTGGATAGATAAGACACACACTGTGGCTATGAACGGGCTAATCTATTTTCCAAGAAGCTGTCGCTATTAATTAGAGAGGAGGAGAGCGCAAGGCAAGTGTCGGAGATGTATTGCATTGCATCTTTCTGAATAAAGCCGTGCGTCATGCGTAATGCGCCAGACTGCACTTTCCCCGTAGCGGACGGGTATCCCATCCAATCCACTGGGCCCAGTTGTATAGACTTCGCAGTAATGTTAAACAGGGAAGATTCACGGAGTCTGCAGTTTCCTTACAAGCATCTAATTCACGGTAACAAGTTATTTTAGATGGATGTTTTTGGCTTGAAAATGTAATTGCATCGGAATTGGCGAGGCACAGTCCCTCAGAGCGAGCGTGACGCCCCCTCCAAGTAACAACGAACGAAACCTGAAATGACCTATTGTGCCGTGCCTTGTCAGCAGCAGAAATAAAAGTGACCGCCGATTCCTCGTTCTTGTGTCTTTCCCGGAGACAGACGTCTGGTTTTGTAACAGGGAAACGTTTTCTCTATTCTTTTTGTTCTGTTTCACCCGCACCTTCACTTCACATTCAGGCTCAGCAGTGGTGTGGTAGTGGAAGTCACAATAGCCCCACTTGAGCGTTAATTGGGTGGCTATATCTGAGAAATATTAAGCTGAAAAGTATGTTGTGATAACAATACCAATATAATGGTTGTATTATTGCAACAATTTGATTAAAAATATATAGGTATATGCTTCATATTATGGCCTACTCTCAGCCTGAGGAATTGCCAAATGGCTAATTATCAAGTTATATACCTAATGCTGATCACCTATATGTCTTCCTCTGTCCTTCAAGTAATGGTGCAGAAGTTAACTGCAACCAGCAAAATCCGCTGTTTTATGCTTACCTGTTAAACTTTCATGTGGGTATTGCCGCCCAGAAGATCAGCTTTAGCTTGAGTATCACTTTAAGGCTTGAAACTCACTGCCGTACACCTTTTTTTTTTCTTTCTTTCTGTTTTTTGCCCTGATGGCCATGAGGGCATCTGCCCTCATGGCCAACCTGGCTGGTTGGACTGGGTGCGTCATTCTGTAAAGAGATGGGGATGATCCTTGATCCCAAACAGCTGATCCCGGCTCCTCAGCACTGACAGGTTTATCCAGACGCCTGAGGTCACCAAGAACTGAAGCAGAATCGAAAGTTCAGGAGTGAGAAATGGATGCAACTGGTTGCTCAGATCTTCACCCAGATTATTATTCTTATTATTACTATTCTTATTATTATTGATTAATCAAGCAGAGGAAGCCATAAAAGGAAATGGGGGGGACAAGATCAAGTAATTTCCTGCATTTAAAATGACTTGAATGAGGAGATGTAGGATCCAATCGACTATGTTGACCTGATTTTAAACTCGGCAAGTCATTTTGACTTTTCTGAGTTATACCAAAAAGCAGATTTAAAGATTCTACTCTCTTTGAAGCACTTACCATATTTCTTTTTCCATTTGACACCCAATTCAAAACAGGAATGATGTGTTCCCCTCCTGCATCCAGGATGTCTGTAAACCACCTGTGGCCTGTTTCTCATGGTTAGTCGAGCCCTGTCTGAGGCCGCAGTGTGCAGTGATTAACACGGCTCTGTGAACTTGCCTTAGCCAGCAGTAAAACCTGAAACATGAGCTTTCTTTGCTCTTCTGTGTGCTCACCGGTTTCCCTGATGACCCTCTCTCTGTGCTACATGAGTTGCCTTCATGCATACTGCTGCATCACCAGTTCTTTGGTACCTGCTGCAGAAGTAAATACCCAAGCTGGGTTCTTAGAGAGATCCTGAATCGTAGCTCCTGTCTGTACAGCCATTGTGCAAGAATGAATTAAAAATGATAGTGTTGACTCTATGTGCACGGAACAGTGTGGAAACTTAGCCTCGGTCACTTTTAAATTTTTTTTTCATATTTAAGAAAAAAAGAGCAACAAAAAGAAGGTACAGAGGTTAAGGATTGAATATATAAACTTGGCACTTAACCCAACCACTCCTCGACACCCATTTGATCTGGGAGCTGGTTGCATCTGTTATCATCAGTGTTGTGCTCCTATGTTCTTAGGGCCAGAGATCATATCCACTAGGGAGATCCAGATGAGCTCGGAGTGCAATCAAAGGAACACGTTGTATCCTTCCTGACTTTGTTTATTTAGCGGTTTTGCGCACTGCTCCCATTCCTTCTGTGCTGTCTCATCGTTGGCCTCACATTGTTCAGTAGCAAATTTAAACTGCTCACGTGTTTATTTTGCATTCTTTGTGTGCATCCCGAAGCAAATATTTATTTTTGGTTTATTGGAAAAAAAATGCTGCCAAAGCAGCTGCCAGAGTGGAAAAATACAAATTTGATTGTGACACGCATGTTTAGTTTTACTGCAGTTTGACGCAGTAAATTGACACACAGGCACAGGGTAAGTCTTTACTTACCCTTTATAGCTCAGCACAGTGGAATATAAAGGCAGCCTGTTTTTTTTGTTTTGTTTTTTTTCCCCATCTTTTTATGGTGTATTGTTTTCTGTATTCAGTGTTGAAAATAATTATCCACATTACCGGGTGAGCTAAGTAGCAAGTTGGAAGCAAGAGTGAGGGGTGGCTTGAGACTTTTTATTCCCAAGCAAAACATGACTGTCTACCTGGTGGAGCAAGCAAAGCAGTGAGACGTTTTTTGTAGTTGGTCACCAGGTTTGGAGACTGACTAGGCCACTCCATGACCTTAATGTGACCTATCCATGACCCATCATCAGTGTTCTAGCTGAGGGAAGTAGGTTGGCACATGACCCCACCCATTGGCTCCTCAAAGTGGTGAAGTGGTCCTGTACCCTTTGTAGAACAATAGCCCAAAGCATAATGCTTCCACCTCCATGCGTGACTGTGTTGACGGTGTTCTTTGGGACGTACTTAGGATTTCTCTTCCTCCAAACATGGCAAGTTGAGTTGATGCTGGTGAGGGTAGAAGTACATTTACCTTGTTGAGCAGGGGAAACCTGCCGGCACTGCAAGACCTTGATGCATTATATTGAAGTTTGTTACTGATGGTGTTAATTAACAAGCTATTCCTGTGTAGTTTTGGAGTGATCCAATAGGCAGTAAAAGTTTAAATATAAAGCAAGTGCCAATCGGACATTTTGCACAGTGGATCAAAATTCTGAAAAAATTGGCACTTAATCATTCCATCACTCTTGACAAAATCCCCAACTGTATTTTACGGATGGCTATAGACTCTCACTGCTGTACCTCTCACCTGATGTACATATTGATGATGATTTGAAGCAAAAATTTCAAATTTTGATTCATTATTCCATAAAACCTGATTTTTGCATTCCAGTGCTCATTTGATTTGGCATATGCTGGCCTTTTCTCCATGTTTTCCTTCCTTAAGAATGGCCTTTGGGGAGCCACCCTTCTACTGAGACTTTTTTCATTGTTTCTTAATGACATGACTTTCAGATACTGTTCATCTGCTACGGAAAAAAGATTGGGTGTGCCACTTTTTCTTTTGCCCTGCATTTGTCCTGTTTCCTCAAATTCTTTAAGGACACACTGCAGACCATGCTGAGATATGCAAAGACTTTAGGTGATAGCTCTTTGGGACTCACCTTGTTGGTGCAAAAACACTGTTTTATGCCTGTAACTGCCTTATCTTTTGGGATATGGGGACAAATTGTGTGTTTTTTGCAACAGACTGTTAGCAACAAAATACCCTAAAGATACATTTTAAAATTAATTCTTTGCTAAGTTGTCTGTTATGTTTACACACAATACTGTTTCATCTTTTTTTTTTCAGTTAGGTGCTTTTGTTTGGTTTTTTTTAATGTTTGAACGATTCATAGGTCAGTGTTAAGTGGCTTGCCAAAGAAACCCTTCCTGTAAAAATGGTCAGTTACTAGACTGAAAATCAGTGAAAAAGCAACCAAAGTCCAAAGAACACCTTTGAAAGGCATTCAAAAATCCTGGTGAATGATTTTTCAAGAGTCTGGCTTCTTGGAAGCAAGAATGAGGGGTGGCTTGAGACTTTTTGCACTGCATCCCTCAATAAAACCTGAAATGAAATTTGTGCTAACGTTATATATATATTTATAGATAGATAGATAGATCTTGGAATGCAGATGTTACTTTAATATCCAACAACATTTCACACTGAATAAGAATCTTTTTTCAGGATTGTGTTTCACAGTAAGTTGAATTTCACTCTGATGGTCATAAAAGTGACATTACATTACAGTACTTTTTTTTCTACTTTGGAGCAGCTGTGTAGAGGTGTGATAGTGGATACAGTGGTCAGAGGATGTTGAATATGGAGCCATAAGTCATCCTAACCCATGTCATGATCTTTATGTAGCATTTTTAATTCTTTTTTGTTCCTTTTAGAATGGAGGATGAGGCGGTCTTGGACAGAGGAGCCTCGTTTGTCAAACATATCTGTGATGAAGAGGAAGTGGAAGGTAAAGACACATTGCAGCCCACTATCTTTAGCTTTACGTGATAAGTGTAATGTGTTCCCATTTTTTCCACACGTACTATATGCAGCCCTGTGCAAGCAAATGTGAAACCAGTCATTTCTTTCACCCTCCAGAGTGTCAGTGCAGAATTAGACATATAGGATAAACATTATCCACTTCGTCTAACGTTTCTGTACAGGAAGATGTCTCTTCAAGTTGTCTAATCCTGTCCAGTTCTGGCTGTCAGCTAAACCCGCAAAAGAATGCATCTGGAGACACCCATATGAATTTACTGAGGCATCCACATACTTCACAAAACCACTTCTTTTAGATGAACACAAAGCAAAAATACTTGGGGATTATGTCGAGCTGCTTGTGTGTAAGCAGTAGCTGCAAGAGCCTCCTGTGCTCGCCTGCACAGGAGTCTGAAAGAAGAGCGTGGTTTTGTGTTGGCCTTTTGTTTTCTACAAGAAAACAAGGCTAACCATCAAGTATGAAAGATTATTTAACCCTAAAATAAATGTTTGTGAAATGCATGGGTGACGAAATCTCAGTCTTCTCACACCCACTATTCTTTCTAATTACTTCCTGGAGACATTAAATCATCATTTCCTGCACGAGTCTCTGTGTAGGAAGTCACTGGCATTTCTTTAATTTTGCAATTTGATGGCATACTGTGAGAGGAAATAGAAATGTTTTAACATTTCACACTACATCACACTACAGCTGCAGTTTTTCTCCTGTCGGTGGACGATGCAGATTACCCAGCTTTTGGGATTAAAGTGATTTATTTTCTCTCCCGTGTTTGTCATCTGATCTGCTTGCTCTCTGCTTTATGTTGTGACAGGTCATCACACTGTGTACATCGGTGTCCACGTTCCCAAGAGCTACCACAGGAGGAGGCGCCACAGACGCAGGCCTAGCCACAAGGAGAAGCGGGAACGACCTGAACAGAGCGCAGAAGGGTCCAAGTCCGACGGGGAGAATGTAGACGTGAGCGTCCTCAAACCTCTCAGTGAGTCGTGGTGACACTAACATGACGTTTAGTAAAAACAGTGTGCATGAAATCATCTATGAGAGCCACGTTGGTGATGGATAAATCGCTCCTGTGATCAGTTTTAAGTCAGCTGGATTAAGTCCAGTGCAAATTACAGCCTACAAGATATCAGTTTTCCCTAGTAAGGAGGCAGAGCAATGAGGGGTGGGTGGGGTGCGAGGGGCTCTTTCTTTAAGCAGCAGCCTGCACTCAAGTGAATAAAGGGAGCAGGGGAATGGGAACATGCTGAGCACTAATCTGAAAATGACACTGGAATAGCTTAATGTGTGTAAAGTAAACAAAAAGGGGGGGGGGGGGTGTTACCTGTCACCTGATGATTAAACACGGCACTCTGAGATTTGTGGGAAAGGATTCTCAGAAGCTAATTCAATTCAATTCAATTCAATTTTATTTATATAGCGCCAAATCACAACAAATGTCGCCTCAAGGCGCTTCATAGATACAGAGAAAAGCCCAACAATCATATGACCCCCTATGAGCAAGCACTTTGGCGACAGTGGGAAGGAAAAACTCCCTTTTAACAGGAAGAAACCTCCGGCAGAACCAGGCTCAGGGAGGGGCGGCCATCTGCTGCGACCGGTTGGGGTGAGAGAAGGAAGACAGGATAAAGACATGCTGTGGAAGAGAGACAGAGATTAATAACAGATACGATTCAATACAGAGAGGTCTGTTAACACATAGTGAGTGAGAAAGGTGACTGGAAAGGAAAAACTCAATGCATCATGGGAATCCCCCGGCAGCCTACATCTATTGCAGCATAACTAAGGGAGGATTCAGGGTCACCTGGTCCAACCCTAACTATATGCTTTAGCAAAAAGGAAGGTTTTAAGCCTAATCTTAAAAGTAGAGATAGTGTCTGTCTCCTGAATCCAAACTGGAAGCTGGTTCCACAGAAGAGGGGCCTGAAAACTGAAGGCTCTCCCTCCCATTCTACTTTTAAATACTCTAGGAACAACAAGTAGGCCTGCAGAGCGAGAGCGAAGTGCTCTAATAGGGTAATATGGTACTACAAGGTCATTAAGATAAGATGGGGCCTGATTATTTAAGACCTTGTATGTGAGGAGCAGGATTTTGAATTCAATTCTGGATTTAACAGGAAGCCAATGAAGGGAAGCCAAAACAGGAGAAATATGCTCTCTCTTTCTAGTCCCTGTCAGTACTCTTGCTGCAGCATTTTGGATTAACTGAAGGCTTTTCAGTGAGTTTTTTGGACATCCTGATAATAATGAATTGCAGTAGTCCAGCCTGGAAGTAATAAATGCATGAACTAGTTTTTCAGCGTCACTCTGAGACAGGATATTTCTAATTTTAGAGATGTTGCACAAATGGAAGAACGCAGTCTTACATATTTGTTTAATATGTGCGTTGAAGGACATATCCTGGTCAAAAATGACTCCAAGGTTCCTCACAGTGTTACTGGAGGCCAAGGTAATGCCATCCAGAGTAAGAATCTGGTTAGATACCATATTTCTAAGCTTTTCAGCGCCGAGTACAATGACCTCAGTTTTATCTGAGTTAAGAAGCAGAAAGTTAGTGGCCATCCAAGTCTTTATGTCTTTAAGACATTCCTGCAGTTTAACTAATTGGTGTGTGTTATCTGGCTTCATGGACAGATAGAGCTGGGTGTCATCTGCATAGCAGTGAAAATGTATGCTATGTCTTCTAATGATGCTGCCTAGGGGAAGCATGTATAATGTAAACAGAATTGGTCCTAGCACTGAACCCTGTGGAACTCCATAATTAACCTCAGTGTGTGAAGAGGACTCTCCATTTACATGCACAAATTGGAGTCTATTAGATAGATATGATACAAACCACTGCAGTGCAATACCTGTAATACCTACAGCATGTTCTAATCGCTCTAATAGAATATTATGGTCAACAGTATCGAATGCTGCACTAAGGTCAAGAAGGACAAGCACAGAGATGAGTCCACTGTCAGAGGCCATAAGAAGATCATTTGTAACCTTCACTAAAGCTGTTTCTGTGCTGTGATGAACTCTGAAACCTGACTGAAACTCTTCAAATAAACCATTCCTCTGCAGATGATCTGTTAGCTGTTTGACAACTACTCTTTCAAGGATTTTTGATATGAAAGGAAGGTTGGAGATTGGCCTATAATTAGCTAAGACTGCTGGGTCTAGAGATGGCTTTTTGAGTAAAGGTTTAACTGCAGCCACCTTGAAGGCCTGTGGTACATAGCCGATTATTAGAGATAGGTTGATCATATATAAGATCGAAGAATTAATCAATGGCAGGACTTCTTTGAGCAGTTTTGTAGGAATGGGGTCTAAAAGACACGTTGATGGTTTGGAGGAAGTAATTATTGAAGTTAACTCAGAAAGATCGATTGGAAAAAAAGAGTCTAACTTAACATCAATGGAACTAAGAGTAGCTGTAGATAATATTACATCTGTGGGATGATTCTTGGTAATTTTTTCTCTAATGATAAAAATTTTATTTGTGAAGAAGTTCATGAAGTCATCACTAGTTAACGTTAAAGGGATGGTTGGCTCAAAAGAGCTCTGACTTTTTGTCAGCCTGGCTACAGTGCTAAGTGGTAAAACGGAAGATTCGGCACAAATGGCAAGATATAGAGACATTAAACGAGATCCTTAAGACCAAATGACAAAGTAGCACTCATACGGTGTCTGTGTGGATGAAAAAGGACTGCAAGATTGTCAACAGTATTCTAATCTTACTGTTGCTATAGGGAAAATACACCCGGTCTGTCCCTATAGAGAGGCTTAGAAAGCTGACATGGTTGAACCATTAATCCCCTGATTGTTTTCTATAGCCTGAGGAATTATAACAGACAGAAATCGCATTTAATGAGGAAGAAGGGACATTTTTTTAATTAGGTAAAACAGGTGGGAAAATCTGAACCTCACAGTCTTCAATGGCAACACTATGATTTGGCTTCAGTGTACAGTAAATACGTGTAATTGTAATAGAGAGCCCCAAAGTTGTACCTCCTCTTGGGTAAATCATTTTTTTTGTTTTTGTTTCTAAGAGTCCCAAAACGTTACATCTGGTATGAGCAAGATTCACAATTATCATTACTGGAATTCACCATAAAATGATGCTGGAAACTGGTACAATAAGATGGTGAATTTGTTGTGTGTGGCGGTGTCGGATACATTCGAGCAAGGGATTTGCCGCTTGACTCATCAGGGCATGTGTGAACAATGACAACAGGGCCACAAAGGCCAATAGGATCAAGGCAAACTGGTATTTCCACTGATATTTAAAGTTCAGATGAATCCTTAAAGGGTACCTGTTCAGTTTCATATTTAAACCTGAGACTCCAAATAGTTTCTTTAGGTCATAGGTGTCAAACTCTGGCCCGTGGGCCAAATTTGGCCCGCAGCCTAATTACATTTGGCCCGCAAAGCCATACCAAATTACTATTAGAGCTGGCCTACTGGTATTATACAGCTAATATATATATTGTTTCATATTAAGCTTTGCTTGTTCCATATTCAGTTTTTCAGCAAAACTTGTTTGAGTCCATAAGAAGAGATTCATTCTTAAATCTGGAGGAAGATTTTTTTTTTTTTCAGTAAATATTAATGTTAGCCCGCGACCTTGTTCCAGTTTTGAATTTTGGCCCACTGTGTATTTGAGTTTGACACCCCTGCTTTAGGTGATCTGACGTTCAGAATAACCCTTATTTAGCTCACTATCAAAAGCTAGTTTTTCTGCCAGGCTTGCATCAGTACATGTATATCAGTAGAAGTTTACACAGCCAGTAAAAGAGGAAAGGGCACGACTTTCAACATGTTTTTATAGGCCAGGCACTTTAACTCACATTAATATCAATCATAGGGGCTTTTATTGGAAACATATAAATTTAAAAGGAAAAGAATTGAAAGGCAAGGCAGCACTTTACATCAAAGGAATGAACGGCCCCACCTGCGATTCACAGCGACTACTTGTGGCCTTTTATGTTGTTAATGGTTCTTTGGACGTAGCAAACAACCATGTGTTGTGACACATCTTTCACCCTCAGTTAATGGTTCAGATCAGTATAAGTGCGGCAGATAGGAAATAAAAACTTTCCATTTCTTAAAACGTACACCCTGTAGAGACCGTTACACGTAAGGTGCGTATTTGTCCAACAGTCACCACAAGGCACAAATGGAATTTCTCAAACAACCAGTAAATAAATCTAAATCTAAAACCATATGAACATGCAAACGTGTGCAAAAACTGGCCTCGATCATGCAGTTTCTGTATGGAAATGCACAGAAAAAGAAACAATACTTTTAATTTGAAGTAAATATTTGAATCAGTCGCCATATAGATATTGCAAATCATGGTAGCCTAGGTAGTTTATAGAATTTCATCAAGAATAAACCAATCGTACATACCGTACGATTATCCTAGTGGTATGATGATGATGATGATGCTGGGCTTTGGTGTAGACCCTGAGTTCATACGTTGTGTAAAACAAGCTGATTTAGCTTGTATCTTAACCCTTAGGTCAGCTTTCTTCTTTACTTTGCCTCGTACACGTAATTTTTGAACAGCGGGTGGGTGGGTGCAGTGCTCACGTAACCATCTTAAGGATATCCCCTTGTTTTGACATCAAATATCGCCCCCAACCTCCTACACAAGACCGCAATCACAAGTTGTATAAGCATTCAAAAGACTACAATCAAACAAAGGTTCAGAGACAGTGAGCAGAGTTTCATAACAATAGGCACCTTGTGTGGACAAATAATAGAGGTGAAGGTGAATAGAGTGATGCTATGATTTGGAGTGACACCATTGAACGAGGCATACTGGAAGAGGCGATCCACCAGGAAACTGTGAAGCATTCCAGAATTATTTGTAAGACAGCCAGTAGATTCATTGTTCCTCCTCCAACTGTAGAATGAAAATAGAAACCTATTAATTTGAGTAACATACCACAAATATTAATTTTCTGTGTCACTGAAGGGCTAGTTTGTGAATTGTTACCTTCCTTCTAATCAGAGGGTTGTTGACTGGCTGCTCCAGTCTGCATGCCAAAGTATAATTGGGCAAGATATTATAGATTTAAGAGTGCTCTGAGTGCCCAAGCAGAGTAGAAAATCACTATATAAGAAGGAGTCCATTTACCATTCTTTAAAGTACAGCCAGTTCCTAAAAGTAGACACGAGTTGGAGATTTAAAAATGAAATGCACGACTCGGGGTTGGGCTCCATTATCAAGAAACGGGAGAGAGTCTGAAGGGATCTACATGAATGGGTGAATAAAGCACGAGTAGATACAATGATAGGCATTGTCCATTGACCACTTTTTGGCTTTGTTGACAATTTACAATTGCATCTTTCTTGGTTTTGCTGGCGTAACATTGAGTTGTCTTTTCACAGGCTCTCACAGCAGCCCCACACCTGAGTAATCTTCTCTCCTCTGACGCTGTAATCCTCTGTTACACCTTATGCTCAGATGTAAACCAGCCTGAGTGCTTAGTCATTCAAAGGTGCCACAATATGAGAGGAGCTTTGTTCCCATTAATCTCTCTCTATCTACAGTAGGTGTCACGGGCCCTGCCTGATTACTGTCTGAGTCATGCAAACTCCACCGACTTTAAGTAAACACGGAAAAAACTAACATCAGCTTACATAAGAATAACTTCTTTATCAATTAGTTGATTTTTTTAAAAAATACTCTCAGACTTGTGACATAAGGTGACAATAGAGACAGATATGTCTAGAGAATGCAATCAGAGACTGTAGTTTGTTTTCTCAGTTAGTAAGAACTTTATTACTTGTTACATTTGGATAAAACTTATATGGCACCAAATTACAACCTGCCCTCTCAGGACACCTAGAGTAGCAACTAAAGTCATGACCTTACGGTTTTATAGAGAGAAATTGCTGTTTTGTTTTTGTTTGTTTTTTTGCTGGAAAGAGGCCAATGGCAAGAAGCAGCCTCAGGGAACATCTGTCACCACAACCGGTTGGGGTGAGGAGAAAGTGAAAAGATGAGCACAGAGCGACAAACATTCACTAGTACAGCAAGTAACAACAGATCAGGAACATGCAGCTCCAGAGTCAACTATATGTGCAGAAAGGTTACGTGCGGAGAGAAGAGAAAAAGTTAATAATATGCAGTAGCACCATAAAATCCAAGGGAAGCAGATCTTATAGGAGAGTTGCTAAGTGCATCATGTGAGGCCTCCCTGCAACTGGGCCTAACACAGCAAAACTTATCAATGAAACTTGAACAGAAAAAAAGTGTTTGACACCTAATCTTAAAAGTGAAAAGAGTCTATGTTTCTTAAACCAAATTAGAAGATGGTTCCACTGGAGAAGAGCCTGATAGCTGAATGCTGTGCCTCCCATCATACGTTTGGAAACTCTGAGAATCAGAAATAGGGCTGCACTCTGAGAGGCACGTGCTCTTTTGGGAATATAAGGTGCTACAAGGTCTTTAAGACACAATGGACGCATGGTTATTTAGGACATACTCAAGTAGAGGAATTTTTTATTTAAATCTTGATTTAACAGGGGAGCCAACAAAGACTAACCAAAATGGGAGGTATCTCAAGAATTACAATTGTCCAGCCTGGAAGTAATAAATGCGAGGTAGTTTTTCACCATCACCCTGAGAATGTATGTTTCTAATTTAAGTAATAGCAAGAAGATAATAGAAGGCAGTCCTAAAGGTTTGTTTACTGTGTGAATTTTTCTGAACGAAAAGGACCTGATGTTCCTTCCTAGTGGTGTTGGAGTTTAAGGTACTTCCATCCAGAGAAAGTATTTGGTTGGATGGCATGTTTCCTAAATCTTTACAGCCAAATATGATAGCTTCAGGATTCTGAATTTATTAGGAGAAAAGTACATGTCATCCAAGCCCTAATGTCTTTAACAAATAGTCCAACTTATTTACATCTCCTGGTTTTATAGTTGTGCAGAAGAGCATATACAGTGAAAATGATCAGTTGTATCCTTTCTAGTATTTGTGATCTTTGATTAAAGCCATTATTTGTGATAGCAGCTGTTTTCTATGGCTTTGCTTTCTTTGCCAGAAGGACAACATCATTTGTCATTTTTAAAATGCCTTTCTTAGGTTACTCCATTTTGATGTACTGTGATGGTATTTTCCTATCTAAAAATTAATTTAATGCAGTGTTGAGGCCATCATTCTCAGCAGCTCGGCTACTATAGCGATTTAATTTGTAGTGATTAAAAACCTTGAGCATTCAGATGAAAACTAAGAGTAATGACAGGGGCATGATTCATTGCAAGAAATAAACTTGTCAAGGGCTTTTCAATTTGGGTGTCAGAGAATAATAATAATAATAATAATAGATTGCATTTATATATGAATGAGAGCAACGCTTAAAACCTTAGCTCTTGGGTTTTACAAATAACTTGAGTGGAAGCGTGCAACCACTTGTCAAGCCCCATCTGAACTTACAAATCTAATAGCACTGTATCACCCCAAAAGAGCACTTTGCTCTCAGATTTGGGCTCCTAGGGAATTTAAAAGTAGAATGGAAGGCAGAGCCTTCAGCTTTCAGGCGCCTCTTCCGTGGAATCAGTTCCTCGTTAGATTCAGGAGACAGACGACCCTCTACTTTTAATATTAGGCTTAAAACTTTTCCTTTTTGATAAAGCTTATAGTTAGGCTTCCAATGATGCATTTAGCATTTCTTCTCCACTCCCCTTTTTACACTATCTATGTGATTATATGCCACTCTGCATTTAACCATTAGTTATTATCAATCTCCGGCAATCTTCCACAGCATATCTTTTGTCCTGTCTCCCTCCCCTCATCCCTAACCGGTTGCAGCAGATGGCTCCCCCTCCCTGAGCCTCCCATATGGAAAAGATATATATAAATCTTATAAAGTTTGTATCTGTCTTGTGTGAAACTTGTATGAAAAGCATACAAGAGTAAAAACAGATATAAGATCCCTTGAAAAATTATTTAATGAAACTTGTATGTTTTGGATACTTACTAAAACAATATATGAAAGTAATGAGAAAGTGGCCACTTTCATGAGTAAATCATGTAAGCCCTATATGATTTATGAGTTATGAGTTAAGTCATATAGGTTTTTACTAGGGGTGCAACGATACACAAAATTCACGGTTCGGTTCGGTTCGATACTTTGGTGTCACGGTTCGATATTTTTTCGATACAAAAAAAATGTTCATGCCTTTTTATTAATTTGTCATTTATTAAATTTTCACGGCACATTCTGCACCACATCTCTGTGCGTTCATCATTTGTTTGAAGCCAGCTCACCTCCTGCAACCACTTTTCAGAGAATACGCGCTTCTTTTGTGGTTCGGACTCCTTCTGACATTTCTTTGGAGGTGGAGGAACATCACAGTAACTGCTTAAAGGAGCTTCTTCGACATCTTTAAGAGTTCTAAACAAATGTCTGTCCTCCTGAAAATCTTATGTACGCAAACACTCGTTGCAACTTCTTATCTTGTGCGGGTTTTTATTTTGACAGCGAATGCGCACCTGCGGACCACTTATGTGCAGCCCTGGTTATTTAGCTCGTCATATTGCAGCCACAGAAATTCTTTTGTCCATGAAACCATAAAGCTGCACTTTCTTTTTTCCTTATAGTCTGATTTGTCATAACCTTTCCGTTTTGTGGTAAGCTTTTCTTTGGCTGTCACTTCTTCACGCTGACCTGTCTTATTTGGCTCAGCAGAACTAAAATATATATCCTGCTGCTTTTACACACGCACTAACATAACGCTCAGCGATTCTCTGCGCGATCAACCTCTCACATGTTTAAGCTGCGGGAGATTTCACTTGTCATGTTTGCATAGTAAGCTAACGATTGATAAGACGATGTCAGAGGAATTGGTGCGCAAATTATCATCACTCACCAATCAGTGCTGTCGCTCTCTATACACAGTTCACGCGATTGCAAAGTGAAAGCAAAAAACAAGCGCAAATTCAAACGCGATTTCAGTATGTCACATATTGACAGTGGCCGATGCCAATGACATAATTACCCAGCTACATTTCCAAAAGAATGCAAAAGCATTGACATATATTTTTCCTTCCTAGGATAGGCCGACGGGCAGGGCAGAGATAGATTTTGGTAGCCCGACTGGAAAAAAGCCCCGTCGGGCTAGCGATTTTGCGAGCCCTGTATCTGATTGAGGAATCACTCATCTTTGGAAAAGAGAGTTTATTATGGAGAAATGTCTCTTTCCAAAATAAAAGCTATACTATACGCTTCTTCTGGGCTATATTCTCAGCAGCATATTAAACATATCAGGTCCCCATAAGGAGAATCGTGTGCTAACGGCTGTCTAAATGACTCGGGTAAAGTTTGTAGCATGCTGCTTGTTGTTTTTCTCTGCTTCCACTTGTCTTTGCACTAGGATGATGTCGGAGTAAATGTGCAGTCATATTGGTTGTGTTCCCACTAGTGCTGTCAGCGTAAATCTGAAATGACATTAACGTCACAACACGGCAAATCTCCGTTAACGAGCTACCGCGGATCACCTCATGAGTGGGGCTGGAAGACGTCAACACATTAACGAGCTAACTGCGCTAACACACTAGTTCCCACCAATTGAGCATTGCTGGCACATCCAACATACTGTTTTACTTTTGTCCATGACAGGCTTACCTTCAGGGTCATACATCACATGAAAACCAAAATAGTTCCAAACGCCAGATCTGAATGAGGGTGGGGGAGGTTCAATTTGCCATGTTGCAACTAGCCTAGCTTCTGTCTCGCTAGCTTGCCCTGCGCTCAGTGAATCTGTGTTCGACTACTCCGCCTAGGCTGCACTGTCGAGCGCAGATCCACTGAGCGCTCAACACAGACAGCATCATCAGAAGGAAAGTTGATAAAATAAATTAAAAATGTTGTATCGTTCGATACATATGCGTACCGAACCGAAAGCACTGTATCGAACGGTTCGATATCGATACGAGTATCGTTGCACCCCTAGTTTTTACTATTTCTTTTCCATATGGGCTGAGTCTACTGGAGGTTTCTTCGTGTTAAAAACTGGAGTTTTTCCTTCTCATTGTTGCCAAGTGTTTGCTCATAGGGGGTTCCACAGAGTTGATTACAGACTGGAAAATCAGTGGGCAGCGGGAGAGCAGACCTAACACAGAAGCTCAAACTGAATCTCTCATCCATATTTAAATGTCCGTCCTAGCTCACACACAACACACACACATAAACAAACTCCCACGTTCCCATACTACTGTATCTCTCTAAAAGATCTTAACTGTAAACAGTGTTTTATGGTTGAATAAGAGGGCAGACTCTACAGCGTGATGAGCTACTCTTGGCATAAACATTTTTTTCCCTCTTGAGTGAACCACCCTTTATATCTTTTTTTTGTTACCCTATTAAATGAAGGTGTGCATGTTGCCTCTACCTGACATGCTTTACTCTCCCTGTTAGGAGTTTTCAACTGATGTGTGCAAATGTCAAGCAGTGCTTTGGCTATGGGGTTGCGCTGTCACAGAACATGAGCATAGAGTGTAACAAGATTGTCCCAGACAACTAAAGCCCCAGTTGAAAGTGCACATACTGACAGATATATGTAGCCCTAGACTTGTAAGATTTTCCACTGCTTTGACCGATCTAAATCCACATAATCCTGTTGATTCTGACAAAAACTGTAGAGCAGACCACTCAAAAGTTGTGTGTAACCACAACAAAGGCCTGGTTTTCATTGGTAACACCAGCTGTGAAACGTAAGAGGCGAAGAGTGTTTTGTACACCGTATGGTGTCAGTAAGTCATATTTGCAAAAAGACAGCAGAAAGGTGCTGTGGGTGTGAGGATCTCCTATGTTTTGGTTTTGCATCCTTGCTGAAGGTTCATGCATCCTAAAGGTGTTTCATGCCCCTTTGAGTCATTGGTCTTAACCTTCACATGACCTATTATTAGATGCGCTGTCTATATTAGAACAGTTCCAGCTGTACTATTTTAAAAACAAACAATCTAAATTAAGCTTTGGTGCGCTGTTTCAGGATTAAAAGGTTACAGGCGCCGTTACGTTCTTAAGCTATCAACCTGCAGAATCCTGACTGGTACAGTAAATCAAGGCACCTTCATAAATAGCCTCTTGTGTCTTGCTCTTGACCTCCACTTCGTTGCCTTACTTCATCGTTGCACAACTTTCGCAGAAGAGTTAACCAGAACAAGCAGTTCTCACATTTCATTTTGTCAAGATTCTTGTTAAACCCGGAGATTGCTGTTTTATTTTTGGTTATAAGAACAAGATCATAACTTGCATAAATAAACACTGGTTGCATAATTTATTATGAATAATAAAAAGAAAAATCTATATGCCCAGGCTGTCTTACTGTGGAGGTCACATCACCTTTCTTGATGTCATATTCCTTAATGGTCTTCGTGTTTCTGATTGAAGTAATAGAAGTAGAAGAAAAACATTCAGTGGAGGTTATCAATGCATGAGTATGCTGATTTAAAAAAAAATCTTGGTAAACTTTCTCAGAAGGAAGTAAAATGTGTTTTACTGAAAATCTTTTCCTCAAGCGGATGTGTTGTCAGGCTGTTTCCTTCCAGCTAAGATAACACTGTTCTTTTTACAGGGTCATGTGCTTTCACCTTATTCGCAGTGCAAACTGCCCCCCACAAAATATTTAAAGCTACCTGAAATGCTAAAAAACATACTATGTAACATCCCAACCAGGCTGCAGCTGTTTTGAATAGTAATTAAAACCTCTGATGTTTCTCTAACAGTGAGAGATGATATTCGAGCAGTTGCAGTTTAAGCAAGTCTGCTATGCAAGATATACTGTGGTCTCACGCTTACAGAAAATACTGTTTTGATGTCAGACAGATGCATGCCAGATTGTCAGACCAGTCAGCTGTTTGAGCTTTCTATTCTGTGCATGATTATGCAGCTGCAATTTCTTTCCTATACAGGAAACCTTAAGTTCTGCACAGCAGGCATCTGTGTAGCTTCACACAATGACAGCAACTACACTGCTGATTTGTTTGCCCACTAACTCAATTCTTTCTGCTTGCAGTTTCTCCTGCTGAGAGAATCCGGTTTATCCTGGGAGAGGAGGATGATGGCCCACCACCTCCCCAGCTCTTCACTGAGCTGGATGAGCTTCTGGAAGTGGACGGCCAGGAGATGGAGTGGAAGGAAACTGCCAGGTGAGCTGCTAAGGCAAATGTGCTTACAGCTTATCCCCCCCATTTCACTTTAAGAGCCATGGGAAGTGGCTCACCATCCCGTGACTGGAACACAATCCCTTATAAATAATCATGTTTTGTGTGTGTAGGGAAATAGGCAGTGCCCTAGTGAACTCCCAGTCTACTCTTATCTGATTGAGATCTATAGTACCTGCTCTGTGAGACCCGGAAAAGGCAGCAACTCCCACATGATCAAAACAGGCCTCACTTTTGGCATATATAAGTGGAACCACAACACTTGTTAATGGATTTCTTTTAATTCACCTGTGGCGTGTTCAGTATTACAATAAATCATCAGTTATTCCAGCTAATCAAGCTAACATTGTGCGACTTTTACATAGAATTATTGTTTTCAAATGTTCCTGGAGGACTATCAGTAAATTTTATCTTTAACTTGACCTTCTCTGATTTGACCTACTTACCCTGTTCACTGCAGTGCTACTGATTACATGGGGGGGGGGACGTGTTACCTTGGTATAACTTGGTGTAACTTACAGGGGTTGGCTTTTGTCATGGATTAGGAGGTAGTACTTTATAATACACAATGGTTGCTGTTATTATTATCATTATTAAGCTAACAAACCAGCAGGTATACAACATCATGAACGCTTCAACTTTTTTCTGACTAAATCTGATCACTGAGCAGCAATTAAATCAAATGTAAGACTGATCCGTTACTTAGTGTTTGAGGTAATCCTGAAGTAACGATTAATGTCACCTACTCTGACCCATCAAGTAAAATGAAGCTTCATGCTGAGGACTACCTTGTTACTTTAGCATTACGTTTCCGTTACTTGCTATTCCTTGGTCCGACGTAACCAAGTAAAGGAATTCAGTGAATTCAAAAAATCTCAGCACCTTTTGTCAGTTTTTGCACAGACAAGTGTTGTGTCAAGCTTTGTCTATGGAGCGTTCTTTGAGAAGCATCGAAAACAACGATAAGGAGCTGTTGTGTTTTTCTGATTCTTTGTCTCATTTTGTAAAAAGAGCGATGGGATTACACGGAAGGACATGTAAGTGAATGCCTTAGGACTCGCATTGTCTCCGTGGCCAAACTCTTCCCACAGCAAGACGGCCCGTCACAGACACGTGGACCGCAGCCAACCATAGAGATACTCTATCCCCAGTGGAAACTCCATCCCCAGCCTCATGAGAATGGTTCTTTGTAGTGGTGACATCTGAGGCATTATTATTAAAAAGAGTCCTTGTCCTGAGCCTCACCTTCGAGGCTGAGCTTATCCGTGGCAACAAAGTTGAACCGTTAAAATGGGATCTTGTTTGAACGCCGTTTCCGAGCAATGTGTGGTCTAAAGGTTCCAGAGAAGGCTGTCACCATTCCAGTGAATAGTATGCTTTCTAAAGTCTAGTGATTTATTTTTTATTTCTACGCGTTTCTGCATCCCACATTTATGCATTATGAACTGTGACCACTTCAAAACATTGCACTGCTGTTTTGTAAAGAGGACAGAATCCATATTGTCGCCATTTGTTTGCCACCTTTGTTTATTTTTAAACCTCCGTTACCTTTGATTTTGACCTCAACCTTCAGGTTGAAGATGAAAAAAGATGATGGATCGTACATTCTTCTGCATCTGAGCACAGTCACTTGTCCAATTCCGGTATGGTTCAGGCTTATTTTGCCTCTTCTTTATTTTCTCCCACTCTGACCAGGTGGATCAAGTTTGAGGAGAAGGTGGAGAAGGGAGGTGAACGCTGGAGCAAACCTCATGTGGCCACGCTGTCCTTGCATAGTTTGATGGAGCTGAAAACCTTTATCGAGAAGGGCACGATCGTGCTGGATCTGGAGGCCAACTCGCTGCCACAGATTGTTGGTGCGTGAGGTTGACTAGATCGAAAGTGCTCCTGAAGGTTTAGAAAAGCCCAACTGCTACTTACGCTTGATTTTCAATCTGTCCCCTCTAACAGAAATGATCACTGACAGCCAGATTGAGAGTGGTCAGTTGAAGGCAGACCTGAAGGAGAAGGTCACATACACCTTGCTGAGGAAGCATCGGCACCAGACCAAGAAGTCCAACTTGCGCTCTCTTGCAGATATTGGCAAGACTGTTTCCAGTGCAAGCAGGCTATTTTCTAGCCAGGAGAATGGTAATGCAGAAACTCTTATTTCTCCTTATCAACTGAAACACCTCCTCATTTTTCCGTTCATTTTTAACTCTAACTACTGTTGTAGGCTTTTCTTTTTCTAACACAAACCTGTCCATTTTCCCTTTCTGTTTCTCCTCCCCCTCCCCCTCTATCTTACTGTACTTCTTTTCCTCTCTTTTTTTCTTTCCTCCCACGTGGGTCTGTACTTCCTGACTTCCTGCATCTTGGGTGCAATAGCCCGCAACCCCCTCGAGCACCCTGTGCCTTGTTTAAACCCACAAGACTCAGAGGAACCATGTGAGGTCATGAGGAGCTCCAGCATGGGATACCTCTGTAAGTGAGGTCATAGCCCTCCAGCTGAAAGCAGCATTGTTGGAATGTAGTCCCATGGAAGGCTTGTGTGAATGGAGATAGACAATTGTGAATTAGAGAGGAAAAAAATGCAATAGTGTTGAAGTTTCATTAAGTCAACTGTGTTTAAAAAAAAAAAAAAAAAAAAGGCTTAATGTGTTTATTCATGAAATCAGCCTGGAAACGTATGAGGTGGACAAAAGCTAAATATTCATTTTGCTGTAAATCAAATAGTGATAGATTAATGTTCTCCACCATTGTCAGTAGCAGAATTTCTAACCGAGTTCCAGAGTTTAGATTCTCAGTCGTCTGCCAGCCGTTGCTCAAACAACTATTTACGTGTATAAACAGCAGACCTAAACCAGTCATCTATCATGCTCTCTTGTCTCTGACTGTCTGACATTTGTCCTAAGTCTTAAGCCCTGACACATTTAGCTTATTTCTCAGGTTTCCGTCTCTTTTCAGCCTCTTTCTCAGCCAAAAATATCTTTCTTTTTTTTTTTCTTTTTCTTTTTTTAAAGTTCTGCGTTCTTGCCCGTCGTCCTCTTTGATCCTAACAGAATCTCCCCTCCCTGCAGGTAGTCCAACTACAACCCACCGAAACCTCACCTCCAACAGCCTGAGTGACTTCTCTGATAAGCCAGAGAAAGATCAGGTAATGCGTTTCGATGTGTTATTTGCATAGAGTCATATGGATTTTGCGCCACCGCTGTCAATGTTCACAAAGCAGCACTTAGAAAGGGCATCTACTGGGCTGTATGAGTGCTTCAGCATGCTGCAACGTAGACTGGAGACTGACCCCAGAGTATGTAGAAACATTAGCTTTATTAGTGTTTATCCACACTTTGACAGGTGTAGACAATTGGCAGTTAGCCATGGCAGTGCCCAGATTCTCTCGCACTGGCACTGCAAGGTGGAGGGCGTAACACATGTGAGCCCCAGATGCTAATAAATAAGACACCTTCCATTCTTCTCTCTGGTCTGAGTAACAACAGCTTACTGTCTTTGTCGCGTGAGTTTCTGTCATTCACTGTAGTTTCTTTCGCCGCCGTGACTCATGACAACTGTAAATGGGCTGTATTGTCTGAGTTATTCTGCAATCATGGAAGTAGTTAAACAGTAACTGAAATCACCCTCAAGCAACTGTTTATAAAAGTGTACATTGGTCAAAATGGTGTGTTTTTCTTTAAGATTTTAACAAGGGCTTTGTTAATCATCTTCCTTTAGTTGACGCAAGTGTTTACAGGCTCAGTTTAGATCTCTATGAATCCAGACTGAGGATGTACCCTGTAGTAAAGTATGCTTATTGGATGGCATAAAATCAAACTGCTGTTCAGCACATAATTGAAGGAAGGGCAGGTACTGCCTGTTCCTACACACTTATACTGACACCAACAAAGCACACCACTAGGTTTGCATGTACATGATGCCCCAATCACTTCTACAAGAGGAAATTTGTAGCCTAACCCTAACCCTCCCCCCCCTCCCTCCCCCCTCCATGATTACAGCTGAAGAATAAGTTCATGAAAAAATTGCCCCGCGATGCTGAGGCTTCAAACGTGCTGGTCGGGGAGGTAGATTTCCTGGAAACCCCCTTCGTGGCTTTTGTCCGTCTGCAGCAGGCTGTCATGCTTGGGGCACTCACTGAGGTCCCTGTGCCCACAAGGTAAAATCGTCCAATGTCCAACTTGCAACATTTGAAACACTGATCAAAGTCTTTGAGATTCTCACTTTGTCACATCTCATTTTCTCATCTTTGTTTAGATTTCTCTTCGTCCTTTTGGGTCCTAAGGGCAAAGCTAAATCATATCATGAGATAGGAAGAGCCATCGCTACCCTGATGTCCGATGAGGTATGAAGTAACTTCGTATTTGTTGGTTTATTTTCTCTTGTGGACTAAATTTTGAACTGATTGTAATAATATGACCCACAATGGAGACTGACTGACTCCTTTTTTTTTTTTTTACTAGTTTTACGGTTTTAACACATTAGATTTAACTTAACTAGCCTCTGACTGGTTGTGAACCTAAGATGATGGTTTTGGGCTATCCAGTTGCATTCATTAAATGAATGTTAACCCTTCCTGTTGCCAATTGTGGTTGGAGCCAAGTCTTTGTTTTTCTTGTATGATTATATGTCTCAGTGAATGGCCTGTCCAACTGAGAGGTTAATTGTTAATCTCTGTGTTACAACTTTTTGAGCCAAGTTTGTTTTGGCATAAGCAGATCATATGGAAAGAAAAATGACAGGTTTTTTAACCTGCTCCACCTTTAAACATCTCTGTGTCTCTGCTGTGTAGCTTCACTCCTGGCTTAACGTCTCAGTGTTGTCAGGAATGTTAGCTGATAGCTCATAACATTCTTAATCCTGAGATCACCTGGCGGGCAATTTCCCACAGGCCTCAGCTCTTTCCAACATATCTCTCGAGTAAACACGGTGAGATAGGAAGTGTTTTTCCAGGATTTCCTCAAGTTAAACTTTACTCCCATGAAAACTTTATGAGCCGTTCTCAGCCGTTTTTGAGTCATCCCCTCGTAGTACTATCCTGCATGCCTGTTTCACTGCTCGTGAGACGCACAGATATTGATTCATTATTTGGGTACATGGTAATTAGAATATTATGGAGATTTTGTTATGCTACTTTGTTACAGTTTAGGGGACACAGTGAATTGTTGGTTACTAAAGCTCCACTTATGTTTGTGTGCTGGCAGGTATTCCACGATATTGCTTATAAAGCAAAGGACAGGCAGGACCTGCTGGCTGGTATCGAGGAGTTCCTGGATGAGGTCATTGTCCTGCCCCCTGGCGAGTGGGACCCTGATATCAGGATAGAGCCACCAAAGTCCCTGCCTTCTTCAGACAAGAGGTCCGCTGCTAATCCACCTAATCCCAATGAATGATGTCGCTGCACATAAATCTGTTAAATCTACAAAATGTTATGTGAACATAGACGTATTTATGCAGACAAATCAAGAGAACGTGGGCTTTAGAGAATCCTGAAATGCACTCAATGCACTGGAGTGTCATGGGACAGTCAGTGCATCCCATCATGCACCGAGTGTCACTGTATTTAGATGCCACCCAACAGCAGTTATTATTAATCTCTGGCTCTTTTACACAGCCTTTTGCCCTCTCTCCTTTCTCTCAACAGACCATGGCAGATGGTTGTGTTCTGTAGGAGGTTTCTTCCTGTTAAAAGGGACTTTTTTTCTTACTACTGTCTCAGTTGAGCAGTGTTCTAAAGACGGCAAACTGACAACAAACTAGGATCCTTTGTTACACAGTTATACATAAAGTTTCAACATAAGCTGCAGGCCAAGTGCAGGTCAACCTTTTCAGAAACTGAGAATCTTACTTCTTCTCTCAAACCTTAGATAATCTCTTATTTCACCGATGTGATTAACAAAGTGATTAAAGACTAATTGTAAATAAAAATGTATGCAGCTTGTATTATATATGCATTATGCACTTGCATGTATATTTATGGTTTATTTGCCATGATTTTCTGTTTTTGATAGTAGAAACATGACAGCGATCCTGTGATCTTCATGCTTGAGTTAACTGAAAGCTTGTGGGCTTTTATTTGTTTGCTTTCTGTTTTTAAAGGAAGAACATGTACACCGGATTAGAGGCACCTCAGATGAATGGCGACACTCCCTATGACACAGGACATGGAGGGGGAGGAGGACACCAAGTTGGAGAGGAACTTCAGCGCACTGGAAAGTAATTGTGAAAATACTGTAGAGAAAAAAAGAAAAAAAAGAGAAAACACAGAGGAAGAATACGCGAAGCGAACTATATTATGCTTGCTAACTTTAATGTCTCCTACTTGAAGGTTTTGTGGAGGTCTCATCTTGGATGTGAAGCGGAAATTGCCCTTTTTCGCCAGCGACTTCTATGATGCGCTGAACATCCAGTCTCTGTCTGCCATCTTGTTCATCTATTTGGGCACAGTTACCAATGCGATCACCTTTGGAGGTCTGCTTGGAGATGCTACAGAAAACATGCAGGTAATACCTCCCTCATCCCTTTGTGTTTAAACCCAGCATTCACACCGCTCTGGCATTTCTAAGACTGCTAAAACCTTTTGTTAGAGCCCAAGTTGACATGCTTGTGTTTTATCGGTGACATGAAGAAAGTCAGACTCTGATGATTCAAAAGCTTGTGTTTGCTTCCTGCCGATGTCTCATCAGTCAAACAATCTCAGCAAAAACATTGCAGCATTGTGTAATTTCCTTTTTATGTGTGTTTTTCTTTCTCATAGCCGTGGCTCTCCGGCAATGCTCTGTGGAATGCTGGTGTTTCTGCTTTTTGTTGACTTTATATTTATGCTTTTCTGCCAATGTGATTGCCTCACTGTTGTTTGTGGCTACTTGTCTGTTTACACCGATACATTGTGTCACACAGTGTACTCCTCTGTTTTGAAGCAGTCTATTATTTCAACATTTTCAAAGAAATTCTCAGCTGCCTAAAGCCCCTTATTGTTGCTCATGCACAGTGTAAATGTGACAAGGTTAAAGAGCTGATAAACAATGATAAATTGTCTTGATTTCCCAAATCCTTGCCCAACTCTAAATTTCTTCTCTGCTCACATGTGTGTGATTTGTCTCTTGCATTCTTCTACCTCTCACTCTCATGGCACATATTTCTGTCTGCCGTAAGCAAACACTGTCCATTTATGAGTTTCAGGCTGAATTTATTTGCACAGTGTTTGCTGCTGTCACCGTCATCATCGATTTAAACCTTTAAACTAACACAACACACTGCAGCAGATAAGCCATGGTAATGTTGAGCTCAGAGGCTCACTCTGCATCCATCTGTCACACCTGCTGTTAGCAGGAAGGGTCGTATGATTGTGATATGTCAGCATACAGCGCCAACCACATCCACCCCAATGCCTCTCACAGCATGGTGTAGAAGTATAAAAGGCTGAATGGTGATGAAGCTGCTTTCTTTGGCCTCTCATGTGACAGAGACCTAAGGAGCACCAGCCTCAGGAGATTTGCCCGGGCTGTAAATAACTACAGATCCAGATTAATCAGCCACAGTAGCCTCGTCATGGCTGTGTTTCTAATGACTCCTCCACCCGCCCCTCCCTTACCAATAGTGGGTCCTCAATACTCCTGCGTCACTCAACAGAGGGATTCCCTGCCCTCGCTGGACCTTTCCCCATGTATGCTCACTGCTACAGCATTGTCATTATTAGCTTTTCATCCAGTGCAAGTTGCTTTAAAAAAATAAAGTGTTAAGGAAAAAAAAAAAAAACGTGAAGGGAAACTAAACAGGCCTGTCCTGATTGACCAGAACTGCAGCTGTGTATGGGGAAAACACTATTCCTGCGTGAGTAAGTAGGAATTATGCAATAATTAATGTGGAATAAAATGAGAAACGATGCAGAATATTGTGAGAAGTGTTGTATGTAAAGTTTTCATTCTCCCCCCCCTGCATGTACTGTGTCGTAGGGAGTGCTGGAAAGCTTCCTTGGAACAGCACTGACGGGAGCAGTGTTCTGTCTGCTGGCTGGTCAGCCCCTGACTATTCTCAGCAGCACCGGACCGGTGCTAGTCTTTGAAAGGCTCCTCTTTGGTTTCAGCAAGTGAGTATTTCATGGCTAAAAAGTCACTCGGCTGTACACAAGGGTTAAACAGAGGTCAAAAACAGCAGCAGTAGACTGTTGCAGATATTTATATAGTACAGTCTCTCCCCAAAGGACAGATGCGTGTGTATATAAAGATCATTGTGACCACTACAAGAGAATTAAAAAATATAAGCATGAAGAATTCAGGGAGATTACTCACATTTAGTAGTAGGCTGGTGACTTTGGGTCAAAGGTTGCTTCACTGGAACTTTTTATTTATTTATTTTTTGCACTTACTGGTAATAAATGATTGTCAGCTGGTTGTGTTTATGAGCTTTCACCTGTTTTGCCTTCTGCTTCCTGTCCTGACTATGTGGAAGACGAGAGCAGCAAGGACACGCCATGATGGTGTGATAGCAGTTCCTAAATTTTAGGTATACGTTATTGTGGGGATAAAATGTCATTTCACCTCAGTTCAAGGGTATTAAATACTGCCTACTCTCACTTCCTTCCAACTACACTGCCTCTCTTACCCCCAAAGGAGTCTTCTAGTGTTACCAAAAACACCACGCTGCATATGTTCCATTATTAATAATTCACTCTCATTTAATTTTACGCCGTGACTGAAGAGTGTTGCGGCGCCTGTGCCCTCTCAATGTTTTCGTGCTTCGAGTCAACTGTTGCCGAGTCAGTGGCAGCTGCTCACTACAGCTGTTGTGGATGCATGTTATCCTACAGCTGCAATAAAGAGAAAAACCTGCTGCCGTTTTCCCTTGGAGGACCCCAGAGCAATATTTATATACCCCTGAGCGCCTTGTATTTTCTGAAAGTGCCATGAATTCTTGGGTGGATTGTAAAATAAAATATTGAGACGTAAGAGTTCCCTTGCTCACTCTGTGTGAAATGTACCCTCTCCCTCAGAGACAACGACTTCGACTACCTTGAATTCCGGCTGTGGATCGGACTGTGGTCGGCCATGTTCTGTCTGGTGCTGGTCGCCACAGACGCCAGCTTCCTGGTGCAGTATTTCACACGCTTCACAGAGGAAGGCTTTTCGGCGCTCATCAGCTTCATTTTCATCTACGATGCTTTCAAGAAGATGATAAAGCTGGCCCACTACCACCCGATCAACACGGATTATGATCCCAACCTTGTCACTCAGTACGACTGCCGCTGCATGCCTGGTGCGTAGTCTTTATTATTGCTGCTGCTGCAGATAGAGAGAAGATACCAGAGTAATAGGAAGAGTTTTACCTTTAACATTAGCAGTGGGATACCTCCACTCTGTTCTAAACCATCTTTTGCCTAAATTTTGGGCTTCTTTTAAAGCAGGGGTTACTCACTGCACATCGTGGGCCACATACAGCCCACTTTTATCCAAAAGGATTTTTAAATATAGTAGTAAAAAAAACAAAGGTTTCTGTTATTTATTTGCTTACCTATTACTTTGATGTAATATGAATGAATGAATGTCGGGGTGAGGTCTTTAGAGTTAAAAGTAAAAAAACTTATTCCCCTCCTGCACTTGAGTCTTTACTTTGCCAATTTTGCTCCCCCAGTGTACAGGCTCTACCCTTGCCTTAGAGTTTCAGGAATGATGATACCATGTGATGCTGGAAGTTGAATAGTCATATATGGTTTGTGTGTTGGATTAATTTGTCTTTTAATTTAGATTTAAGTTTATTTATTTATTCTTTGTATTTACAGTGAAAATGACAAATGATACCAGAATGTGTGACCCTGTAGATATCACTTTCTCAGCACTGCTGAGACACTGTTTTTGTGCCGCGTGACTTGCCAATATTCTTTGACACGGATTTAAAATGGCAAATGCATTTATTAGACGACGTTTTCTTGTTTTTCTTGTTTTAGTGATAAGATATTATGTTGTTTCTTCACTAGGCAACTCGTCAGAACTCTTTGATCTATCTGCCCTGACAAACAGTACTGATCTGGTATGTAGTGCCCTCAGTAACAATGAGTCAGAATTCACTGCTTCAAAGGCTGTGTTTTTTTTTGTTTGTTTTGTTTTGTTTTGTTTTTTCTTCAGGCATTTTGTTGGGGGGGTTGAAACTGATAACTGTTTTCTTCTTTTCTGTTTCTGCCTTTTTCACTCCAGCCGGTAAATGCTACCTTGGCATCTCTGACCAAGAAGCAGTGTATGAAGTATGGAGGACAGTTAGTTGGAGAAAACTGTGGCTACATACCTGACATCACCCTGATGTCTTTCATTTTGTTCCTTGGGACCTACACCTGCTCCATGTCTCTGAAGAAGTTCAAGACGAGCCGCTTCTTCCCCACCCGAGTGAGTGACAGTCACATCGTTTTTCCACATCTAGATGAGTTTTAGCCGGCGTTGTGGTGCATATATTCCCAGATTTCCTGATTACTTAATATGTGACCACATTTTTATATGTTTCAGTTGCATTTTACTTAAAATTATTGATTTGTGTTTCTTGAGGGTGAAAAAGTCTTTTTTTTTTCTTTTTTTTTTGTATCTTGGTTTGCATGGAAGTCTTTCTTTGTGGAGCTTGCACATTCTCCCTGTGCCTGTGTGGGTTTCTCCAGGTGCTCCGGTTTATTCCCTAAAGTCTAAAGCCGTGCTTGTTAAGTTAATTGGACGTGGGAGTGTGCAATTGTCTGTCAAGCTATATTTGCTTGCCTGCATTTTTTTTTTTCAGCACACAAAGAAAAGGGTCAGCACACTTTTCTTCAAACTCAAAGACACTGTCAAACCCTCCTTAAACGTGTCCTCCTTTCTAGGTGAGGAAGCTCATCAGTGACTTTGCGATCATCTTGGCCATCCTTCTCTTCTGCGGCGTGGATGCCTTAGTTGGTGTGGAGACTCCAAAGCTCTTAGTGCCAAGTGAATTCAAGGTACGCATCTCCCGGAAGTTTGCCAGTGTACTAGAAAGTCCTCATTTCATCGTGACGTTTTGAAATCATTGACTGAATTGTCTTTCAGTGGTGCTCTTTCCTCCGATTACACCTATAATGAATGATGTTTCGGCAAGAAAGCCTGTATAATTCTTCCAAATCCAAGCATAATGCTTTTCTTTGTAGCACACCCAGGAGGATACAGAGCTTGATTATAGGGGATGTGAGAACATAAACTAGCTCTTCGAGTTGCAACTTTAAATTGCAAGAACAGAGCTACCTTTGTTTGATCACAGAGTCTTAATTCACTGTTTTTCTGTCATGTAACAATGCACCGGTAATTTCAGATCTGTAATCTTTTTGAGATGATATCGGGGCTTGGATAGTCTGTCTCCAGTGTTTTTAACAGTCTTTTTTTTCTTTATTTTCCCATAGCCCACAAGTCCACTGAGGGGCTGGTTTGTTCCTCCTTTTGGAGGAAACCCTTGGTGGGTGTACCTAGCATCTGCACTTCCTGCTCTGCTTGTCACCATTCTGATATTCATGGACCAACAGATCACCGCTGTAATTGTCAACAGGAAAGAGCACAAACTTAAGGTTGGTGCACCATCTGAAGGCTTAAGAAGAATGAAACGATTGAATATGCTCAGTAATAAAAAAGAACAGAACAGAATCCAAACTAAGTAATAAATAATAATAATAATAAATAATAATAAGTATGTACATTTTTATTTCTGTAGCACATTTAAAACCAAAGTGCAGGACAGCCAAAGCATCAATAGGTAAAGCCAAGTTTCATGAAATGACAACAAGAACTTGTCAGTGAATTTCTTTTTTCAGTACAAGTTTCTAAAGATCAGAAGAATACACAAAGTCAGGAAGATGAAGGGATATAAGACAAAAATGTTGACCGTGAAAATCCAATGAATGGTACATAAAAGACTAGTTAAAAATTGACACAGGAAGCCAAAATCAAAGTATAAACAACAATAAGAAGACTCCAACAGTAAACTAAGACTGGACTGAACAAAAAGCCACAGAGCAGCAGTGATAAAAGAGTCTAGAAATGGATCTTACCTGCAGTACCAGGAATGACATGCAATGAAATACCTTTTATTCCTTATCTGTTTCTGGATTAAACAGTCAATTGTAGTCATTTGCACTGCATTATATTTGTCTAATTGTATACATATATTCCCAGACTTCCTGATATATTATTAATGACGCTCAGTGTGCTCTGATCACACTATTGCAGCAGCACATGATTTGTTTAATAGCTGGAGTGTGGGAACCACTTGTTATATTATTTTTCGTCTCCTGTTAGAAAGGGGCAGGTTATCACTTGGACCTGTTCTGGGTGGCCATCCTGATAGTGATCTGCTCTTTCATGGGCCTGCCATGGTATGTGGCTGCCACTGTCATTTCCATCGCCCACATCGACTCTCTGAAAATGGAGACTGAGACTTCTGCTCCCGGAGAGCAGCCTAAATTCCTGGGTGTCAGGTGAGTTAAAGCAGCTGCTGGACGCTGTGTTGACGTCACTTAACAATTAAATTCATTCTGGCATGGTGGTCTCGAACAAAGGTGTCTCAGTTTTCCCAGAGCACTGGCAGTATTCGATTGTACTAGCTAGTTAATTGCATTCATTTTTAGATTAAAGTGATTAAAAAAAGAAGAAAAAAGAAATCACTCAGGTGGTTTGCATAATGCTGTGTGCAGTAACACATACGCACACACGGCGACAAATACCTGCTGCATGCACAGTCCTTTCTTTAGAAAAGGAAAAATCATTTTATCCAAAAAGGCAATTACTCTCCAGCAACAACAGGAGGAGGGGAGGAAATGGAAAGATTCAATTAATCATGAATTAGACAGTCAGGAAGGAAGAACATAGAAAGAGAGAAAACAGTCTTGGAAAATGACAGAAAGGGGTAAATCTACACAGAGCTCTCTGTGTGTACACACAGATATAAATACTCCATACAGACTTCATTGAAAAAAATGGAAAAATGAAAACAAAACAAACTTGTCAGCGAGGTGGAGGTCAGGAAAAATTTTTTTTTTTTGTTACCAAGTCTGCAAAGACTGTGTATCATCGTGGATTTGTATAGTTGATGACAGGGATTTCCTCCGTGTGGTTAACTGATTGGAGCGTGAGCCGTTTAGATTTATCATGCTCATTGTTTTTACGAACTGTAACTTTTGCATATGCAACCATTAGATATGAAATTCCAGCACACGGATGATCAAAAAGGTGTGTGTATGATGTAGATGCCATGCTGTCTTTTGTGAATTTTGCCTAGGGGAATAATAAACATACTAAAAAAACAACAAAAGTTTTAACTTCTCTGAATCAAATCTGCTGATTAATTTGTGTGACGTTTCCCCCTCTAACTCAGGGAACAGCGAGTCACTGGTATCTTCGTGTTTATCCTGACGGGACTCTCTGTCTTCATGGCTCCTATCCTCAAGGTAGTGCTCCAACTTCTTAATTCTTCTGTGGAATTATGGATTACTGTCCGCCCGTTTTAGGACAAACTCCTGTCTTCCCTCTTAAATGTAAAATAATTTCAAGTCTTTTATTCATCCGATTAGGAGCTTCTATAGCTGAAGTAATATGTTGTGAAATAAGAATGTGCATCAGGGCTTAAGCTCCAGTTGCAGCACCTCGGCTTCTCAAATTTCCATTTCTTTGTTGAGCTGCCCATAGGTTGTGAAGACTCTGAGAGGTGATTTTTTTTGAGCTGGTACGCCCCCTTGAGGGGATTTTCTATACTGTGTTTCTGATTCTCAGAAATAACATTTTGTTTTTGCATGAACCGTATTATAGTGGCATAAAATTAAAAAAAAAAAAAATCATGTATTTTTTTCAATTTTTGCTCTAAGTTGCCTCATTTTCGCTATTTCTTTTCATATATTTTATATTATTATTATTATTTTTTACGTTGATCTAGGAGCAGGTACTTCTCAGTCCTGTGCAAGCTAAAAGCCCGGTCACACTGGTAGCTCAGTAAAAAGAACATTCTTAGAAAAGCTTCTTGTGGACTATTTTTTTACTAAGCAGTGTGAGCCAAAAGAAGTCATGTTTCTTCTGAGAGGGTAGCTTTGATATGCGTGTTTCTGTTTCCTCTTTTTTTTAAATCACAGTCACACGTGTAACATTAATATCTTTTTTACTGTGTTCTGTGTTCTTCAGTTCATTCCCATGCCAGTGCTCTATGGTGTGTTCCTCTACATGGGTGTGGCATCGCTCAATGGTGTCCAGGTGAGTCACTTTGCCCTGTTCACTACCTACTAACCAGTGTTGGGTGGGCTGCTTGGAAAAAAACATAGCACACATAATAATTAAAATATGATGAATTTCTTTTTGTGTTTTATTAAGAAAAGAAGTAATAACACTTAAACCAGAGCACAAAGAACAAATAAAACAGAATGAACAGACTCTCAAAAGTTGTCACTGGAATTTGTACATTTTAATACATTATTTTTCTAGCTAGCATCCACACTAACTATACAAATAATGTATTCTGCTGATGTATTAATTGTGTCATTTACTTATTATTCTTATTGTAAAAATGTGAAACAATGTTTTTTTTTTTGCAGTAATTTTTTATATTAAAAAATCTTTCTAATTTATCATTAGAAAAGAAATCCTAATTTTCAAAATATTTCATATCATTTGAATTCTTCAATCCAAAATAAATAATTCCTTTAGGTTTGCAACTTTGAAAAGAAACATAATTATTTATTAATAAAAAGAGTTTGTTTAATAGGCTTAAAAGGTGGAAATTAAAGTATTTTATCTTATTTTATTTTGTCCTTAATACCAATAATATTTTAAAAAAGAACCACTCTGAGAGATGCCAGCACTGTGGTTAGCACTGTTGCTGCACAGCAAGAAGGTCCTGAGTTCAATTCCACCATCAGGCCGGGGTCTTTCTGTGTGGAGTTTGCATGTTTTTCCCGTGTTTGCGTGGGTTCCCTCCGGGTACTCCGGCTTCCTCCCACCGTCCAAAGACACGCAGCTTGTGGGGATAGGTTAATTGGAAAATTGCCCATAGGTATGAATTCGGGAGTGAATGTGAGCGCGAATGGTTGTCTGTCTCTGTGTGTTAGCCCTGGCAAGACTGGCAACCTGTCCAGGGTGTACCCTGCCTCTCGCCCTATGACAGCTGGGATAGGCTCCAGCGCCCCCCACGACCCTGAAAAGGATAAGCAGAAGTGAATGGATGGATGGATGGAAAACTCTGAGAGTGCAAACCTGTGCCGAAGTAGCTCACTCTCTGGGTAGTATTTACTTTAGGATAACGTGACGGATGTTTACTTTGATTCCACATGTAGGTAATGGAAAATCAATATTGATTTGTAAATAAGTGGAGATGAATAACTTGAGCTTAATATTATAAGAGCATATATTTCTGACTAACTAGGCAGCTCTTTCTCTTGACAGTGTAATGTTGACCTTGAGGGAGAGGTCATACACCCAAAGTAATGTGATATTTAGAGTCCTCACTGTTGTCAATACAGTATAAACCATACAAGTAAGAAACACAGTTTTAAATAGCTCTCTCAATCATCAATATTACCACTATGACCTTCAGCTCAATCTATAGACCATGAAGGAGAGGTCAGAGGGAAGTGTGACCGGATATTTTAAATATTGTTATGATACTTTTTATATGTTGACAACAAAAACCACACTTGTAAGAATCATAGTTGCCTTTTGTCATTTTTCAACCCATAAATTATTAAGTTGACCTTGAAGACGTTGGTGATGTAAATCAAACTTTCACAGATTCTTAACATGAGTCTAATCTACATCTCTACAAAGTTTGATGGAAATTCATTCAGGATTTTCTGAGCTATTGAGTTTACAGATGGAATGGATGAAAGCGTTTCCAAAAACATAACCTCCTTGGCGGAGGTAATTTATCAATACTTGGATTACATTATACTTTGGTACATTATTGGATATTTTAATAGGAAAAAACTGACTGCGTAGCACTGCTGTCTCAGAGTATCAACCAAAATTGGAAAACGAAAAGTCATACAGGAGTATAAAATCTCTGAATTGTTTTCCAGGTTCTAACTGCAGCATGTCCGATCTCTTAACCTACTGACCTTTTTATCTGTTTCCTTGATCCAGTTCATGGATCGCTTGCAGCTGCTCCTCATGCCTGCCAAGCACCAGCCGGACCTGATCTACCTGCGGCACGTTCCCCAGAGACGCATCCACCTCTTTACTTTCATCCAGGCCCTGTGCTTGGCCTTCCTGTGGATCCTCAAATCTACTGTCGCTGCCATCATTTTCCCTGTCATGGTGAAGCAAGGCTGATGTGACCAGTCACAAGTGCACAGAGCTCTGTATTTTGCCCTGAACATTTAATTGATTCAAACTTTTCCTCTCTTTATAAGGTTTTGGCATTGGTTGCTGTTCGCAAAGGAATGGACTACGTGTTCTCCCAGCATGACCTCAGCTACCTGGATGATGTCATCCCAGAGAAAGACAAGAAGAAGAAAGAAGATGAGAAGAAAAAGAAAAACAAGAAGAAGGAAAGCATTGACAGTGAAATTGAATTTGTAAGTAAATGTCCATATGCGTTCAAAAAAGAAAGGCATGATACAGTTTCATTAAACGGTTATCGTCCAGTTCCCCACATCAAAGTAATCCATGAGTGTTAATGTTTTCATTCCCTCCTCCCACAGTCTGACTACCCCTACCATGCAAATAATATCCCCAGTATAAAAATCTCTATGGATATGATGGAACAGGAGCCCATGTTGGGAGATAAATCTTTGGATAGTGAGTACTAGTCAGGATTTGCTTTGCTTTAGCTTCAAAGGGCCGCTCCAAGCTCCTTCCTTTTCTTGTCATGCTAGCCCTCTTGCATTTCACTCATATGACATTTAACATCTTTAAAGATCAGCATGCTTTCCTGTCTGTTTCTAATGCTTCTCTGAGCAGCCCATTTGGGCTTTTAACACTAAAAGCAGCTTTGCTGTGCTTGCTTTTCTTCCCCCCCTACTACTTGAAATTCACGATTGATTGATGTTATAAAAAGTTTTTTTGTCATATTTTCCCCCACCAGGACTTCCATCGTCGACTTTCCTTCAACCCCATACACCGTGCTGAGCACTACTTTTTCTCTCCGTCTGTGGATAAGTAAGTGACAACCTGCTGTTATTTGAATATTTGTACATTCAAAAGGCAAAATGCACAAATATTACACACCATGTGATTTTTAAGTTTTTCCTGAGGCGTAACATTTTTGCCTCTTTCAGTCTCGACAGCAGTTCATACAAAAAAGGTTCACCTCAGATTCGAATAGGCCGGGACTCTGTGGACAGCTGTTTCGTCTGCAAGAAAGGGTCCGAAAGTGTCCTGTGAAAAAACCAGCACTACACAGAAACCACACCCATTCTCTCTTTTGTTTTTAGTTTTTTTTCTTTGCTTTTTGTACTGTAATACTGCCTCATAACAGTGTTTTTTAATATGCCATGTGCGAGGATTTGAATCCGATTAGCTGGAAAAGTATTTGTCATTGAAAGACTTTGGTGGTACTGAATTTTAATAAGTGCTGACACAAGACCATTTGTATCATTTTACTGCAGGAGACAAAAGGACTTCACAAGGTCACACAGTTTTTTCCTAATCTTCCCAATTTGTATGTTAATAACGGAACAAGAATCAGGCTAGAGTTGTGGTAATCATCAAATAGGCCCAGAGATCCAATTTTGAGCTTCATAACACACACACCACATTCACTTATTCTTTTTAATAATATCCCACATAACCAGCCTCTCTTCCTAAGTACTGTGTTTAGTAGTTATTTTTTTAAGGGTATTAAGGCATAGCTCTTGGAACCTGTGGAGGTACTGCACAGAGGATTCAGAGTCCTCCTTTAGTGAACAAAAGACTAATCTATGCACACTTACACAAGGAACTTGATGTGAAGCATCCATCTAAAGATGCGTGTTCATAAACACCCCCAGAAAAATAATGCAACATGCTTGAATGTGGCAAGAAGTAAATGGTTCATCAACACGCAGACTGGAACTACTATTTTTGTTTCCTAATCTTGATTGTTGCTCCCCTTTTTTCTTTATTTATTATATTTAAACTCATAAAGGTTGCTGGTTGAATATTAAATACAACTTAGCCATTTAACCTTTTGTGGAAATTTGAAGTTTCTTTGATCTGTATCCACTCAGCTGTGTCGTCCCCATTGTGGGGATTTATCCATGTACTACACCTGTATGCAGCACTACCTCTTATATACTGTAGGTGCCAGGCGTGATATATTAATATATCTGCTGTGCATTGATTTGTGATCAAATACTAAAAAAAACCCTAAAAATCAGACAAACTGGCACTAGGATCTCTGAATCATTTAAGATACATTTAAATACTATGTGCAAACTGCAATGATTTAAAGGGGCAGCATCACCCACATTTCTTATCAAAAAACAAATCAAAATTTATAAATATGTTTATTTAACAATTTTAGTTTGGATGAATAAAATATTAAGGAGAAAGAAAGTCTTGTTTTCCTCCTGATGGTCCAAGAGTTGAAAGCTGGGAAGAGCTGAGAAGTATTTAGCCCATCCCATGTTTCATATTCCTATACACTTAAGTATCAACATGTTACTGAGTCTGATGCAGTTCAATTTTAAAACTTGTTCAAAATATGTTAACTTAATCAAGTTCCAATCTTTTTATTGTTTTGTGTGTTATATGTATTTGTTTCGTTTTATGCAAATCAACAATCACTGTGAGATTATTACGATAATGCAACTTCTGGTTCTGGAAGAGCTACTGCTTTTTAGTGCGCAAGGATATTTTTCTGAGACATTGGTGTCTATGCATTATCCAAATTTAATTTAGTAACAGCTGGATGAGCAGTGAAATATGCCAATCACACGTTAGACAAATGACTTAATCATGCTTGTTGCTACTTATTGCTTATTGAAGTATTCACTGGTAACTTTAACTGATTCGGTTTTAAGGTGTCGTTGCCTATCTGAATGTAATAAATCCTAATGACCTGAAATATAGATGATCCTTGAAGAAATGACACGCACAGTTGGTGTCACTTCTGATTTTTAGTGCAAATAGGGGTTTGATTCTTGCTTTGAGCAATCGCTTCCATGTAGCTTGGACACAAAAGCCACATTGTCTTCCACTTTGTGCTTTGAGCTGCACATCTTGATCTCTTTGGACTTTCTGGTTCTGAATCTGCAATTATTGTAATATTTTTGATGTTAACGATTTTATACAAACGTCTTATGTGATCAAATAATCCTAGGTTACTCAGAAGGAACAAATTTTTTTTCCTTTTTTTTAATGAAGTAGCATTTGAAAAAAGAGCAATAAAATGGTCCAAATGATTCTTAATTAAATTGTTGTGTTTTTCTTTAACCATCAAATCTCTGTATCTTTGCCCTGCTTTATGTTTGCCTGGCTGTTCTCCAACTATTTTGGCAGCTCGAGGAGCATTTCTTATATTTCATCAAGAGTTCTGCTCTGTTGCTACCTTTTCCTCTGGAGTGACCACTGTCTGCTTCACAAGTGTTAATCTGATAGATGCCAGCGCTCAGTCACAGGGCGAAGAAAGTTAAAAAGGAAAGCTGCATATTTTCCATGATCACAGGACTCGAGTTGGCTTAAATGAAACAAATTGGCTCATTGCTGTGAGACACTGTGTTCTTTTACTTGCCAAAAGGGAGGAGGGGGGGTGGGGGTGGGGTTATAACTGCCTCCCCCACCGGTGCAGGAGAGAACATCATGTTTTGTTGCATAATACTTAATATTACTGGTGTTGTCTAAGCAACCAAACATGACTGATGGTGTGACTGTAAAAGGTCATGGAGATATCACCTGACTGAAGGTGTTCTGAACCTCTGCTTCACATAACAGGAGACTTTTTCTAATAATATGGGCAACCTAATATTAGATTGTAAAAACTGGTCAGTGTAATGCATGCGCTTTGACATTCAACCATTAAAACAATAACTTAAGTAAAACCATGTGGTGTGATTTCAGCATTGCATTTTTGCATTTTGCACGAGGGGGCAGTAGTGACTCTTGTAAAAGCCACACGCATGTTCAACACCAACAGCTCAAAATAGAAAATGTGATGAAGACTGTCTCAGCGCTCCATCAAGATACACAGAAAAGTCTCATCTGTCAGAAAACTGTGTGTGTTGGAAAGAGTTTATAACCAATTGTTTTGGTTACTGCAGGTAAAAGATACTGCTTCTAAGATCAGCAGCATTCAGAGTATGCAGCCAGGTTAGGAAATTCCACTTTGGCAATCTAAATGTGGTTCTTATTCCTTATGACTAGAATTTATGAGTAAATGATTCTCAAAAAAAAAAAAAAAGGAAAAAGAAGATAGGAATTACTTATTCATCCCATATTTAGGAAACGTAATGATATCAGCACATTTCTTGAACGTTCACGTCGTATCTACAGTTTGTTCAGATTATTGGCGACTCCCTCATTAAAATGTTAACGCTTGATCTGAGGAAAGCAAACAGTTTGTGCCGCAGCTAGAAACAAATGTCCTGCTCAGTTACTGCCCAAGCAGCTTTTATTGCTCATAATAAACTGCTGGCTCGCTGTTCATCTCTCCCTTGACATGGGCTCCGAGGTTCATAACAGTGTACTGTGATTGCTTGTCCAGACTTTGTTCACTGTTTCATTTCCCAGTCGAGAGAGGCCATTAGTGTGTTTTCCCCAGGGGGCATTATAGGCTGTTCAACAGGGTCATGCTGTTGGTTATTTATTTATTTTTTCCATAATAAAATATCTTTGACTCTGCCAAGCAATGCAGTCATTGATTTTTTTATTAGAATTGTCACATCTAATAGAGCCAATCTGTGGTCACTTTATCATTTATAACTGTTATGTGTGAGCAGAGGAATGTTTCTTATGAAAGTAACAAGATGCTAAATGTGTTATAGCAGCGCGCACCAGGATGCTGGCACGTAGCACTATCTGTGCAGTGTGGGTTCAGCGGCATGACAAATGTGATCATCTGACGACAACAGTGCTTTGTAATTATGCATTCGTCGCCGTGTGAAAAGTAAAACAAATTGTTTGCAGCAGAAAATCACATAAAGCACAACACAATGTGAAAAAAGCTTTGGCTCACAGGACGCTTGTAAAAGCACAAGCGGGAATTTTTATGGCACGCAGACGAAAGTGAATGTTTGGCCTAAATGTGCTCTGCTCAGCTCAGGTCCACCTTACATGTGTTTTGAGCCATGTCCAGAACACATAGCAGTGCCATAACATCATTATTTTGTTGAGGGTGAATACACGGTCCATAGATGGATGTTTTATGCTGCTTTACATAAACTCATCATGGTTATGAATGTCACTTCTGTTTGTTTTTTTTTTTTTTTGAGATTTCAATGATTTTAGAGCATATATCTTTAATTACTTTAAAGTGAAGCAAGTTTTACCTCGCCATGAACCAAGTGGTTGCTGACCAACTGACTTAAACTCGCAGCTGCCTGCATTGACAAGCCAAATGTTTTTTGGAAAAAAGGTTTTATGATCAGACGAAGACAAAGATTGCACTATTTGGCCACAATGATAAGAGTTTTGTTTGGAGGGGTAAATGTGGCGCTTTTAAACCTAAGAACACTTCACAAGCTGCCAAACATGGTTCTCTGGGACTGTTTTGCTGCCAGTAGTACTGGTACATTACCTCCAAACAGCCAGATGGTTGAAATTTGGACACAGGCAGTAGTTCCAACACGGGAATGATCCCAAACACACATCAAAACTGGTTTTGAAATGGATAAAGCAGGCTAACACCTAGAATGGTGTTCCCAATGCTCTGACCTCAAACCCTATTGAAACTCTCTGGACTATGCTTAAAAGCGAACCTTTGTCAGGAAACCAATCAGTTTTGCCAATCAAATATGCTACCATAAGTATTGTTGATGGCTACCAAAACCATCAGGTCGAGATGCACCTTGCTAAGATTTGACTCTGTAAGTATACTCTGACTTTTGAACTTGTGTGGATTATAATAAAATCCCAACTAAATTCAAACTTATGCTTAAAATGTATGCTGTACAATCATTTCACCCTGGAAAAACAACAGTTCAGAGAAATCATCAAAAGCCCAAAATTACCATGACATTCATGCCCGTGATGAGAGTATGTGACTTCTGACTGTACATACTGCACATAAGAAATATTTTAGTCCTTTATGTTTATTTGAGTAAGATTTTCAAATCATCCCATATTTTCCTGTGAGATTAGCTTTAGATAAGATTATACAGAAGTATGTCTTGCCCTCTCATTTCTTCCATGGGTTTACACCTGAGGACAAAGAGGCGTATTGTATCGGATTAAGCATATGTTCCATTATTCTCACATTTTTCACAAGGTTTACAATTTGCCACTATTCTTAGACATACTATGACATTTTAACAACTTCATGTAAAGCAACACTATAGCTGTGGACTTTTGAGAAAGCGAAAACTAAAGGCAAAAAAGAAGCCAGTCTGCCCGGCCATAACAATTTCCGCCCTCTGACTTCTTTCTGTGGTCAGAGTCCATAGAGATTTGAGATATAATCATTTTAACGTCTTAATTATACAACCTGAAGCAACTGCAGGTAATGCCTGAAGTGTTTTTCTGACACTCACAGTAATTAACTATTTTGTGAGGCAAAAACATTAGCTGGCTTCTTCCCTTCTATCTCGATTTCTACTCAGCATTCCACTCGCGAAGCACAAAAACTTTCTGCACCCTGGTCAGGTATCGCTTTGTACAATCACTCCTCACACACTTTCTTCCTCATCTCTCGATCTTGCATTAATCAGATACTGATGACTTTTAAATCCCTCCTCCTTGCTTCTCTACAGTTGATGTATTTTCCCTTATTAGTTACCTTCAAAGCACATTTTCCCATTAATCAAGAATTCTCTTTACAGTGTTTTTCCCCATTGCCGAACTGACAATAAAGTTGACTTTGACTTCAGTTAAATCTAATGCAGTTGCACAGACTTTCATCACTTAGACTTCACATTTTCTCCACTTATGCAATGTGAGTGTGAAGGGTGAGTAGCAAAAAGTAAGATTTGACTAATGCCAGACTTAGTTAAATCCAAGGCTGATCCAAGACAAGCGATCACTTTAATCAGCACCTGTTTATCAGATTAATGTGCGAAAAAACAAAAACAAAAAACAAAAATCAGCTGTCTGTTCTGATGGCCACCGTTGGCCCTCACTTGCAAGGAGTCCTTGATTAGTGTGACATCTGTTGTGATGAGTTCACACAATGCCCAGGGACATGTATTGCTCCCAGCCCCTGCAACACCCAATCTATCCCTCCCAAGCGAATCTTGTCTGTGTCATTTATAAGTGCTACAGCAGTCTCTGCCTGTGCAGGCGCACTGAGGGGATGAAAAGGGTCTCAGTGTGCAGCTTGTTGCTCTGAGTGAAATTTCTGTCAAATGGATTTTAACCACTTGTAGCGGCAGAAAAAGGGGAGTAAAAAATCAGCTGTTTAAGGTAAGAATGCAAGGGTCAACCAAAGTGATTTGGTAAGTTTTTAGAAAAGTAAGTAAATCTTTCTCAGAATATTAGTTTTTATCAGTTCTAGCTTATTTATCAGGAACAGAGTTGTAGTTCAATTATAGATCTGCATAAACTAATTTTTAGTCCCAGCTATTTCAGATTATAAAAAAACAAAAAAAATTCTGAAATAATTTTACATTATTTAATGTAAAATAAATTTTTGCATTTTAAATATGTACATGAGCACAAACAAGCTACTTTTAACAGCTTCTGAGCTTTTATTGCGATAGATATTTATCTTTATCTAAACGTAACGATCTCTTGTTCTTTATTAGAAAAAATAACAGTGCTTACTTCATCTTTGTTTAAATAGTCTGGATGACAGCCTTGACCTGATTCTATAAAAATTAAAAGAAAACAAAAACTACAATGTGTAATGATGTGTTCGATTAATCTCCTGAGATGCAAGCTCTTGCTTGGAATACAAGTCTGAAAAGTAAGTATTACCTTTAAACAGTGCTTTTTCAAAATAGAAAATACTTTGTTGAGCGGAAAAGCCTAAATGTGATGCTCCAATAAGAGGGTGGGCCTCAGGAGGTTAAAACACCTATGCATTAGACTTTGAATCCATGACACAAGGACACAGTTTGAATTAACAGTTTATTAAAAATAGCTGAGTAACTGAGTTCAACATCGAAGTCTTGGGAGAAATATGAGCATAGCTTTGGAGAATTAAAAAAAAAAAGATCAGAATAAAGGTAACCTTCCCAGACTGCTGTCTTACAGTAACTGCGCTAACAATCCACAGGCCAGCAGGTAGTGATTCCCACTGCTCCCAGAACAGATGACTTTTAATCAGTCAGTGTGAGCATCCACTGAATCAAGCCACTTGTACTGACCCAAGAATTGGTTTATTGATTACCGGTGAGGTTCTATTGTTCTATGTTATTACCAATTGATTTCTTCTCCTGGTAATCAGGATTGCCTTCCCATCGGGAGGACCATGTTGATCTGGCTAATGATTAGTTGACTTTGTTTAGAAAAGCTGTTCAAAATGAAAATAAAATAAATAATAAAAACAAAGGTCGATCAAATGGACCAATACGGCAATGCCATGATGATCCATTTGGCAAAATAAATCCATTGGGTATCCTTGTTGGTCTTCAGACAACAATTCTGATGGCTAAAGAACCAAATGGGACAGGCGAAAAAAAAAAGAAAAAAAAGAAAAAAAAAGAAAAGCTGTTCAAAATGGCCAATCCCTTAACAGATTATAGTACTGCCTGACTCTATTCCTCTCTCTCTTACATCCAGATATCACCATGACCCTGAATTTTCTAAACACAACCTCATGGGAGGGCCTGAACTCCTCAGGAGTGCACAAAAATCCTTTGACCTTCCAAAATATCACTTATGTTGATTTCTACCTCCACAAGCCCTCAGTGGCTGCAGTCTTCACTGTGTCCTACCTGCTTATCTTCCTGGTGTGCATGGTGGGCAACGGGGTGGTGTGTTTCATTGTGCTGCGCAGCAAAAACATGCGCACGGTCACCAACCTGTTTATTCTCAACCTCGCCATCAGTGACCTGCTTGTCGGCATCTTCTGCATGCCGACCACACTGGTGGACAACGTCATAACAGGTAACATGTTCTCTCTTTTTTACTATTTTTAAGGCACTTAAACACATGGAAATTCAAAATTTTACCCTAGAGTGTTATTGGAGCACATTACAGGATGTTTTTACTTGTGACCTTTTTTTATGCTAAAATAGAGAAAGGTCAACAAAGTTGTTAATTTTAGCAGTAAGAAGACCAATAAAGGCAATTGAATCATAATAAAAACTGCTATAAAGTAAAAACAAAAACAAACAAGACATTGTCATTGTGTGAATGACGGTTCAAATAATCAAATGAAATAAATCAATGATTTTATCTTCTTTTGTCTTCTTTTGGGCAGGCTGGCCATTTGGTCAGGTAGTTTGTAAGCTAAGTGGGATGGTTCAAGGCATATCTGTGTCAGCATCTGTGTTTACTCTGGTGGCAATAGCTATTGATAGGTAAGAGCTGTCATTTCTGTCATTTCTGATTACTGTTCACTTGTCTGTTTTACTCTGAAAGATTTACTTCCTTTATACATCTTCTTTAATCCCCTTTTCTATCAGGTTCCGCTGTATTGTTTACCCTTTCAAGCAGAAGCTGACCATTGCCACCTCCAAACTAATAATTGTCATCATTTGGGTCCTGGCTGTGGCTATAATGTGTCCTTCAGGCATCATGCTCCAGGTCACAAAAGAGCAGAGGGTGCGAATAGTCCTCGGCAGAAACAATGACACCCGTCCCTTCTACTGGTGTCGCGAAAATTGGCCCAATCAGGAAATGCGGAAAATCTACACTACTGTCCTCTTTGCTAACATCTACCTCGCTCCTCTTAGCCTCATTGTAATCATGTATGCTCACATTGGTTACACGCTCTTCAAGACCACTATCTCACCTGTTAGGGGCAGTGGGAGTGAGTCTCTAGAAGGCAGTGGCAACAACAAGTCAAGGATGGAAGGTCGTCAGACAATCTCAAGGAAGAAGAAGCGAGTCATTATGATGCTGCTCGTTGTGGCTCTGCTCTTCATCTTATCCTGGCTGCCTCTGTGGACCCTGATGATGCTGAGCGACTACATCAGCCTGACACAGCATCAGTATCGTGTCATTAATATTTACATGTATCCCTTAGCTCATTGGCTGGCTTTCTCAAACAGCAGCATCAACCCCATCATCTACGGATTCTTCAATGAGAACTTCCGCAGAGGCTTCCAGGCAGCATTCAAATTCCAGCTGTGCTCTGCTGACATTCTGCGCCAGAGGACTTACTCCCATCGGATCAGAGGAAATGCTGTGGTCCCCCTACGACCTGTCGCCCCCAGCAGATCAGGCTCTGGAGTTGGATCGGGGTTAGTGGAAAATAGGAAGAGCTCAAGTCAGGAGGAAGAGTGCTTGTCTGGTAAAAATGACATCAAAGAACAAGACGTGATCATGGAGGACCTGAAAAGGGTGTCCAAGATTTAGGCAGACTTTGACAATGTGCAGTGACTGCCCCGTTTCACAAACAAAGAAGTTTCTTTAACTTGTTCTAGATGCATTTAGACTACTTTAATTCCTTGTAAATCTAGATATGTCTTATGGTGTTATGATATCTATGGTTTTATGGTGTATCAGTCAATAGTGAGTAACAGCAGGCCGTGCTATTGTTCGTGCTATTGATATGATATAAGCAGAGACTTTAAAATGACTCAAGACTTGGAAACGTCTCTACAACATCTCAAGAGCACCTATGATTCCTGCTTCTTGCTCATTATTTTTGTTCTCGGACAACTGCAGTAGAGAGTCCATCCATCTATCCATCCATAGTCTGGGATGCAGGGGTAGCAGTCTAAGCAGAGATACTCAAATGTTCATTTCCTCAGCCACCTCCTCTGGTTCTTCTGGTTGCTGGGGCACTGAGGCTTTCTCAAGTCAGCTGAGAGACATATTCTGTCCGCTGGGTTCTGGGTCTACCATGGGGGCTTCTCCCAGTTGGACAGTTGTCCAGGAGGCATCCTAGTCAGCTGCCATGACCACCTCAGCTGACTACTTCCAATGTGGAGGAGTACCAGCTCTACTCTGAGTCCCTCCCAAATGACCAAGGTCCTTTTTTATCCCTTACTTGGCCTTGGTATGGCCTCTTTGTTCATGAACAAAGATAGGCTGAAGTTAAATGGCAAGAGAATAATCTTTTTTTTATCTCCTTAAACCAGCTTTTTTCTAAGTGGCTGCCACTTGAAAACAAAAGAGTTGAAAAATGGATAAGTGAGGCTTATTATAATCATATTAAAGAACATCTTTGTGACATTAAAAAGATTCAAGAGTTTAAAAGAAAGTAACTGCAGCTGAGTGTTTAGAGGCATATGAGACCCAAGCCTTTGGTTCTCAGGGATTCAAACCTTTCTTTGAAATGAGCATCTAGGATTGTAATAGATCCCCCATATTATTCATGAATTGAAAAAAAATCTTAATTGGTCTCCATAATTAATGCTGCTATCCTTACAATTGCCATGGTTACAGCAGGCACTGTAGCAAAATGCTCCCACAGTTACTTTGCCAGAAGTATAAAAGGAAAACAAATGGTGCGCCTTCACAGCAGAGGCACACAAAGAAATCAGTCAATAGTGAGTAACAGCAGGCCGTGCTATTGTTCGTGCTATTGTTAACACTGATTTTTTGCCTCATGAACATTTGGTATGGATATAGTTTGATCACATCTGGATGGCAGTACACTACTAGCATAAGAAACTATCTCCATGTGCTGTGAAAATATTTCTCAGATGTTGGGTCATGGGCAGACATGGCATTTTAAACTGAAAAAACAAAGACATCTTTCATAAGAAGGTCCCCAAAGAGCTCCCATTTCAGCAGAAAATTGTAGTTTTAAAATTGTAGTTTTACAATTTAATAAAGAAGTACAAGTGTAGTATCTTCAATTCTGTTTTTGTTCACATTCTAACTCTATACACTTTATACAAATATTTAAAAAAATGATTTGCACATATTTGACACATGTTATTTATGGTCTCCTCTGTGTATGCTGGTAACTGTGCACACTGTCTGATTGGTGTGCATAACATCCGTAATGTAAAAAATGTGTTCTTTAAGGATAAATGGTGTTTTGTAGGTATAATGGTTATAAAACTGCTTTCAGTGGTTAAACTGGGACAATACATCATTGATATGCTGTGTGTAAAACATAACTCATCATGGGCAGGCTTGTCTGTCTAATCCTTTTTTTGATGAATGCTAAGCTTATGTTCCTCTATAACCTCAAAGTGAATGTAATGAAATGCAAAATATTGCTCTGCATATTGCTACAGTCTGAAAGTGGAACTTACATATAACCAAACGTGTTTAGTGTTTTCATATAAAGAAAGAAAGAATGAAACAAATGCCTTAATACATATGATATAAATAAAACTGATTTTTGTTTTCATTTCAGATTAAACCTGCCAGTTTGTAAAATATGTTATACTGCACAGGCACACTCATGTCACTATAATTTAGATCAGCTTGTTGCTTGCTGGTTTACAGTGTTGCCCCTTGTTATCAAATATTTTTCCTTCAGTATATTTTAATGGCTTCATAAGTTGAAACTCAATATATTATTTATATCATTCACTGTTGCGTCTTATTTAAAAAGGGTTCAATGATTCAATAAAGAAGTTGAAAATAACATCGCCACAACAATTAGCTACTTTCTGCTTTCTCTCCATATAGATAATGTTTATGGATCTTAAAATAAGTGAGAGATAGAAAGGACAGACTAAGACTGTTCATCTCTGCTTTCATTTTGGTAATGGCAAAAATCACAAGGTGCCACCCACACATTTACCTTACATGAATTTCATTTCAACCGCTCGGCAGTAAATAATAATGAACTCCATACCAGTCAATAAACACTAAGAGTATAATGGCTTGAATGAGCATTATGTGGAAGTGGCTGAATAACTATTGTATTGCTTCTTCTGCCAATAAGAACTACTGTGAGTAAGGGATTAATGGAAAATCTTTAACACTACCAGGTGACATTGTCTGGAACCCTGACTGGTCCTCTGATTTGCCTTGATTTTATAGACCCTGTTTACAGTTTGGAGTTTCCTCGAATTCCTTTAGTGCACACGCAATGTTGCTGCAATTTAATATCAAAATTCATATTTTACATATGAATTCAATACTCTGCAGAGACTAAGAGAGTGGGTGGTTTCCTGAGCAGGTTTTGGTGCTTGTTTTGCAGTGATGTTGTGATATGATATGTGTCTCTAGTAACATTTATAATAAATCAACGACCAGTTACATGATCAAATGGTAACTGCGTGGGTCCCTACAATTGTTTACCTGCTAATTTTTGTGACCGGGATTTGTCCAAAGATACTTTACATTAGAATGCACCAACTGATCATATGCACCAGCTGGCAGACTTAAGGTATAAGTCTTAAGTATAAAACCTTTTCTTTTTAACAAGTTTCTCATACCACAAATATTGTATATGTGGAATTTGAAATGACAGATGCGAATAAATACCTGCTTTACAGCCAGGCACACATGACTAGATTAACAGATAAAGTCTTACCTTGAAAAGTCTAATAAAAAGCCAGTGAGTCATCTTTTTAGACCACAGGTGAAGAGACAGCAGGTTGATGAATACCACAGGTATACTAAATTGCAGTCTTTCAAGTATGTTAAATCATTATATAATAATTACTATAATTCAGGTTTGTGAAGGAGATGTGCAATTCTTATAATATTATATTGTTTTCTATTTAATGGTAAGAATAACTAAAGTTTGCTAAAATGCATGTTGTCAAGTCACAATGCTTTTTGCAGAATGTCCTCTTATTAAGTTCGATAAAAACTATATTTTCATTTTAGTCTAGTTTTAGTCACCTACTTTAAATTGAGATCATTTTAATAAAGCTGCAAAAGGAAACATCCTCACTGTGAAATACAGTGGACATTTAATGGTGTACTGGGGTTGCATTGTGTGCCTTGAATTGCTGAAAAGCACAATTATATTAGATAATTATCAAGGCATTGAGGGATGAAAAATTCTGGTAGTGTTGGAGAGTTCATTCCTGTCTAAGGTCATTGCTCCTGTAGAACGGTAATGACTCAAAACAAGACTGACACAGAAGAAAACTATCAGCAGGATCAAACACTCGTCAAAAGTGAAAGAAAGAAAAAACTCTCAAAAATTTTCAGTCTGCCATTTTCATTTGTTATGTTATTTAAGAATAATATGCTACACTGGGAGGAGGTGGCTGGGGAGAGGGAGGTCTGGGCCTCTTTGCTTAGGCTGCTGCCCCTGCGACCCGGCCTCGGATAAAGCGGATGAAGATGGATGGATGGGTGGGATTGCTGTTAATGGCAGAAATGTTTTTGCACAGGTTAATGCTAAAACAATACCAAGTTAAGCTTTCTGAGATCACAAATTTAAAGTTACTATTTGTACTCTGTGAACCAGAGAACTGCACCATCAGCAAAGGAAAAGCAATAGAGGTGCTACTAACGTTTACATTCAGATCGTTACTGTTCACGCTGCAGTGTGCAGTAATATCACATTTTTCCTTGAAACAGCAGCGGTGTTAGATTCATGATATCATTTTCTATATACTGTGAAAGTTGGCAGCAGATATTTTTATATGGTATGTTTAAAATCCACCTATCAGCATTCTGACAGCGTTCAAACTTTATGAGGCAGAAAAAAACCAAAACAAAATGTTTCACGCAAATTTCAAAATGATCCAACTTCATTTTAAAGGCGCTGATGTTGACAGAATTTTTTTTTTTACAGTGAGCACAATGATATTAAATGCAGTTACCTTATACAACAGGCGATTAGTGAAAGCTATGATAAATGTGGATCCCTCTATCTGTTAAATCGGTGTCCTGTGGGTAAAGGAAAAAAAAAAAACAGATTGTCTTCTCAACAGATTAAAGTCACCTTCTGGAGCTGCGCTAATTTGAAAAAACCATTAGCGCAGCTACCTTCAGCAACATCTCTATCCTTACACTTCCATTAGGTTTATGTGTAATTTTCTGTGAGGTTTTCATCACAAAGATATAGTCCTATGTGCCATTTTGTTCCCAGAGCTATTTATTGTAAGAGCCTACACCTTTTAGCTGCTCTGAGGATGTTGTTAATCTGTAAGTACCTGTAAAAAGCTTTGTACTTATGACACCTTCCAATTCATTAAATGTTGAAGAGCAAATGATTTCACATAGCAAACATTAACTTTTTGTAGCTTTTACCGAATGAGCTCGATGGACACTACACATTATATATGTAGATATATTTGTGTGATGTAACCCATTGGTTTGGGGACTGCTGACGTGAAGCCTTCAGTGATTTGTTGGCGCGCTAACTTGTCAACTAACACCAGACAAATGGCTGGGGGTAAAAGAAATAAGCTATAGAAATGAGGACTGACTTACTTTACTAAACAGCATGAAGTGGTAATAAGTGGAACTAAACTTTTGGTACTTCCATGTTGGCTGTTTTGTTAATTTTAAGGGCGTATGATTGAATTAAAGTGGTTCATATAAACTTAAAACTTTCCTTTTTGCTTCACATTGCAAAACAGCATTGATAGGTAATATAAAGTGGTGGTTGGCAAAGGAAGCAGAACATCTTACAAGCTAAAGAGATGCAGCCTGATCTTTAAAGAACCTTAATCTGCCTAAATTAATATGAAAGAATTAGTAAAAAAATATTTGTATTAATGAAACTACAGGCAGAAGATGAAGAAACAGATGAATGTAATACGACACAGAAAAGCACTACTTTTTGTTTTCTGTTTGTTTATGGGTTACATGAAAACATATGGAGTTGATCATTGAGCTTAGTGAGCAGTGAGTAGCTGTTTAACTTTAATTTTTCTTTGGTTTATTCAACAGATATGAGCCTGCATCTGTCCAACTTCCTGCATGAGAGCTCCCAGCTTTGCGTCTAAAGCCTTGAAATTCTTTCTAGGGTAAATTTCAACATATAAATCAGTGAAGGCTTCTATGCTATTTATGTTTGTTTGCTGTTTATCTTTTCTAAATAACACGAATTGAACGTCTTCAAGATGGGCAACTGGGTGGGCACATGATAGGCTGTGACACTGCCACAGATGGGCCCATATGTAACTGCTGTAACACTGGAGAACATGACTAAAGCATATGCTAGAGCTGTTGATCACAATTTACCATCAGCTATACCTGGTTCCATGAACACATATGGCAAGAGAGCTAAGAGCTTGTGCAATTTGTGCATGCCAGTCATAAATCCACTGTCCATCTCACAATTCTAAAGAAACTATTGATGAAAAAGTGCAAAATTTGGTTTTTAGGGTTTTCTCTATATTACTGTACGCTATTGTAAGCTCTTTACCTAATAATATAAAGCATCTTTGGCTCTATAATAATAACATTAAATTGCACTACATGTAAATATAAACTTAGCATATATCACATTTCTTTGCATTGATTTCTTATACTGTTTAAATTGCTACATGATATTGTACAATGTATATTTTAATGAATTCTGTCTCTGTATAGACAAAGATCCAGACAAACAGTTCTCTTGCACCATCTATTGGCAGATTCTTTATACACAGTTCAAATACATAAACATTTTAACATCTCGTTCTGCTCACCGGGTTAAAAATAATCGATTCCAACCAGTGGGGCTTTTTGGTAAAATTTATTTTGCAAGTGTTTAAGTGATACAGGTTTTTGAGGGATTGTCTTAACAATGATGTCTTTCATCCTCCCCAAATAGTAGGAGAGTAAATGAAAAGAAATTTTGTTATTTTTCACACAAACTGTACAATATGTGATTATACTGTAGCACAAGGGATACAAATGTTTGACTTAAGTACCCCTGGTTAGATCCAAACTTATTCCATCAAGTATCAGAAACAGACAAAAGGCATACTACCAGTATTTGTCACATGTCTTTTTACTTGTATCCACTCTAAAAATCACATTCAGAGACTTTACACAAATCTAATTTGCTCATCTCCGATTCATTAAACAAACCTTCCTGTGTGCTTCGATGCCCTGGCCCTGAACACATCATCATCAGCAGGTTTTCCTCTGGAGGAGCCAGCTTCAGGACAGAGATACATATCATGCTCCAAAGACATATGAAGGCATTTCATACAATCAAATATATTGATTAAAAACAGTCAATGAAACTGGTGCTTTACATTATATCTGCAGAAGCTATCACGGGGACTAAAGCAGATAAAACGTAAATCATAATTCTTATAAAAGACCAGCTAAATGAGAAGAACAGCACTGTGCAGCAAGATGTGTTTGAGTGATGTGAGTCATCTAAAAAAAAGCACTGTTTTATAAGTGCTTCACATTGAGGAGTCCTTTCATGGTTACTTTCAAAGAGCTTTCTTTTAATTAAAAAAACACAACAACATAAAGAAACCAATGAAAAGGGATGTGGCAGAGAATAGACATGGACAAGAATACAAAAAGAGCAGGGTCTTTTAGTTCAACCTTCATCTTTTGTGGTGTTATCTTCTAGATCCTCATCGCTGTCTAAATCACTATGAACCCTCTTGGCCATAGTATTTCTGCTTCTCTGCTCCTTAGCCCCCTTCTTGATCTGAACTGGTAATGGTTTCACTGGTTATAAAAAGGGAAAGAAATATATGATAAGTCTAATGCAAAACACTACTGCAGACAAACAAAAATGTTACTCCTTTTTCTCCATTCACCCTAGTTATTAAAACACAGCCCTCACCTGCTGATGGAACAAACTGGTCTTCAGCTCCACCGCCATTATTGCTGTGACTGGCGCTAACCGTCTCTTTCTGTTCTTCGTCTGTGACGATTCTCTGTCTCGCACTCTCAAAAACAGACTTAATGACAATAGAATCCTCATAGATCTGCAGTGATTTACACACAGAAACACAGACACACACACATACACACGCGATCAGAGTTTTTATAACAGGAACCGTGGAGAAAAACTATTTTGCTGCTTGTGAATGAAAGAATTCCTCCTGAGATCCCTTCACCTGTGATCCCTCCAGATTATAAGTCTGAGCATTGTGACACAGAAGGAAAATGTCCTTCTCCAGATCTCCCACACTTCTGTACTTGTGATTGCGAACACGTTCCTATGAAATACAGTAATAAAAACAGACAAATAACAACAACAATAAAACTATAAAATGATTTGGTTCATTATTTAATTTTTTAAAAAAGGACAAAAATACAAAGGTACTTGATTGTCTCCTGAACTTTTCTAAAACACACTTATTCAGTTTTTTGCTGAGAATTAAATGAGAAAAAAACTCACTCACTTCAAGTCTGTACACTAAATAAGAAATTAGACTTGTCAGTCATCTTAGCATTAAGACCTCAAACAATCGGAGAAGGTAACAAAATAGCTACCAGCACCGTCACATGTCACATGACTACTGTTAATCTTAAAATCTAAAATAATAATAATAATAATAAAATCTCACCACTAGATGTCAGCACATTGCAGTCAACTGAATTATGTTTTCTTACCTCTCCCAAGTGCATAAATCTAGCTATGGTGGCTGTTGTAGGACAAACAAGTCTGGTCGCCATCTGTACGGAGTGTAGGGTGTCAGCCTACACCCTACACTCACTGACCTCAGCTGTCAGTATGTGTCCATGTCTGTTAAATTTGGAGGAGCGTGTAAAGTTTTACAAAAGGAGTCCAATATGACTCAGTTAAGCTAACTTCTGTCCAATGACGGCGATACTGAGGTGAGTTGTTGAGAATATCCTGAACTTTTCTGTCGCTAAGTGCTGCTGTTTTTGCTGTTGTTAGCCTCTGTTAGCTGCTGTTAGCCATTGTAAGTACGAGTTTTTTTGAAGTGGATGTAACATTGCCGGACTTGGACACTTAGTGAATAAATTCTCCTACGCTGCGAGAATGAAATCAAACTGTTTGTCAGAGGCAATGTTTGATTTTTGGGACATTCGAGCCTAACATTAGCTGGCATAAGGTTAGCTTATACCCAGCTGTTGTTGTTAAGTCAACTTATTGTCAGCTTATTGGAGGCACTAATCTGTTGATAATAAGTAATTGCAACAACATTGGGTATAAATGAGCATGTTTGTGTTTGCGTGTGGTTTAGTATATTTATGTGTACAACATTTGTTTTTTCTAATCCTCAAAAATCAACTGACTTTAACTTTAATGTGTAGTTGGCCTTTGTTGGTTGTTTTTATGTGTGTATTACATTAATTAAAAAACAACAACAACTATTTTACACCACATGCTGTCTTTTCTACAGTCTGACTGTAAGGATGATGGGGGGAACATGGTAAACCTACGTGCTAAACCATCAGCTTAATAGAAACATGCTAGCATTTAGGTCTTACAATGGCGATAAATGTTCTAGTTTTGTGGACTCTGTTAAGCTTAAAAATACTAAGGCTCTTTCTGTTCAACCCATGTGTATTTAAAATACATTGACATATTTGTATTATATAGTATACCTAAGCTCTAGTTAAGTCCTCTTAATCACTGTTTACTGAATGAAGGTTTTGAATACTGAATACAGACTCCCACTTGCCATTGATGTATTATGGTTCACCCCCTTTTCATTCAATTCTATCTTCGTAGAAAAGGTAACAGTGAAATCTGTATTGTGTCGGAGTTGTGAGGGTATTCAGTGACACAAACCCTGATCCTTCTGAAGTCCACGGGCTTTCGGATCAGTTCGTAGTACTCAGGTACCTCCTTCTTAGAGGGAAGCTGCACAAAGCCTTTACTGATCTGCCGTCCCAACCTAGAAACACAATGTTTCTTTTAATCTCGTGACAATAGGAAAAATGTTTAATTATTCTGTCAATATCTGTAAGACATTTTGTTTTCTTATTCCTGATAATGTTTTCCTGCAGTCCACACTTACATACAATGTCTTTTCATGACTAAATTATGAAGGAGGCACAATCCCAAAATAAACTGCTGATTGATTCAATGTTCAGCATTCAAAACTTGACAAAGTAAGTAGCTGCACTGGGATTTTTAAGGCAGGTTTCCCTGAAAGCCCTTTGAGGTATTAGGTTAGACTCGCAAAATGTTTAAAGCTGAAATTTTTGACTTCTGCTTCAATCCAGCAGCAGGGGGTGAGAGAAATAAGTGTTCTGGTTCCTCACTGAGTCGCTAGGCTAAAAAACTCTCTTGTTAAAATATCCCACTGCACAATCCATCCATCCATCCATTTTCTGCAATGCAAAGATCATGCATCATACAGAAAGGTCCGGCTAGCTTCTTGCTGAGGCAACAGAACTAACCATTGCACGACAGTGCTGTTGTCCCTGGATAGACCAATTTACTTAAATATAATACTTTTAATAATAATGATAATATCAAAATAATCCCTTAATCAATCAGCTTTAAAGGGGACCTACTACGGTCATTTCTAATTCCGTATTTTTAGTCTTGAATTCAGCTACAGTAGCTTCATCCTAGACTCTGGTGCAGTACCACAGTTTATTCACTGTATGAACTAAACTATTTTGGCCGCTTCCTTTGAACCAGCTTTGTTCTGGCTGGCTGTTCCTCGCAAACAGAAGGTTTGAACAGCAAGTGGGTGGGGGCAACTGGGCCTACGTTCGGAGCTGAGTGCCTGAAAAGACTGCATCAGTGATATCCCCTCGCTTTGACACCATACAAACACAAAGAGCTGAAAACTCTGAGTGTGTTTATACTGAACCCTGAGCTTTAGCCTTTGGGATTACTTACACATATGCTGACTTCATTATACAAAAATTTGTCTAATAGGGTATAACAGCTCCCCTTTGAGCTGTAATCAGGTGTACAGTTTTGTAGGAATTGCTATAACCACAAGACCATCTCAACAAATGTAATTTTAGAATCTACATGTGTTCTCTATTTGTCACAAGTGAAATATTTCAAGCCTTTTTTGTTCTCATTTTGATGATCATGGCTTATAGCTCACGGAAATCGGAAATCCAGTACCTTAGATTAACAGAATCTTTTTCTTAGAGTTTAAATAGCGTGTATGTCTCATTTGAATTCAGTACATAATGCCACAGTCACAGGAAGGATTGCTGACTTCACAGTTGTCAGAGGGCAATCATCAACACACTCCACAAGGTAGGTAAGCCACAGAAGGTGTTTAGTGAAAAGGGGTTACTGTATACAAAGTGCTGTACTAAAGTATATTAATGGAAAGGTTTATACAAGAACTTGGGAGAGCTTCACAAAGAGAGTCAGAGCCACTATGCAAAGACTTTCTTCAGGAAAGGGGCTGCTACAACTGTTGCACTCTTGACATCGGCCAACTGCTGAGCTCAGTGGCCCACGGTCATCTTTTCAGATGAAAGTAAATGCCGCATTTAATTTGGAAATTGAGGCTGGAGAAAGCGTGAAAAGCCACTGAATCCAAGGTGTCTAGTGCAAAGTTTGCAGTCTGTCTGCTGTATTTTATCAAGGCTAAAGTCAACACAGGTGTCTACCAGGAGATTTTTACACCACTTCATGCTTCCATCTACTCATAAGCTTGAAGGGTATCTGGTTTTCCTTTTCCAGGAGGACTTGGCAGCACAGGCCCAAATCTATTTCCCAATTGCTCGTAGAATACATGAGGTTTCGTCAAACAGAAGATGAGAACCACCTAACCCCAAAATACAGGCTGCTGTCAAAGCTACCCGGGGTTCAGTCGCACCTCAGCAGTGCCCCAAGCTGATCACCTCCATGTCGTACCACACTGATGCGGTATAAGCCATAATAGTCAAAATAAAATCAAAAAAGCTTGAAATATTTAAATTTATGCATAATGAATATAGATTACATGGAAAAAAACTAAAATCAATCAGTATGACTGAGATCATGCTCATCAAAAGTTTAATATTATCAAATAAAACATTATATTCATTTTTCTAAATTAAAAAGAGATCTAAAAATAGTGACTGTTTTGACACAGCCCAAATGTCTTTCACATCCCTCACCCATCTTTGTAGTTCATGACCATATCCACCAGTGTGTTCAGTGTTCTGGTGAGTTCAGGTGGATTTGGAGGGAGTTTCTCAGCTGGTGGGCGCCCTCGCTTCCTTTTGACTTTCTCGCCAGTTTCTTGCCCAGCCTTCAGGTCTTTCACTGCTTGATGATCACCTTTACGCTTCTTCAGACTGATGTCCTCCTCCATGTCCTCTAGAGAACCGTTCTCTCTTGCCTCGAGCTGTGGGTGGGGAAATCTTGTAAATGCACATGTATTTTCTTTTTGTTTAGTTCCTACTTCAGCAACACAAAGACTGTGAGGAGGAGAGAGAATATTTGCTAGAGAATGGGAGGAAAGAGTTCATTTCAAAACTTCTATTTTCTGTTTATTCTAACTTGGCCTCTTTGATTTTCATGTCAAAGCTCTCGGGAAAACGCACAGTATGTGTTTTTCCCAGACGCAAACCTGAAGCGCTTAAGACGACAAACTGCAGATTCTAAATTTAAAACCTCCAAATTAAAGCATTCTAAGTCTCCATCTAATTAGCAGCTGGAATTCAGGCATTTGGAATTACAGAGCATGGTTTTGTATTTAAATGAATCAGGACTCATTTATTTATTACAATAGCATCTGAATTTACATGGACTGAAGCAACCCAGTGCCGTCTCTGCAAATTTAGGACAGATTATTTGATCTGTGGGCTTTGATGTGAGATGATTATCGAGGGGATGCTTATTTTTTTAATGCACGACGAGTCGGAATGGATTCGAGGAAGCCCTTTTCTGCCAAAGCACAGAGTCTAAAAATGCCATTGTGCCATAAATATGAATCTATATTTTGCTGCTTTGCACTCAGCCTCGTGCATGCAAGACAGAGAGAAAAAAGAGAGAGCCGGAATCATTATTTTAGGTGTGTGGTGTTTGACAAGGGTGTGTGCTGCATCCCGAGTTATGTTCAGCCGTTTCATCCGCTCCTTTTCGATTATGCAGCGACCACTGTGTTTTCCACAAAGGCAATTAGAGGCCAGAAACAAGAGTGAGTGTGCATGCAGCACAAGCAGCTCTTGCAGCAGCAGCAGCAGCTGGAGGGAGGGGGGGGGGGGGGTAGAGAGGGCATGCTGTCCAATCTGAACAGAATATTGATGCATCAATAATACAGGATCATACAGTACACACATCAGCCTTCACATCATATAATACAGCATGCCTGCTGATCTCTCAAGGACGCAAACTTGAGATATTTAACACACACTGATCCGAGGAGCAGTGAACGGTGCCATGCAGAATTAGAAAAAATGGAAAAACAATAACAATAACCCCCCCCCCCCCCCTAAAAAACAAACAAACAAAAAAAAACAGGACTGAAGATACATGCCTGCACTTCCAACCATAAAAAAGACATAGCAGAAAGCTGACTTAGAGGAGACAACAGCACTAGAGACAACAATAGAAATCCTGCTCATCATTGTTCGGGGCTCAAATGTAGGCTTTGAAAAGCCCCGCTACTCCCTCTAAGGGGAAGCAATCGTTCCAGCGGAATACTGGAGGGATAGAGGGTAATCCTCAAAGATGTATAACACAGCTGAGAGCTGCCTGATTGACTGTGCATGTGGAGTGGAAGGGTGTCAGAGTGTGCATGTGATGCTCCATGCCTGTGCTATCTCCTAACAAGCCTGCCTCTTCCCTGACTAATCTGGCAAAGATTCCCTCTCATCTGTTACAACACACACCTACACACTCTCTCTCCCTGCCTCTTACTCACACGCGCGCGCGCACACACGCATACACTCTCTCTCTTTCCTTGGCGTGCGCGCACACACACACACACACACACATACACACACATTTTATCCATCTCTTCCTCTCTTCCCATGCGATGTACCCTGGCTGAATCCTGAGCCTGTGAAGAAAAGACATGGAGGAGGATATTTACCTGACTGCAATCTGCAGGCTGGTTATCGGGATCGGCTGCAGCTGTGGGGGAGAGAATTAGCAAGCCAGCATAGCGGCGAGCTGCTAGTCTCTTCATCAGCTGATCACTCAGAAGCAGAGCCCAGAAGGGGGGAGAATAAAAGCGCTATGTTTTCATATACAAATCATTGGGCAGGGGGAAAATACAAAAGCCATACCCATCTCCCGTCTGCAGCTCTCCGAAGTCTTTTTCCTGACTCTGGAAGGCCCCGAGCTTGTCTCCCTCTGCATGTTTTTAATATCGACTGTTGCCAGACGTTATTATTTTTTTCTTTCCTCTCTCTCTCTCTCTCTCTCTCCCTCTCTCTCTTTCTCTCTTCCTACCCCTCTGTTAAAGTTGTCGGGTCCTTCATTTTTATTGTTATTATTTCTTTAAAAAAAAAATCTGCACTGTATTTTGGAGGGATCGTGCTGTTCGTTATCAACTAAGGCAAGCAAGAAACTCCTGCTGGAACCAGGAGTCCAAGCCTGAAAGCAGCACGGACATTCATGAGTTCACTCGAGAGCACGTTTGAATGTGCAGCCGCCTCGGAATTCCAGCAGGGTGATTAATGCATAAATATTGACTCAGATTACACTTAATTCCTCAGCCGAGACAGCAAGGAAAGAAGAAAAAAAGTTCTCTGCAAAGTCCGAGCCGCTGAGCTGCAGCAATTGCAGAAAAAAAACAAAAAAAAGGGAGTTTTTCTACTTTAGGCAAGTATTCAAAGCCATGTGGTTTCTGTAAAGCAATTAGAGTTTTCTTCCTAACATGTGCACACAAAAAAAAAACAAAAAGGCTGCTGCAGGATAACAGAACATGTAACAGCACAGAAAAACATATGCAAAAAAAAAAAAAAAAGGAACATCGTTTTGTCCAGTGGAAATACTTGTGAAGTGGAGGATCTCAGCTGAATGGAATTCAGTGAGAGAAAATCATAATGCACGAGTTACAGACTATTTGTCATGCCATGCTACCCTACTACGGTATACATACACTCCTATATTCGTCCACTTTATTAGGTACGCCTACTCTTATGCGCCCTAACACGAATATCTGGCGAGCCAATCATATGACAGCAACTCAGTGCATTTGGGCACGTAAGCATGCTCAAGGCGATCTGCTGAGGTTCAAACAGAGCATCAGAATGAGAAAGTGTGATTTAAGTGTCTTTGAATGTGGTATGGTTGTTGGTGTCTGATGGGCTGGTAGGAGTATTTCAGAAACTGCTGGATTTTCCCACACAACAATCTCTAGGGATTAGCAAATGGTCCAAAAAAAGGAAAAAAACGAAAAAAGAGAGAGAGGGGGGAAATAGTTCTGGGGTGAAAGTGTTTTGTTGATGCCAGAGTTCAGAGGAGAATGGCCAGACTGATTTGAACTGACAGGAAAGCAATAACAACTCGAATAATCACTGCTTATAAGAAAGATGGCATAAGAGCATCTCTGAAGGCACATCACATTGATCCTAGAAGTAAATGGCCAGCAGCAGCAGAAGACCACAATGGACATAATAATTCAACAATGGAAGAACACACACACACACACACACACACACACACACACACACACACACACATAAAATATATATACATATATCCAGTGTTGGGAAGGTTACTTTTAAAATGTATTCCATTACAGAATACAGAATACATGCCCCAAAATGTATTCTGTAACGTATTCCGTTACGTTACTCAATGAGAGTAACGTATTATGAATACTTTGGATTACTTATCATGCTGTTTACAACTACATGAATGTACTATTGCTGTGATTTATTACTGTTACTGAAGGTCCGCGGCTCCGAATCGTAGTAAAGGGACCTCTGGCTAATACGGTGGGTTCTGTGTCGGCTCGTAGCCGAAAAATAGCTTTACTTTGTTGGCTGGGTCAACTTTGCTAGCAGAGACAGAGAGAGGCGTTGAAAGGCTGCTCCAACAGAACTTATTGTTTTTGGAGGAAAACACGAACACGGTGTACAGTCAAGTCTTAATAGCTTACTTACACCTGGGCTCGTCAGGCACTCTTCTTGGCTGCAGTGGTTATTATTATATTTACATGCTTCCAGCTCCCGTTTTTGCTCAATGACAGCTCTTACTTTTCCTTTTTCTCCCTCCCTCGCTCACAGACACATAACGGGTATGGCAGTCCATTCTCCCTGCAGCACGGACTACACTGCCTATGATACTACATTCTTTAGAGCTATACCGGTAGCATTCTGCCTATTAGCTTAGCACAACAACAACAGGCGCTCTCTCACCCAGGAAACACGCAGAGAGAGAGCGGCGCTCTGTAACCATGGCAACCGTAACGCTGCCGCCTGGAACAACAGAACGTAGCTGTCAAACAAAACCCAAACAGTCCTGACCCGCGACAATATGAAACAGGGAAGTACCGCCGTGTAATCCATTTATTTCAACAAAGTAACTGTATTCTAAATACCACCTTTTTAAACGGTAACTGTAACGGAATACAGTTACTCATATTTTGTATTTTAAATACGTAACGGCGGTACATGTATTCCGTTACTCCCCAACACTGCATATATCTGAGTTTGATTGGTTTATCGCAAAAATATTGATTATAGCTGTTTTATATCAAACTGATTCAGGGAAATATGTGACATCACCTTTGCCAAACAACTCCCACCCACTTCAATAAACCAGTAAGAGAAGCACATGACCAATGGCTCTGAATGTGCGGTCAGCATAAAACCCAGTACACGGTGCCAAATTTGATTTAACTTATTCGATTTGACTTGTTCACAGTAAATCAAAGTTTCTGCACTGTCTTTTCCAAATCCAACAAATGCATTTATTAGTTAATTTAGTGTTTGTGGTTTGTTGGATCTTGGTCCCAAATTGACAAATGGCCCAAAACATCAAGAATGTTTCACAGACATTGTTGCAGCGACTGTTTTTCAAAACCTTTTAAGTCTCAGTTTTATGATATGGCACAAAACTAATAATTACTAACTCTTACAGTATTTTTATCGCCCAATATGTAACCTGATTTAAATGTGAGCCTTATTATGACATATTGAGCTGCACAGTAATAACCCAGGAACCCAAACATATACACAAGGATGGTCTGCACCATGAAATAATAAATCACGAACCATCTAATGTAAAAGTCCATACATGTCACATGCAACATATTGTACTGAAGACACATGTACCCTTCTGACAGGAACATCCATATCTTTTGATGGCATGTGTCAGTGTACAAAGGGCTCCACTAGCACGAAACTGTGACTGCTGAATGTCCTTGCATGCCAGCTTCATATGACATTCATTAGGGTTTTACAAAACAGTTTTGTTTTGCTTTCAAGATTGCTTACATCAGCATCTATTCTACTAAATAACATGGTAGCGGTGACATTTCGGCTTAAACAAACGGGGAAATTAAATGAACGGATTAGCTAACCTCGGTGAAATAGAGATATCTTTCCAGACTAATGTTCCCAAGAATCACTTGCTGAAAACTGCTGACTGTTACCATGGCAACAGCAAATTTTGATGGTGGACCTTGTATATCATTGTGTTTTATTGCTGTTGCTTGGAAATGATTCAGAGTGCTCTCAGTCACACAAGCTCTCAGGAATTGGAGACAAAGTGGTACACTGGGGAAACGAGTGCAGCGGGAAGCCGAACAACATAATTTTATAATCTGTCTTTTCATGGAAGCTTTCTGTCTTGTGCACCCAAGCACTGCTTTAAAAAAAAAAGCTCTGGAAATGGGCAAAATATAAATCACATGAGTAGATGAAGAAAACAAAAGGAAAAGGAAATACAATAAACTGACTGTGAGATTGCATGTTTCACTGATGAAAACATCGTACTTCATAAATGTTTAAAAAAAAGGTTGAAAAAAAATGAGATACCCCTTAATCTGTCCTTTCTTTTATTTTATAACTTGTCACATGTTCACTCACCAACAGTGCTGTAGTGTAAAATAAAACAATGATAATCTCTGAGCTGCAGGACTGCTGCAGAATCGAATTATCACTACACGCTCTCTCTTCTCACACCAATGAAGCTCGTGGGGAATATTAATTAAAATGGTGAGAACTGTAGGGCACAGGTTATTCTGAATGGTTGATAAATGATTTACAGCTCATTCAAAGCTGAAATTCGCTTTTAATTTCCAGTAGTACAAATGCCAAGAGAGGCAAGACTACTCTGATGAGTTATCAAGGCCAGGTTTTGCAGTCTAAGGTCACAAACTCACCTAATAATTCAGTCATTAATAGTCATTTTTTGAAAAAGGTCTACATAATCTTGCTTATAGGGGGAAAAAGGCAATGGTACTTTACTGATAGACATCATAGTCAACTGAGAAGGGACAGGATGAACACTGGGGGCAATACCTGGTGAGGTGGTAGAAACGAGGTGAGAATGGTGGGTAGTTTCTGTGTAAGAGGAGAAAAGAGAGCTGGGTGTCAGGATGAAGAAAAATTAGTGCCTGCCAAACCAAAAAAGGAAAGAAGTGTTCGTGCCTGGCTGAAGGCTCAGTTGAAATTTTTTTTTTAAACGGTTGAGATACTTCAGGTGGAACAGTGGTAAGCACTGCTGTCTCACAGCAAAGAAGGTACTGGGTTTGAATCCACCAGCTGGTTGAAAAATCTCTTACACAATGACAGAGCTCACGTGAGCCTTCTTTTGTGTGTGACTAAAAACATTATCAGAGGCTCCATTTTTCCTTTCCTCCAGCAAATATGTAACACATATAACACAATAACGTGCTACCTTAAAATTCCTTACTATTAAACAAACATGGGACTAATCTTGTCATCTGTCAGACTGTATTTATTTATTTATTACATTGCTGATATTTATTTGTACATTTTGTCCATGATTGGTAGAAAAAGATGTGCTACAGATACGTAGTAGTTTATGCTGCATCTTCTTATCCTGTTTACATAGCATAAAGTAAAAGCTTTCACAAAAAAATAAACAGTTTTTAAAGATTACAAAACATATAAATAAAAAGGCCACTTGGGTTGAACTTTTTTTAGAATCATGAACAAAAAGGGTATTTTGACATTTACAGTAAACAACAAGTAATCGTGCACTTCAACATAATCTATAATCCTTATGAATTTAAAATAGTAAACTATGTTGCCATGCATCTATATTCCTGTAAGTTATAGTAATGTACACAGTATGGTGTCAACAACTTTAGTATATTTAATGAAGCCATGCAAAACCTTACTATGGTATCATGGAGATTTTCTGAGGTACAGATCCTTTAAGTACGAAGGGCTGGGTCAAGATTTTGCACTTTGTAATTTTTGTTACTTTTATCCCAGCGCATTTGAGCCCTGTGACTTTACAAATAATATGAGATATAAAAATAGTACAAAATTTCACCTTAGCACTAAGTAAAACCCAATTCCAAAACTGCTGGGATGCCATATAAAAAATAAACAAATAAATAAAAAAGCTATGATTTGCAAATCTCTTAAACCAATAACTTTTCACAATAGTACATAAAAAATAAATCAAATGTTTAAATAAAATGTACTATTTAAATTTTAATTTAAAGGAGCAACATAACTCAAAGAAGTTAGGAATGGGCAACAAGAGGTCAGAAATGTAGAGATACTAAAAAGAAACCGCTGGAAGAACAAAAGGTTAACTGAGAATTTGTCAGTAACACAATTGGGTAAAAAAGTGCAGCTTAGAGATGCAGTTTCTCAGAAGTGAAGATGGGCAGTATCTACAAGATACAAATTATGGAACAATTTCATAATGATATTTATCACTGTGAAGACTTACTCATCATCTACAGTACATAATATAAAATGATTCCTGCAATCTGTAGAAATCTCTGTGCAGAAAGGAACAAGTCTGAAAATCCAATAGTGGATGCCTGTGATTTTCAGGCCCCCGGGCATTGAAAATAGCCACTATTTGGATTTGTTCGGATCTGTTATGGAAATCACTGAATGGGCTCAGGAACACTTCCAGAAATCACTGTGTGTGAACACAATTCACCGTCCCATCCACAAACGCAGGTCAAAGCTCTATCATGCAAAAAAAAGAACCCCTATGTGAACATGATCCAGAATTGCAGCTGTCTTCTCTGATCAAAGCTCATTCTAAGAGAACTGAGGCAAAGTAGAAAGCTGTTCTGTGGTCAGATTTTTTGGAAAACATAAATGCTGCATCCTCCAGACTAAAGATCAGAAGGATCGTCTGGTTTGTTATCAGCATGCAGCTCAAAAACTTGAATCTCTGATGGTTTTTGACATTAGTATCTATGAAACGGCAGCTGGCACTTCTGAAAAGGCACCATCAGTGCTGAAAGGTATGTACAGGTTTTAGAGGAAAATATGTAATGTCTTTGCTACTGATATAATCTTAGCATAATTCATATGCTGAGACAATGCTACTCCATCTATAGCAGCAGCATGGCTTCATAGAAGAGTTTGGATGCTGAAACAAAAAGTACAACAAAGACAACACACAACCGTTGAGCAGTTACAATCGCCTATCAGATAGGAATGAGACAATTCTCCTCTACCAGAGGGTCCAGCAGCTGGTCTCCTCAGTTCCCAGATGTTACAAAGAGATGTTACAGAGTGTTGCTAAAAGAAGAGTGGATGCCCCGCAGTGTTAAACATGGCCTGTGCCAAAGTTTTTAGATATGTTCTGGCCATCAAATTCAAAATAACCTGATTTAAAAATAAGAATAAAAGGTTTGACATGTGTTCTATGTTCCACCTTCAATAAAAACATGGGTTGAAATGATTTGCAAATCATTGCAATCTACTTTTATTTTCATTTAACACAGCATCCCAGCTGAAGTGCATCTTAACTTGGGGACTTTGGATATTTTTTGCATGTTCTCCTTAAATATACACACATGCACTATATTAAATTTACTGAAATACACATTCAGTTGTATGAAATATGAAATTACCAGTGTTATCTTATACACATGTATGCATACCGTGCTACTAGACAATGAAAAGCATTTTGTCAACTGCTCAATTATGACAGATAAATATTCAACTGAATTCTCTTGATAAGATTGAAACTGACAAAGTTATACACAATGTGGGCTTTGATATCGAATCATCTGAAAATAAGTTTCATGTAGCATCAAATCAGAGTTTGGGGGATCCCATCATTCAAAGACGTGTCTATCACTGGAAGAAGAAAGAGACCTGCCACTGTGACGACCAGTTGCCTGATAAGAAACACACAAACACCAAAATGCATACAATGTAAAAAAAGATGCACAAACACATTTATATTGTGTGTTAATGTAAAAATTGACGCACATACCCCTGCGTGTCCTTTGGAGAAGTTGGCATGAGCATAAAGAAGCACTGCAATGTCATTGTGTCCTGCCTCTAATGCGATGGACATGGCTGTGCTTTCATCCTGTTTACGCACAAAATACACCACAAGAGCTTCTGTTGTTTATCGCACAATAACAGACAGAAAATAAAGGAACCTCAGTATAATTAATTACATACCATTTCTATCCCTTTTGTTTTCTCCTGACACACTGAATGTGTCTTCTGTAACAAATGGTTACTCTCTGCTTTTGTAATATAATATCTAAAACAAAGTAAGAGCGCTTCTGCTTCACAGCTTGAGGCCACCGGGCTCACAGAAGCTGCAAAGTAGAGGCAATGACTCACATACACTGTCAGTCAGGGTGGCATCGCACTCCGGCTGTGCCAGCAGTAGTTTAACAATGTCAGCGTGGCCATGCTCGCTTGCACACATCAGCGCCGTGGAGCCCTCATCATCCTGGAGATTGACCTCCGCCCCTTGTGCCAGGAGTGCCTGCACCATGTCCATCCTGCCATGGCTCACAGCGAGCATCAGAGCCGTCTGACCGGCCTGGGCAGCAGAAGGCAGGAGTCAAACACAGGAAGAAACAGGGCAAGTAATACTGAGTCACACATCTCCAAATATAAAGATACAGTCAGTAGACGACTGGGGAAAGGAAAAAAAATGAGCGGGACTGTGAAGCTAGTTCAGTTATTTATTCTTTCTTATATTGATTCACTGAATTTCAACTACACAACACAAATGTAGCCACTGGATGAATATTTTCATCTTTTTGAAAGTTTACATTAAATTTAATTATTTGCAAAATATTCTCAGTCTCTTGGTTTGTTCTCTCTTCTTTCGGACACAGGAAATGTAATCAAACATAAAAGGTTAAACGTGCATTGCAGATTCTAGCTTGTGATTCATGCAGTGAATGGAAGTCGGCTTAGGACTGATCTTTTCGCGTAGGAGTGTGGCCGCTCCTCTGTATCAGCATATCACAGCAGCTGCGCCATCGGTTGCTAAGCCAACAAGCCTCGGACGTAGCATTTCCTCAGAGGTGCATATCCAGTAAAAATGACAAGTTGCAGATCTCAACTTTGTGAGGAATTCTGACGCACATAATCAGGCGTTTGTTTGGCAGTGCTGTAATATCTGCAGGATTTTTTAAGCAGCTAAAGACAAAGGAAAGACTGTTTTCATTGTATTTATATTTATGCAAGCAGTTACATTTATCTGTCTACATAAAATAAACTCCAAAAATTATTAAGAGTAAAATCAGAGACATCTCATAAGGAAAGTTGCTTTAAAATAAAATAGTTGCACACAGTTCCTCCTATGTTTCATCTTCTGACATCACATAGGAGAGTAGGTTGAGTGATGCATTAAATCATTTTGACAATACCCACATTGAATGAAAGCCATGAGAGCTGCAGCAATTTTTTAAAAATTATAAAACTAGTTTGTAAAAAACTTAAACTATAGTGTAATGTGAGAGCCAGCTAACCACTCCTCACCCACAACCTGAGAACATACTGACCTGGCTGGCTTTGCCGTTGACATCTCCTTTAGTGAAGAGCTGCTCAACTACTTTCATGTTGTCTGGATTATCCACAGCAGCAAGTGCAGCCAGCATGATGGGCGTGTAACCTGCTGAATTCTGCTGATTCACGTTGCACACCTCTGTAGTGATTGGCGGTCAAATGGATGGCAGTGGAAAAAACAAGCAAGAGGAAGAAGAATGTATATTATTTTGTACTGATAACAATTCACACTTGTTTTAATCATACAAATGGCAAGTTTTATTTTGTAAGGAAGACCTGTTCCAGATAAGCTTTTGTGGTGAGTGACTAAAAATGACAAAACTGTTATGCAATATAGATTCACAGAAAAAGGCTGGCGCTTAGAGATATATATTCTGAGTGATATACATACACAGAAGCTGTTCAGTCGGGCACTCAGTGCAAATATCAAACTGTCCTGACAAACTAAATAATTAAGTGACTGTCCAGAATAGTGTTTCTGCCTTTCGATCCCTTTATACTCATTCACAGCTGGAAAAATGGTTGAAACAAGCCATTATGATATTCAAAAGGCAATCACCAGCACATAATTTCTTATTTAAAAAAAAATCGTATTTTCCAAGCTTTTCCAAAAAAAAACCCCGTCTCATTTATCAGCTACCCAGTAGTCAAAACTGTAATCTATTGCCCATGCTGGTTTAAGAAATCAGGGTCTTCTTTTTTATCAATATTTTCCAGTTTTTGACAGGAGCACTTTGTATCTTACCACACACAGAATTCACTTGCTGCTGATATTTTTGCCACCTAGTGGCTATTAGAAAGAATACCAAGATGTTCATATGATATGACAAAACCAGATTATACATGGGCTTCTGGGCGGTACAGCTGAATTACACAAGACGTTTCCGCCCTAAAAAACTGTGAACTTGCTTGTTTCTCTGATTTGCTGGGGGATTCAAATTAAAAGGACAACTCTTGCAGCATTTTGTAGAAGTTAAAAAAAGCCCTGGCAGCATAATTTGTCTGTAATCTTGTTTTAAGCATGTCCAGACTGCAAAGAAATAAACTTAATTCTCGTGACATAGAGGGACAGAGAAAAAAATATGTACTTAGGGTGGTGTGGTGATGTACCTGGATTAAGCAATTTCTTCACAATGCCAAAGTTCGAGTGAGAAACACTGTAGTGTAGAGCTGTGTTTCCATTGCCGTCAGCCATATTAACTATGTACTGCAATACTGAAGGTGAAATGGCCTGAAACGTAGATAAGTAGTCCTCTACAGTTTCAGGAGATGCTGACTTGTGGCTGGACACAGAGAACCACTCTTGCTGGAGTGTGTGCAGACAGTCCTGCTGCAAGAGGAAAAAAGGATGCATTATATATGCAAAAACAGCACTTCTTTTTTTAAACATATACTTCTTGCCATAAATTAGTTTAGTAGAGCAATCAGGACTGAATAGACACAATCCTCCCATAATTACAGGGATGTGAATGAAAGAAGACAGACAAACAGCATAAAGCAACAATTCTATAAAAGACATCATAAAAGAAGAGGGATCTGTCATTATTTCAAACATAAAAAGGCATGTCGAGAGTTCTTGTTATTCTTTTTAGTGTTTCAGCTTTCACAATGGAAGCTGTCAAGAGTTACCTTGCTGATATACTTCCTTTGAATTCCACTTCTTCTTACCTATTTTGCATTTTACTGTGAAAGTGAGTAGTCCATTTCACTTAGAAAGAAAAACATTCTCAAGTTGAAGCAAATGATATGGCTAAAAATTCTTCTACTGAGGAATTCTTTTCATATCCAATGGCAAGGGTACTTCTTTAGAAACGACTTACTTTCAACCACCATGGCCCAGCATCTCTCCACACCCATGCTAATCAAAACACGTACAGACAAACAAGGCCCGTGGTGACTTTCAGTGGCTCTCATACTGAATATAGTAAAACAAAACATACCATTTCCCTGTTGGATAAAGCTGTGTCATCACTCAGGTGCGTCTTTAAGGCTTGACAAGCAAAAAACATCCGTTCGCTCATCCTACGCCTGAAAATAACCAAATTCTATTGGTTACTAGATGTCAGTTCAGATTTGAAAGGACTCCCACAGTAATGCAGACTGCTGTTGTGAAGCTTTTTATTGTTGCAGTTTTATTGGCTTTGAACCCTTTTAGACTTCTCCCAGATTACCTCTGCTGTGTATACACTCTCGCAGCTCCTTTTGATCCCTTGTTGTCATTTTCCTTTCGTGATTGGGCAACATCTTGAGGAGATTCCCTAAATGTTCTTTTTATTTTTCTGTCTACATCATCATGCTCATAATTCGACACTGGGTCCAGCCTAATGACAATAAAACAAGAGCTTAATATCTATGAACATACCACATCCATCATTTCAGAAATAAAACATTTGTTTAGACATTAGACACTTACCCTGTAGTCACACCCAAAAACTTCATGCTCTGCCTGTTGCTACTACAGCACTGGTTACCATTCTGTTTCTTTATTACTTTCCTTGGCTTACCAGCATTATCTGACCTGTCTAGAAATGAGCACAAAGCACTTTTATTCTTAACACAAATCACACAGTATGTTGCATTAAATGCATGTATAGCAAAACAGTTACAAGGCTAGCTAGGTCACATTCAGAGTATATGAAAACACACGATTCTTTATGTATTCGTTCACATCTAAAAGCCTCGGTGGACAAGAGAAAGCATTCTTTTGCACCAGCTCCTCCCACAAAGCAGTTCAATTTTAGATCTTAAGCCACAAAGTGCTATGTGGCACACAACGTCTTCCAAAACCAAATATCATTCCACACATCGCAAATGCATCCCTCAAAAAGGCCACTTCCCCTGAACCTAGTTTAAGTTTAAACTGGGCGCCGGGAGTGGCTTCAAAATAAAATATTTTTATACTAAAAGATTTTTAAATTTCCTTCACTGAGACAAAATTCCTACTAACTGGATATTTACTAAATATCTCATCAAAAAAAGGATTTGGATTTATAACTAAACATAAATAAATAAAAATATTACCTTGTAAACCAGAGGACGTCTGCTGTTCTATCATTTTAATCATTCTTTTCACCTCTGAATCATTACTGCTCTGCTGACACAGTCCTGCATTTGCTTTGTCACACTTAGAGGAGACAAGTGAAAGTTGAGACTGGGACTGAGAGTCTTTGTTTTCTGCATGAAAGTAAGATAATAGTAGACAGAAACGTATAAACATAACATTGCAGATTTGAAAAAAAATTGTTAATTGCATCACCTACTTTGTGTAGATAAAGGTTTTTTTTTAATGTGTAAAAATCTGGAGCTATGTCATTCTATACAAATGACCGCAAACTGTTCAACCTATTCAGAATGTATAGTAATTAATTACCAGGAAATTTGGTATCAGCTTTGCAAATGTTTTATGAAGAATCAATGTTTTTGGTTTGCTGTGTTACCTGCTGGATGAGAACTGAACATGTGGATGTCTGTCCCTCCTTGTGCCATAGGTTTTCTATTGCAGGAGCTGGGATCTCCTTGGCCACTGTTATGATCAGGACAGTCCTCTGTGAGCAGGTCCCCATGCTCCATGCTGAGGAGCCTCTGCAACTTCTCGATGTAATGGTTCAGCTCATGGTCCCACTGTAACTGTGCAGATTTCTGAAAATTCTGTCCAGGTGTCCTGGATGAAACTGAAAAATCCCTTATCCGCCCTTCCCCTACACCAACACTCTTTGTTTTGACAGGGTCAGGTAAATGTGATGGTCCGGATGCCATATTTCGAGTTTTCAGTCCAACTAGGAAATTCTCATTAATGTCTGTGAATCCAACTCCAGTGTCTCGAGTTACCCTGGTGACCGCTTCTGGTGTTTGCTTTGAAATACTTTCTACTGCATTTGCAGTTCCTACACCGATTGTTCGGGTCTCTGTGGTGCATCTGACGTCTCGGACCCTATTTCCTACAGATACTGTCCTAGTTGAAGTGTGAGTGGTGTTGGTGTGCTTGTCTTGGGTGCTGAGGAGCGTATTCGTGCTGGAGTCAGTGCTGAAGGCGTGCTTGGTGTTGGTAAAGCGAGACACTGAACTACATACAGTGTTGGTACGCTGCGATGCTGTTTGGGGTGATACCATGATTCCAAGCTCAACTCCTCTGACTCGATCTGTAGTCATACACTGTGAAACTGCTTCCTTTGCCTTGCAAATGGTCACATCGACAGAACAATCCCCACAAGCCACTGAACAATACTCTTTCTTGGACCTCAGATTTGCCAGTGGCACCTCTGTGTTGCTTTCTGCATCACATACCCTTATCTCTGTCCCAACTCCTTGTGTGTTTGTAAAAACATGCATTTCCACAGCCTTGTCGCTGGTCTCCACTCGCTCCCTGACCTCCCAGAGGCTCATGGGTACATCCAGTCCTGTGCAAATACTCCTCATCATAGGTGCACAGGATACTCCTACAGTTTTTACCTCCTTTTCCTCGCCTGTGGAAGCATCTCTGAGCTGTGTGTGATTACCCACTCCCTGGCTTTTGGTGTGTGGCCTTGCATGTGAGCCTATGCTGACAGTGGACGGTCTGGCACAGCAGGCCTTGTCAACCCGGTTCCTGGCTCCTGCAGTCTGAAGTTCCAGTTTCAGGCGAATCAACTCTGTCTCCAGAGCTGATTCTTTCAACTCTATTTCTAATTGACAAATTCTCTCCTTTAAGGCACTGTTTATTAATTCTTGGGCATCAAGCTCTGCCTCCTGTTCTGTGTAAATTCCCAGACTGACTTCAGATACTTCTGTTGCAATGGACCTCATCTCTACCTGCTCAGTGTATGCATATTTGTTTTCTTTTGGTGGCTTAGACGAGATGATATCCATATCGTTGTCAGTTCCCACAGCAACTGACTTAAATGTTTTGTCATGAAGAGGGTTACATTTTTCATGCAATGTTCCCAACTGTCCCACTTTGATGGACCTTTCCAGTTCTTGCATGTCTTTGGTCAATTGCCCAACCTCCTTTAGATCTGTGCAGCTACTTTTAACTTCAAGATCTTTTTTGGTATTTCTGTTGATCTCAGTTTCAGACCCTTCAATGGTATACGGGCTGTTCCAGGTTACATCATTGACGTTCTCTCTCTCAATCAAGTCCTTGAGCTGACAGCTAAGTTGCCTCTTTTCCTCCTGAAGGACTGAGATCTTTACCTGGAGGATTGGGATGATTTTAACTTGCTCCTCTAACTCTTTCAGTCTTTGTAGCGCAACCACCATTTGGTCACGGACATGTTGCAGGTGCATGGGGCCAAGACTGGTAACTGGAGTTGTTCTACCTGAGCTCTGTGGACTTACTCTCAGACAGCCTGTGCTGCCTCTACTGCCCAGGGATGAGCCGAGGTGGACCTCGGGTCCAGTGCCAGTAGGCTTATTGCCATTATTGTTCTGATTATATGCACCCAGGCCAGTGAAAGGTGAGAGTGACCCAGGGGAGCCCACACCTCCGAAGCTGGCCAGTCGTCGACGGGGATAGGGCTGGGGTGGAGACTGTCTTGTCACCTCCTGATTCAAGGGTTTGTGGGTCTCCAGAAAGGCCCTCTCCATCACAGGGCTTTGACTTTGGAAGAGAGATCGTGCAGCTGGTTGAGGCTTTGGCTCAGTTAGTATCTGAGAGGTTCCCAGACTTTCATTTCTTTTATTATTATCCAACAAGGAACCATGTGGTGGAGGAAGAGGTGGTCTACCTCGAGCTGCAGAGGACATGCCCAGTAGTTTTGAATCATCACCACTAGATGTTGACAAGGACTCTGCAGAATACCACTGACTAGATGAAATGCCACTCTGCGTTTTGTCCACATTACTGCCGGCCACCCTGGGCCTCCTTTTTAGGCTTAGTCGCTTAATGGTGGCGGCGTCTCAGAAACTGTCCACACGCTGGATGCAGTCCACTTCAGACTGATAACTGTAATCAATTTCAAGGTGGTTAGGGAACCAGTGCTTTGGCCTGTTAAATAGTTGGACAGCTGTACTTTAATCTTCCTCCCTGAAAAGAGTAGTCAAAGAAGCAAAAGAATAAAAATAAAACAGCAAAAATCCAGACCAAACATTATGCAGAAAGGTGGAAAATCTTTAAAAGAAAATACAATAAATAAATCTTACAGAAAATAATAAGTTGTTATAAATTTAAGTTTTAAATAACATTTAATCATCATGAATCATCATGAATACACAGTAAAATCTTGAAGGCTTTAGGCTATATACTCTTCCCTTTTCTTTCCTTACCTTAGTATGTGTTGATCAGTGACCATTTCTCTGAGTCTCAAGCCTTCCTTCACTTCAAAATGTTTCTGACTCTAATCTCTCTGAGCCTGTCCCACAAGGGGAGGAGGGAGAGAGGAGTGTCTACCAATCCTGCAGACACTTTTTTCAGTAGTTACTTCTCTCCCAATGGTATGTCTCTCTCTACATAGACTGAGCCCACTCTATAATTACTCTGCAACTCTCCCTGTAAATGCCCAACCATTCTCTTGGCAGGACTTCTCAACCACAAACATATTCCAAGTATTTTAGCCACTGAATATAAAAGCAACGAAAATACCTAGGACAACACAATTCTAACCTATAACTATATTTAAATAGTAAATGTTAAATGCATTAAGCTGGAATTGCAATAAATTCCATCATACAACCCCAATTATCAAAAAGTACATTTCATACATTACTTCCAGAAGCATGTACAAATTACAAACATTTTTGTGACTCTATAGCATTTAGGTTAGTGGTAATTATATCAGTTATCATTACCTGACATATTCCTCAGGACTTAAAAACCTTGAACGTGTTTCAGAATATCTCAATAATGATTTAATTCCTTTTTCATTCAATCTAAACTTTGAATAAGTCTGCAAATAAAAGAAAAACACATCAAATTAACTTTGAACCTTGGTGTTGCTGTCTCATTCGTATGAGCTCCTTCTCTCTCTCATCCCAGGTCTGACAGTCGATAACAGCTAACATTACAGTGCTTGCATAAAGGAAATGCAATACTGAGACATTATAGTTATTTCTGCACAACTACAGGAGGATGGGGCTTAGCCTCAACACACTGTCATTGCAATGCTATCCCCTATCACATTTTCATTGATAAGCACCTTTCTGTTCTCAGCATGCTGGTGTTTTGAGAAGGCTTCCTCTCTTGTTCTCCCTTCATAGAAAGTCAGTTTAAAGAATTACTGAAATCTATATCTAATATATATATATATATATAATACAACAATCTACTCTAATATAATCTAATCTGATATAGCATTTATAATTAACATGCATAAAATAATGACTTATGTGAGGAGCAAGCCAAATGGAGTTGGATAAGGAGGATTTAACAACTTGATATCTTTTTTGTAAGCTGTCTGCATTTTTCTACATTTTTTATAACTTGATACCCCGAAAGAGTCAAAACTAATGTGAAGCCCAGCAAATGTGTAAGTAAATTGGTGTGTATAAAGTCAATCCAAACTACACATCAAAAACACAGACAAGTTGCTATTTGCATACTAGTGAGACATAAACAATCTGAAAAATACTGTTTATTTTGCAGAACCAATGAAAATGGTATTACTATGAAATAAATTACAGTTTTCTCTGGCTGGAGTTAAGGTTGACTAATCATCTGCTGATTCAAGTGTTTGTGGGCCTCTGTAACAGCCAGTTCCATCACAGGGCTTTATCTCTACAGCTGGTTCATCTGACTTGACTCATCTGTGGCTACTCTGAGGTTGCTGGACTTCTCAGTCTTTTAGTGTTATCCAATGAGAAGCCACGTGGTAGAGGAAGATCCACCTCTAGCTGTAGAATGAAGGGATCGTCATAACTGGTTGTGGCACCCTTGGCAGCAGGAACTGCAATCAAGCATTTGTGATAAGTGGCAATGACTCTTTCACATGACTGTGGAGGAATGTGGAGGGATTCTGGCCTACTCTTCCATGCAGAGTTGTTTAAATTCTGTCACACTAGAGTTTTTTTTTTTGTTTGTTTTTTTTACCATGAACATCCCATTAAAGCATCTCAATTGGATTTAAGTCCAGACTTTGACTAGTCCTGCTGCATAACCTCAGTGTGCATCAGCATCATGGCACAAATCGATGATGGGCGGACATTCTCCTTCAGGATTTTGTGGTAGAGAGCAGAATTCATGGCCCCAGATCATCACACTACCACCACCATGTCTGACTGCTGGTATGATGTTCTTTTCATGAAATGCTGTATTATTTTTACAAAATATGTAACAGGAGACAACCCTTCCAAAAAGTTCAGCTTTTGTCTCATCAGTCCACCGAATACTTTCTCAAAAGTCTTGCAAAAAAATTTGAGAAATGTGATATGAACCTTTGTGTTCCTTTTAGTCAGCAGTGGATTTCTCCTTGGACCTCTCCCATAGAAACCCTTTTTACCCAGACTCTTTCCTATTGTTGACTCATGAACGCTTACCTTAAGTAAGGGAAGTGAGGCGTGCAGTTTTAGGTTCTTTTGTGACCTCCAGGTTGAGTCGTCATTGCAGTTTTGGAGTAATTTTGGTAGCCCTGCCACTCCTGCCAAGGTTCACCACTGTTGAAAATTTTCTCTATTTTTGGATAATGGCTCTCATTGTGGTTTGCTGGAGTCCCACGGCATTAGAAATGGCTTTATAACCCTTGCCCAATTGATAGATATCAATGACTCTGCTTCTCATCTATTCTTGTTCCTTTAAATTGTAGCATGATGTGTGGATTTTTAAGATCCTTTGGCATATTTCATTTTTTCAGACAGATTCTAATTAAGTCACTTCCTGATTCAACAGGTCTGACAGTAATCAGGCCTGGGTGAGGCTAGTGTTATCCAAAAAATGTTATCAATCACAGTTAACTCGTGATTTAACAGCAGGGCCAATTACTTTTTCACACAGGAGCAGGTAGGTTTGGATAGGGGACTGCAGACACCAGCAAAAAGGAAAAGCCCTACAAACTAGAGATGGCACGATACCACTTTTTAAATGTCCGATACCGATTCCAATATCATAAATTTGGATATCTGCCGATACCGGTATGAATCCGATATAGCGTATTTTGTAATCAATAAAACAGTTTTTTATAAATATCTTGCTGCATTTTGTATAAGTTCATACTCAAGTTTTAAAAAACAAGAGACTGAAGCTATTCTGTTATACCTATATGCACAAAATACACTCCACCCAAAACATTTTATAGTTCAGCACTGATCAATCTAATAAATTTAAACCTACACCATCCTGTTCTAGTATTTTAAAGAGTACTTACCTACCTAACTTATAGGGTTGCCAACTCCCAGCAAAAATATTAGGGAACCACCCCCCGCCCTTAATCGATGTAATCAACTTTAATTTAAAAGTGTAAAACAAATGCACAGAAATCAATTATTTTTCTACAGTAATTAAATAGATTCAATATCTTTCTTCAGCAGAATTACAGACTGCACAGATGGTACTTTCCCAAAGGAAAAAGTACTATAGCTTACTAGGGTGTATATTAGACTTATTAGTTACTATATACAATAATGGATTCTATACATTTACACTATAGATAAAATTGAATTGAATTGAATACATTTAATTAGATGACCACTTTTTTTTGTAAGATTCAGATAATTATTTATTCAAAGTTTTTAAATGACATAACAAAGAAAAATATTTCTTTGTGCCCCCCTTTCCCTGTTATTGTCCAACCTGGCCCCCGACAAAACTTTGCTATACCTGCCCCTGCACAGTTACCAGCCCTCAGCTACGTAGAAAAAAGATCCTGGTGTTATTTGTCTCTCAGAAACAGTTCATAACTTCCCTTCAACTCATTCATGTCACCTAAAAGGTAAACCTGTTTCTCTATCACCAGTTCAGCTCTGATGATTCAGTAAGGACATCTCCTGGTTTCATCTTCATGTTTCCCTCTCACCACATATCCAAACGGATACCATGACCAGCAGCTTTTACGGCTGTGGCTCCAGCAAACATCAGCTGATACTAGAAAGTAATATTAAATAAATTCTAACAACAGCTTATCACGCTTAAACGTGCTGCTGTTGTTTATCCGCTGGTCTCCTCTTGCTAGCGCAAAGTGGGCCAAAAACAAAGACGAGAGATGGGACTTGCGGCAGAAAAGCCGATCAGCTGATCAGTGATCAGTGATCAGTTTCATGTTTGAAGTCATAACAGGAGAGGAAGGGGAGAGAATGAGCGAAGTAGATGCAACTGCGCAGCAAAGACAGAATAACTCCAGCTTTGTGTCTATTTTTTAATTCTAACTGAAGTACGGGACAAATTGCTTCCTTTTCGCCTCAATATGGAACTCAGATGGCCAGTCCAGCTGTGGCTCAATGAATCAGTTGTTAAGCTTAACATGGAAATACTATGCAAACATTCAGGGATGAACTTACACACTTGCTTTACTTCTCTGGGATACTTCTCTGATTTTGTGATACTTCGGATCGGATTACATTTTTTATTTCTCTCCGATATCCGATCCAGTAATTTAGGTCAGTATAGGACCGATACCGATACATAATATCGGATCAGTCCATCTCTACTACAAACGCACACAAAATACAGAAAACAGAACATGAAGGATTGCATCGTCACACTTCAAAGAAGCAGCGGTTTATCAGTGATTTGAGGGAGCAAAGTAATGTGTGCTTTAATTGCATGAGTCACATAGTACTGTAGTTACATTTCTGCTATTAGCTATTTACAAAGCTCATCACTTCCACAGCTGTTTCCCAAAAAATATGTCCGTTTTGTTTCACTGTTTTTTGTTGTTTGTTTGTTTTTTAGCTTTTGTGGCATTTTCCCTTGTGTTTTATAGAAATTCCGTTGGGTTTTGTGCCTTTTTACAGCATTTTTCCATTTGCTGGTGTTTTCTTCAATTACAGTGCGTTTGACCTCTCAGGGCCACCATACAAATTTCACTGACAAAAGTGCCAAGCGATTATTAATAAAGGGTAAAACTTTGTATGACAAATATACAACTAATATTAATATTTGAACTTTTTATAAATTGACAGATAACTGCAGCCCTTCCTCCTTCCTTACTTCAAATTGAACGTTTTATTCCGTCGTGTTATAAAAAAGTTAGCCTCTGTTTGCTTAACATGAGAAGAAATAAATCACCTGTGCATTCGGAGAAGAGGTGGACATATACAACATGCTCGTGTGATGCAAAGTTAAATATTATGAATATTATTAACAGCTTACCTTATCAGTTGGCACGTGTTTTTTTTAAACGTGTATTTTAGACGCTAACAAGACCGCTTTCCCCCCTTTTCTCCTTTCTCATTATTTTTTCGATATTAGACGAACTTTTCCTCTGCATCTGTGAGATGCATACCGCGCATGCGCGCAGAGCTGTCGACGCGCACAGCAGATGCTCATGGGAATCAGTCATTAAAATATTGATGAGGCGCTTTCTTCTGTTGACTTGATTACACAGCATAAACACCACATCATTTCGGTCTCAGAATCTGGTTTCAGGGGTAGTAATTACCGAACCAATTACCTGAGTTATTATTTTTTTCCAGTGACATAACCGGGAGATAAAGTTAAACAGTCATCTTTATGTAGTTTCCATATATTTAACTGTAGGCTTAGGATAATGGCACCTGCTAAAAATAAGTCACTCTTACATCCTGCAGGGTGGTGCTGTTTGTAGAGCTGTTTTAATAGTGCTGAAAGTTTAATCGATTCGGAGCACCAGAGAGCTCTTAAGGAATCTTTTACCAGACATTCCGCATTTTCAAGCTGAACTGCGACATCATGTGGACATAGTGCAGCAATACATCCTGCACTCTAATACACTTTGAGTCCAAAGTTGTTCCTGCGGCGTTTTTGAGGTATTCCCACGCGAAATATATTCCCCAAATGGATTAACTGACTGATGCTTACGGACAAGGTGTCTAGCGCCTGCTGCATAGTTTTCTCACACGCTAGCCTTAAAAAGTCTCTCTGAAACCTCTTGTTTTTTTTGTGTTTGCTTTTTTTTAATCATTTATTGACTTGAAAGCATGCTTGCAGCATGTTACTACCCACCTCACATTACATTACACTGGAGGTTTTTATCCTACCTGCTATCTTTTAAGTCCAAAGTTTAACTTTGGTTTGTGAAACAGCTCTCTAACTCGTTTTGTGTAAGCTTAACTCAAGCAGCATCATTGATCGTGTGGAGTCCTTTAACATTTTTAAAAAGTTTGATGATTTCACAGACAGAGACTACCATAACCTAATTATCTGCATGCAGAGACACACTGACACACTCCACCAGTTCATGTGAATAAACGTGACTGTTTATTTTCTCGTACATAGTTGTATTAACCCATGGAAAATTAACACAGAACATAAAGTCAGGTAAGATTGCCTCGTACAATGAGTCCTATCATTTGAACTTTGCACCTCTTCAGGATCACGCAGGGAAAACATGTTTACATGCTTGAAAGTGCTGAGTTCGTTGGTCCGGTGTAAGGTGTTCACCAGATTTTCTATAATGATCTGAAGGTTTCTGAGTAACAGAAGTCTGTTAAATCTCACAAACTGACAAGGGCAAAACTACAGACAATACATGGTTGGTTTAAAAGAGCATCTGTAAATGAAATGAGCTTGGTGCTGAAAAGCTTGTTTCTATTAAAAGATCTGAGTGCAGTTACATACTTCAGTGAAATGAATGCAGTTAAACAAAATCAAGTTCCACTGAGGCTGAAATCCACTTTAAAATATTGAGTTGTGCATACTGATAAAAAAAAAACTTGTCAGGGATTAAATCACTGAGTTAAGACTGATTTAATCTGGTTACTTTAAAACTAAAATGTTCACTATCTTTGAACTTTGCTCTTCAAGCCCACAGTCACAGAAGTGATCCAACCAGCATCAGAAAGGACACTTGTGATTGGTTAGAAGAGTTGCACACCCCGGTCCCTACCCCTATCTACAGTCCACCCTTTTTAAACTTCGGTGAAACACTTACCTGTTTCACTCAGGGCATTAGGTCTCAGTCCCACGCCTGACAGCAAGATGTCTGACAAAGGAGCTTTTGATACCAATGTGCAGACCCTCACCAGGTTTGTTCTGGAGGAAGGCAGAAAGGCCCAAGGAACAGGCGAACTGACAAACCTGCTCAACTCCATCTGCACAGCTGTCAAAGCCATTTCCACTGCTGTCAGAAAGGCTGGGATTGCTAACCTGTGAGTACTACATTCTTTTTTTTATTCAGACTCTGAAAGGTAGCAAAAAACACCCAGATGCTTCTGAATATTCAGGAAGTTTTCACCGTTTAGCCCTGCAACCAGTGGTTATTTATTTTTCTTACTGAATATACTGTACAGTTTAATTATCTTCTGATATTTGGCTTTAGTGTAGCTACATGCACTGCAGCATGCAATCCAATAAAGCAGTTTTAACTTAACCCCAGGCCAAAGGTAAACCTTGCACACAGTGTGCACAAATTCACCTGGGGCAGAGGACAAGCAGATAATAGATTATAATAGAATATTGTTGTCATATTTATTTTATTGAGTTCTTAAATAGCTTCAGAGTGAATAGTTTGTATTTGTGCTTTGAAGATATGGCATTGCTGGGAGCACCAACGTGACAGGGGACCAGGTAAAGAAGCTGGATGTCCTGTCCAATGACCTAGTCATCAACATGATCAAGTCTTCCTTCACCTCCTGTGTGCTGGTCTCAGAAGAAGATGAGAAAGCCATCATTGTGGAACCGGACAACAGCGTATGTGGACTCACACCTATAGATGTGTCTTTATGTCTGAATAGGTCTAATATGTGTTCTTTTACTTTGAGAATAAAAAAAAATCCTCTTCTCACCTGACAGGGAAAATACATCGTTTGCTTTGATCCACTCGATGGCTCCTCCAACATCGACTGTCTTGTCTCCATAGGAACAATATTCGCCATCTACAAAAAGGTCAGTGATGCTGGTAGTGCATGCAGATTCCAAGCACATCGGCTTGTTGTTGTTCAACACTGTAGAGCGGTGTCCCGATCAGCCCTGAGTGAACTAACAACAATTCGAATGACATTTATCTTTGCAGAGAAATAATTGGTCGCCAGAGAATTAAATGTACTCAGTATGCTGACATACCATAAACATAACAGCCAATTCAGTACCAGATCAACACACATTGCTGTCCCAGGGTTAACTGAGAACTAAATAACAAGAGGGCATATGTTTATACCGCTGCCAGTAAGGTGTCCTTGTCCTTACCTGTCCTAGCAATATGTGATAGTCTGTGGTTCCAATAATAACTTTAAAGTTTTTGATATCCTTCCACATAGACCACAGATGGGGAGCCATCTGAGCAGGATGCTCTGCAGCCAGGAAGAAACATTGTAGCAGCTGGTTATGCCCTGTACGGCAGTGCCACCATGATGGTCTTGTCCACTGGTCAGGGAGTCAACTGCTTCATGCTCGACCCTGTAAGTTAATAGATGTCGTCAAAACTGTCACCTTTTTTTTTGGGGGGGGGGGGGGGGGGGGGTGTAATAATATCATTGATGTGGATTTTTCTCTGCATTTTTTTCTCTGTTCTCCAGGCAATTGGCGAGTTCATCTTGGTGGACCAAGGTGTGAAGATAAAGAAAAAGGGAAAAATCTACAGTCTGAATGAAGGATATGCACAGCACTTCTATCCAGATGTGACCGAGTACCTACAAAAGAAGAAATTCCCAGAGGTAAATCCAATCAAATAAATAAATGAGAATCCTAATGTGGAATTGACCACCATAAAGGTCAATCTCTAATGCTGCATTGAGGAGTAATATGAAGTTAATCTAAGCATAAATTCTACATTTATTTGTTTTCAGGATGGCTCTGCCCCATATGGCAGTCGATATATTGGCTCAATGGTGGCAGATGTTCATCGTACTTTGGTGTACGGAGGAATCTTTTTATATCCCGCTAATGTCAAGAGCCCCAAGGGCAAGGTGAGGAAGTGGAGCTTCTAGAAATGGTCATTTAAAAAATAAAAGAGAAAGATTTTCTGATACCTCATATTCTTATCATGTCACTACTGTTTTGTTTTGCTTTTCAGCTGAGGCTGCTTTATGAATGCAACCCCATGGCCTTCATCATAGAGCAGGCAGGAGGCATGGCCACTACTGGAGCCATGAACGTTTTAGACATCAAGCCCACGAGTATCCACCAGAGAGTACCCGTGGTCCTGGGATCCCCTGATGATGTGCAGGAATACATTGCCATCTACAAAAAGCACAACAAATGAGGTACTTGTGTGATTTTGCTTTGTGTACTCATGAAAGGATGTAACATGTAGGACAATAACTACATTTTTTTCAATTTCCCCAAATTTAGCAGGTCAAATGTGGTGGTGAGCAGCCTAAATCAGCAATGACAACACAGTCCAGAGGCTCAGTCAGCACATTCACTGCATTTTTCTCGGTCGCTCTGTTGCACTGATGAAGAAACCAGGGGCTTCAGTGGATCTATGAACTCGTACTGTGCTGATTCTGTCCTGTTAAAGGGTGTTATTTGTGGAGCATTACCCTGTATTTTTTAAATAAAAACAAAATGTTTTCCACGTTCTTCTTACTGAGGTTCCAAAGTCCAGTATGTGCATATGTGTTGTTAGGTATGTCTTCATGTAAAAACAACATTTTTTCCTATAGGGACAAAGGTCACATTTCAGATCTGAAAGAGAAAGAACTGCTGAATCCCACACACAGCCTCAAGCATGATAACGTTACCAGTTTACTGAACAAGCCCAATATTCTGGAGTGGACACTTACACATATTTACATGAGAAAGAAGTCCAGTACATCAAGATTTTTGCTCAAAAATGTGCTCAGTGATGGTAGCATGGGCAGAGCATGCTCTTTTTCACGCTCTCCACCCAGGTTTGCGTAACCATGCTAGGAATGCAAGCAGTCTGCTTCTTTATGAGCTCTGACTTTTCCTGAATTTGAGCAGCTTGTGTCATTTATACATAAAAACAATGGTTTCCTTTGACACCACTGCTAAAAATGCTAAGCAATCAACCCATTTCATTACATCTTAATTCTAACTAATGGAACTTTAAAACTGAAGTCCAGACTTTCCAGGAAAAGGAAAATTATCCAATTACTTCCCAGCTGTCTAAATACCTATAAATCAGTGAGGAGAGGAGTTGATCAAATGTTTAAACAAACCAAAGCAAAAATACAGACGAGAAATTTAAGATAAATCATTCTGGAAGAGACCACTCCTGTGACGATAGAAATGTTCCATCTTAGGATAAGGGTTATCAGAAGAACTTTCAGTTTAAAAAAAGATTACTTGTGAAGAAAGTTTTTAATGAGGTTTTCTGGACTAATTTGGGATCTTTTTGATGTCACTGATTACTTGCTGCTGGCACCAGGTTGGAGTCCCTTTTAGCTTCAGAACTGCCTTCATTCTTTGTGGCATACATTTATTGTATTGAGATCCAACAGAGCATATTAGACTCTGAAGACCACTTCAGTAGAGTGAACTCACAGTCGTGTTCAAGAAAGCAGATGATTTGAGCTTTCTCACATGTATACTCTTACTGGAACTCAAGTCATTAGAAGATGGGTGCACTTTGTTCATAAAGGAATGGGTATGTTTAGCAACAATACTCATGGAGGCTGTGGTGTTTAAACCTCAGATGATCCTTAAAAATCCTGACCCTTTTTAGCCGAAGGACAAAAAATGGCAACTTCCCAGAAATGCTGTAAAAATATCACACAGTAATATTTTTCCACTTTAAATGACACAGTCATTTTAAAACTACTTCAGCCTGAAATATAAATATCAAATATTAATTATAGTTTGTGGACTCCAGCTGAGGTGGAGCAGCGGCTGCAAATGGACACACCGTGGTCTTTGCAAGTAAGCGTCCCAGAAGGTGCTGCCAGGTCTTCTCTTTTTCATCTGTGCAAAAGTCACACTGCCCTTACATTGGCTGAAGAAAGGGGCTTGCAGCAGCACCCTGCAGATTTGCATTGATTTGTTTTTTGACCTTTAGACACAGTCCAAAATGAGCATCCCTACATAAGCCTGCAGTTCCTCTGTGTCCACATGAGCCTCTAAGTGTTTCCCATGCAGGTTTGCCTTGGCCAGGATTTCATCCATCGGCAGCAGTGCATAGCTGGTGGTTACGTGTGTAGGGCCCAGAATCAAACCTCTGGCTGCTGGGACGTAGCAGAGCGCTGCAGTCTTTGTGGGAGACCAAAATATGCTAATGACCTAAATATAGAGATGGAGAAGTCTATCGTGTCACTGCTTCAACCATCTCCTCTCCACTCCCATCTTCAGATGAGTCAGAGTTGGATTCCAGCTGATCTCTTTCTTCATCTTCACACTCATAGTGCACGATCATTTCCAGAGCCTCCTGTGTGCTGTAGTCTTGCCATCTCCAAAATGAGTGCATGAGTGCACTACTGCTTATTACCAAAATAAAGTCCAATTTTGTTTTGGTTCTTGCTGCTGAGATATCTTTGAAGCTCTGAAAGGTTGTTTTTTAAATTATTGAATTAGTTTATAACACAGACTGTGGCCTTTTAAGAGAAAAGACTCAAAGGTGGATGTTGCACACACACACACACTTGGAATGGAATGTTTGAATGTAAAAAATAGTGCCACCTGGTGGAAAAATCCCAAAAAATTAAATTGAAGGCCAGTATAGTCCAAAATAAAATCTTAACATAAAGAAATGCATTAGTTGATGTCAAAATAAATGTGAGATCAAAAATTGTATTTTGAAATATTTTTGGCCTTAGGATAAAATGTGGCGGTTTTTGCGTAGCTTAGAGATATGCCACAAAAAAATAATACAAAATAACAATATCCTCTGGGAAATATCAGATATATTCATTCAGCACAACCAAAATAGCCTGAAAATAAACAAACAGAATGGCACAAAATATCCCCAGGATCCCTAACCCCCAGGTTAAATGGTGCTCAGTTAGTCCATTATTGTAGGGTCTACCTTACAACTTAAAGCACCTTGAGGCAACCGATGTTGAGACCCAGGTTAGCTGTTTGTCCCGGTTTCCCCTTTTTACGCTGAGCTAAAGTAACTGGCCACTGGCACTGACCTCAAATGAAAACTTCTGTTTTAAAAAGTGAGCTTTAGCAATGAGCGGGGAAGAATTTGACACATTTGAACAGGGGTCCCCTCTTTATGCTAAGCTAAGTTACCTAGCTTCTAGCTCCAGCTAGCAGAGGCACACTTGAGAGCAACAGCAGTCTGTACAGACCCTTCCATTATTCATCCATAATGCTGAGCACGTTTCATTTCTTTCAGCCTTTGTGGTTCTTTGCTAGCTCCTGATGATCTTTGGCAGCAGCTACATGCTGACAGGCTTCAGCAGTGCCAGAAATCTTTGAGCTTTGCCACAGCACTAATGAGCCATAAAGACTCACAGAGAAAAACAAAAAGATCCAGCAGAAAATGCCTCATTCAATCAATCAAGTTTATTTAGAAAAGCAGTCACTGCTGTGTGTAGAACAACAGCAACTACAAAGTCAGCATATACAGGCTGAATTATAGCCTACAGTAGCTTCCATCACGGAAAATAAAAATAAGTATGTCTGGAATACATCTGAATGAACTGAACACTGTCACAACACAATAATAACATGGTTGCGTGCATCGATGGCTGCTGATGTCACTTGGAAATTTACTGTGAAGTCTAAAGCTCCCCTGAGAGCATAATGGAATTATCATTACTTAAATTAAAAAATAAATAATATGTGAGAAAATTGTATGTGACTCATAAAAGCTAACTGTTGTCAACTTAAAGCAGATGTTTGATCAGAAGCTGAAGGCCTGGTGCTTTTGAAGGAGCTCTTTTGTATACAGAATGTAGAATAATTTATGTAGCCCTAGTATGCTGGGTGGAATCCATACTGTCTGCTTTTCTCTGAAATCTAAACCACTTCCTTTTTAATGTGCGTTTGTCAGTGTCAGCATTCAAGGGCCTCGGTGCCCATGAGACCGCCTAACACTTACACATTTCAGGCACTCTTGTTTATTTCAATTTTGTTCAGACTGTGTATGATTATAGGTTACAGAGTCAATATTTAGATTTTGCAGGAAAAGCAAAACTCAGCCTGTTCATTTTCCCCTGGCTACTGTGTGTGTGTGTGTGTGTGTGTGTGTGTGTGTGTGTGTGTGTGCGCGTACTGTTTGTGTTCGCTCATGTATAACACAAGATAACAGTCTTATTTAGTCTGAATGATTGGAGTATGTTTGGAACAAGTATTTAAAATGTGTGAATTACTGTGTTTTAAAGAAATTTGTTTCCCAAAAAATAACTATCAGACAAAAAAAAGTACCACATTAACAGAGGGTTGAAACAGCAATGTTAGCCAGCATGCAAGAAAATTTCAAATAAATCAGGTGTCACTGACATTTCTGATTATATTTTTTTTCCCCCGTTACATTTTGTTTTTGCCTTTTTCCCTCCTTAACCACAGCGGGCCACTAGCAGCCTATGTCCAGACAGGCTCTGTTTATCTTACACTCTGATGAAGAGTGCTATAGTTGAGTGTCTGTGGTGCATCTGCGGTGCTGACAGCTTACTCAATAAAATCAACATCCTTCCCCCTCAATCCCACATCAGTTTTGCTTGTGCCGACAATCACAAAAACAGCAGCTTCTCCAGTTTATGTCCCTGCAGAGTAGCATGACCAGAGTGAAGCAATGATAGCTACTCTATCCAGTCAGAAATGCACAGGACTGACTGGTTGTAATCAAATTTGGTCCACAGATGAGAAAAAAATGAAGATAAAGCACTTGCGTCGGATGTTATCAGACCATTCAATGTGCGTTAGTGGAAATCGATAAAGTAGGGTTTATCTTTAGATCTTAGCATGCTAAAACAGCACATTACTGACCTTTTGTAATAGTTTTTGAAATATTTTTCCATCTGGTTGTGCAACACAAAGAAAGAAAACATAAAAGCGTTTTAAAACTTCTTCCATGATGCTAGATATTAGACCTGCCATCTGACTGGCAAAGGTTTTCTCTGCACAGTGACAGCACACAGACCCAGAGAGCCCATGTTTAAATTAAACAAACTCTGTGTTCCCAGACCACCCTGACTGGAGCTGTCACTGCAAATACTTAATCACCCAACCAGTAAGAATCCATATTTGTACCCAGTACTTCATTCATCAAATACTTTTTTTTCTTGGAGTTTCCATGGTCACTACACATGAGACCCCATTTCATGTTCCCACATCTAAAAGCCAAAAGCTTCAGTCTGACATCCAAGTGACTGTAGTACAATAAAATACCCACTCCGGTAATCCACCCAAAGCTTTTTTTTGTAACTATTGCTTTTCTCTTGTGTAAGCTGCCAGAAAATGTTTTGGCCACTATTTCACTAGGAAATATTAATGCTCATGAGCACAGCATGACCAAAAACACATAAGAGATATAGAGTATATACATAATGACTACTTAATGGCAGGAAAATAGTTGACAGGGATCAGTACATCAGGACAAAACATTATCCTGCTTGCGTGTCCTTGAAATGATTCTGCAGAAAGGTTGGTGTCTCTTTTTTTTTATTTGAGGTGGTTCAAATTGAGTACCAAGGTCTTTTGCAGCATTTGTATACAGAAGCAGAAAAAAAGAGTCTCCTCAAATGCTCTTGATTTATTCTGTGGTGTCATGGATGGGGACAATTGAGCCAGACCACCACCAGTGCTGCGCCTTAAAAAGGGTGGTGTGTTTGGATTAAAGGCATGCATGTGGTTACTGTCACTGAAGATAGCCTCATCTGAGCTCTGACCACAACGTCTTCATTAACTGGAGTCTGTATTTCTTCTCCTTGTAGGGTTAGTATGTATTGTAACAAAAGTAATTGTACATTTGTAGATGTTTTTGTATGTCTCACTGTCCTAACACTTATTGTGCATGTCTTGGTCTACACCATATAAAACTTTGTCAAATTGAGTTGTACAACAGAAACTGCTGACACTCAGCAAGATCTCAGAAACCAGCCAGTATATATTTACTATGTCTAGCCCCAGCTTTCCAAAAATACTCTGCCAGAATCTTCTGGGAACAATGGCCCATGCCACTCATACAGTGCCTTTAATTCTGAACATCATTGTGATTACTCAGGCAAATGTTAGGATAGGCCACATCTTGTCTTCGGTCTCCTGAAACAGCAGCTATGCCTGAAAGACTGAGTTTAAACGTGCCTGTCACTGGCAAGATGCCAGATGGAAAGGCTTACATGTACAGAATCAAAACTGGCTGTTCTGCATCCTTCTCACAGCACTGCAGAATTCACGACCTCTTTTTAATTTGTGAGAGTCGTCGCTTCTGGATCAGCTCCTCCATTGAAGGCTGCTGGTGACATTGACTACATATTGTGGTGTTGCTGAGACGGTCACAGATGGACACTCGGAAGACCTCGAGCTTGTTGAGGTCATGCTTGAGAATGAAACAGGTCTCAGATCCACAGAGAAGAATGGGCAATACCAGTGTGCGGTACAGGCGGATTTTGGTGATGAGAGTGGTGAGGGTGTCTTCTTCCAGATGCACCATCAGAGGGAGGCGAAAGCTGCCGCTTGACCGACTCTAGAGTGCATTTCCGTCATTGATGCCACTTTGTGATGGCAAAATGAGTGTCTACTGCTCTATCTGAAGCTTAACTCTCTGTTCCAATCAGTTTAAGAGGGCCCATTTGATTTCTTCCAAAATTGTCAAGAGGAACACAGAACACAAGTCTTTTGTAATGTTGGCTTACTCCCTGTGGTGTTAGTGTGTTCCATAAAGTAAGCCAAAGGAATTTTTAAAGTCTTGCTGATGGGAAACCAGAACAGCAAAAACAAATCTGTTATTCCTCACATCACACACCAGGATGACCTGTGTTTGAACTTGTAGTTTTGTTCTCGTCTTTGAGTTCAAAGTCAGTCAAATCTTTTTTCCTGCTGTGGTGCACCGCTTCCCACACAGGGGTGCAATAAATCACAGAAATGTGGTACGATCCTAAAAAATATCTGGTGTGATAAGAACAGGGGGTGTGCTGGAGTCTGGACAATATGAAAAGAGAAACAATATTCTGCAAGCATATATATCAACATGCCTACATATATAAAACTATCTACAACCATGCAGACAGGTCTGTGAGTACACAGAGTAGGCATTGCAATGGGTTTCTCTAATGCTAATTCATTATGTTAGGATGAAATCTAGTACAAGTTTACCAACAGAATCATCTTGGGGCCCCAGTCCCTCAGGCAGTCATCCGTCTTTGTGTATTCCCCAACTGGTTGGAAATTTGCTGTGAAATCTATTGCTAAAGTCCCATTGACTCAGGGGTAGAGAATTTTGAAGGTTGACTTTGGCAGTCAGCTAGAAATCATAGCAATGACAAGGAGCCTTTTGGTGCAATACCTTTTATGTGAATGATTTCACATGGTGACAGCCAGTAACCTCCAGCAACTGCTTGCAAAAAAGGTTGGGGAGTAGACATTTTTTTCTAGTAACCGGAGACTGACAAGCAGTTGCTGACCAGTTTCTAGGCCTATGTGACTGAGAGCTTTGATAAGCAAAAATTAAATTCGTTTCAATTCAAATATGTGTACACAGTGCAAAATCATATCAACAGTTGTCACAAGGCACTTTATATTGTACAGTAAAGACCTTAAAAATAATGAAGAGAAAACCCCAGCAATCAGACAAACCCCCATGAGCAAGCACTGGAAAGGAAAAACTCCTTTAATATCAACAACTAACTAACTAACTAACTAACTAAGAGGTCTTTGATTATAATTAACAAAAAGTTTGACTTCAGTTCTAAGGTCAAATGGTGGAGAGACCTTAGAACTGAAGAAGCTTCTCGGATGAGAGGTGAAACGTCTTCAAGTAACTTAAAGAAGTCCAGACGCTTTTCTTTGCAAGCTCCTTTGACTACGATGACCTGGATGACTGAGAACCTTCACAGACAACTTGATTTATTGCCTCTCTGAGCATATTCCTAGTGAAATCATGGTTCTACTTACTATTTTCAGGTCTTCTTCATTAGAGCAGGATTTTTTATTTTGTACATTGTGGTTGTATTTAAACTTAAAAAATGATAAAGCACAGTATGCTTACATGTGTGGTTCCCCTGTGATTGACAAGTTGCTGCTATATGGGTGTGTAGTGTACATGGCTTCTCAGTGAGATACACCCAATGTTTTTTTTTCCACCTCTTTCTCCAAGGAGAGGGCTGTAGATTATTTTGCTAACCTTTTTCAGTATGAATCCCAGTTCATATCAAAGTTAATAATGGGAGGTTCTGGGACCAGCGTTAGGTGTTTGCTTGACTCTTGGACACATACCGTCAAGTCCAGTTTCAAAGCAGTAGGCCAAAACTAGTGTGTGACATAATGGTGACTGTGTCCGTATATTTTGTTTACATTCTATCGGTGACAGAAAAGGCAGGAAGTAATCAAAGTTAAGATTAATTTAACATAACCCAGAATTCTTCAACAAAATTAGCCTAAAAACAAGACTTTCAATCCTTTAATCCTCTGGGAACCATCGTTTTCATGGCACTGGATCCAAAGTTCTTATAACATCCCTGATACTATGCCACAATCTTTGTGTTTTTTTGGTTTCTTTCATTGTGTGCCGACCTTGTTCCCATTCTGTTAGCAAAGCTAAAATTACTGCGATCCCTGAGATGTGATCCCTCTCGTGTAATCTTGCAGATGCAGACCTGCAAAACCAAATGACTTGCTGTGTTTTCACCCTAATTTGAAATGACACTTATACTGCATATGCATGTAAAACTATCCACCATCAAGACGAAGCTGTTTTCTTGTTTTCACAAAACTGTATAATTCCTGTCTTTTGTGTAAGAACCTCTGAATCCAGCGTATTTGAGACAGACATCTGAGAACTTTCCAGAGGCAGAGCAAAAATGAAAAAATGTTGGCAGCAAAACATTTGGCAGCTTCTTAATACTGACTCCTTTTCTGCCCCCCACTTCTCTTGCTGCCTCTCTCAGGACTTGGAAGCACTTGAATACAAAGTCCAGTTAATTGTTCTGGCAGTTCAGCTTGTGTGTAATGACTTCTGACAGCAGTGGAGACAAACTGAGGAACATGTCTGTCTCTGCATGTGTATTTACAAATCTACTCTGGGGAACCGCATTCCAGTTCTGGAAACACTATTACATACAAATCCCCCTGAACTACTGCATGTCCAGGATCTGGGGATACTCGTTTGAAATAAAATGAACAGAATGAAAAGTAGGACAAGACCATGCAAGACGCTGGCCTCGTATTTCCATCAGAGCAACGTGAGAAGTTTTGGTATAAAAGCAGAAAATGTAAGTGATCTATTGGAGTAATTTAGGAGGTACAGTTTGGGGGAGAGCATTTGCCTCGTCCATCATACAGAGCGGCTGGCTCCACTGAATCTGGCTGTTGTTCCTAACTGGCTGTAATCCAACACGGATGGGAGTTGGGTTCTGCTGAGCATTATGAACTCCTTTTAAAGAAGTGAAACACAAGTGTGATCAGGCTTTTTTCTTTAATTTACGCTCAAAAAACCATTTGTAGCAGCTTTGTATTTCTGAGAACTTTGAACATAAGGAACAAACAAACAAACACATAGAGTATTGTTGGTCTGCAGCATTTCGATTTCTGCTAAGGGCCGTGTTTTGCCTAAGCAGTCCTGGATGATGTCAGTTTCTTTGTAGTTAATGGGAATCCTTGAGCAGTTCACCATTTGAGCTTTCTCTAACCTCCACTTTGATGTTGCTCTAAATTGAGTCTGTAGTCAGCCTGTTGCTCTGGAATGCCAGCTGGATGAGGCTGAAGGAGGGTGTTTGGGTTGTTTGGCTAAGAAACTATTCTGCACTTGTCTTGACTCCTTTCCTAATCTCTCTAATTGGAATCGGGGGGTCCAAGAATCGAGAGCTGCCAGATCTTTGTGGTCATCGTTTGGTGAAGTGACGAGGTCAGACGTGGCTTCTTTCCCTACACTTTGTTCTCCTGGTCCCCAACAGATCTATTCTCTTCTTTTTTGTGGAGCCTGCACGCTTAATGTTTGTTTACATTGCATGTGCCTGCAGTTTTTAATCCCTCTTTTTCCTTGCTAAGTGTTATTGTTAGGAAATAGGAAATACCCTTTACCAAATGGTAAAGAACTAGATTTTGCACAGCTACTTGCTTACACTTGCACAGGATGGACTGTTGAAACAAAAAGAGCCATATCTAATTTTTTTCTTTTACTTTTTTTTTTTTTTTTGCTGTGGAGGCATCTGGTACTTTCCCAGCTTCATATGTGGAAACCATTGCTCTAAAATCTCTGAGCTGTAATGTTATTACTAATGCGTGTGAATGTGTTAGTACAGAACTCTTGGGTATGGTGTATCATATGGACTCCATGCTAGTTTTATGATGGAAAGTGTAAGACAGGAGCGCTGCATGTATTTTAGCAGCTGTTGTTGATGCCTGCAGGGAGGCTGCAGAACTCCGATGTTTTCCAAAGACATTCTGCTTCATTGTACCCAAGTCTCATTGCAGGGATGAGCAATTTTGAATGACTGTGAATTATGCATGTTTTAAATTCTAATTTTGATCTAGGGTAATTTAAAGGTGCAAAGCAAGACATTGGTACAGAATAATAATAATAACTGCAACGTGTGGTGTCCTAAAACACAAATGGGCAAATATTTACCTTTATAAGAATTTTCACTAGAGGTGGATCCAAACATGAATAGTATCGATACCAACTCTGGTATCAGATAGATACTAGCGCGATACTATCTATACTTTGTTTCTATTGTCTAAGATTGATCTCTATTTAAATCACGACAGGCTGATCTTCCCTAAGAAGGCTGTCTTTATAGTTTAAAACTCAGAACGTATTTACTTTGTATCATTCCAAAATTTGCAGTATTGCACAGCACTCATTTCATCACAATGAGATGACAAACGTGTAAAAGTTTCCTACACATACATCAATTACGGTCTTCAGCGGTCTGCGTCACGACCGCGTGTGACGAGCAAATCATAACAGTTTATCGGACCAATGGGACGCGGTCCCTGCGGAACCTAGTCACCCCACAACTACACAGCCCGCATTTCAAAGCGGTTGCAGCTGGAGTGGATGTGGATTAATAGTGAAAAGAGTGACTTTAGGATCGAGTGTTCCCAGTTACATGTGGAATAAACAAGCTGTGGGTCTTTCTTTTTTCTTTTCTTTTTTTCCCTTGTAAACTTCACCAAAACTTTTTTTTGTGGACGACAGATGCAAACGTGAGGCCGCTAGAGAGGAACCGCACGGACGGAAGAGGGGGAAGTGGAACTTTGTTATGGATTTTGGAACTTTTAGGATCTTAACGTGATGCGCTTGTTGTGCCTACTTTGTGGCGCACCGCTAACTTCAGGTCACCGACTTGTGACGTGATCTAAAATCATCAGGGAGTAGCTCTCTGAACTGTTGATGCGACAGGATGGAGTAACGCTTTTCTAAGATTCATTCTCGGAGGAAATGGGAAGTCGTGCCACATTGATGGAGCGAACAGCGGTTTTTATATACGGCGTGTTGATCGTAATCCTCGGTCTCTGTGTCGGATCTCCCAACCACAGCCACCGACTGGTCTGCTGGAAAGCCATCCTGAAGTGTCATGCAGAGCCAGAGTGCCAATACGCCTACAATCAATACATCTATGCCTGCGCGTCTGTTTTGAGCGGGGAACGCAAAAAGTGCCCCAGTCACTGCGTGTCCTCTTTGATTCAGCTCAATTTAACCCGGAGCGGCCCGGCTCTGGAGGACTGCGACTGCGCCCAGGACCCGAACTGCAGAAACACCAAACGGACCATCGAGCCGTGCCTGCCGCGGACTAGCACCATGGGCTGCACCGAGGCCCGGCTGCAGTGTGAAATGGACCCGCACTGCAGCTCTGCCATGGGGGATTATTTATATCACTGCCGCAAACTTTTCGGTGGAGAAAAGTGCTCAGATGCTTGTCGCAAAGTGATAGCCAACATGCGTTCCATACCTAAAGCGCAGCAGTTGGACACCTGTGTGTGCGACGGCCCCGAAAGGAACATATGTGAGTACATCAAAGTCAGCATGAAAACTTTCTGCTCCGACTCCAGTGACAGGTACGCGGGAAGCGGCTTCTCAGACTCCGAGGAGGACACTGAGAATGATTATATGGATCTGGAGGATGAGCCATATGTGGAAAACTCAAGTGACACCGCACATTTTCAGACTGCTGTGTTCAATACTCTGACTACCATTCTGGTTTTAGCCAAAATGATCTGAAAAGAGTGGGAAAAGTTGCCTACTCCCGGGGACAGTTAAACCAGACAGGAGCCTAACCCGTGGGAATGGACACCAGAAACAGACCAAACTAAAAATTTGTGTTCTTCTAATCAGAACATTCTATTTTATAACTAAACCAAAACCTTCTACTTCATGTCTACAACAATGTATTTAAAAACAAGGCTTATGACGTTTGTCAGTCACTGTTGTGGATCAGATAGTAGTTATATTTCAATTACACATTAAAAAAACATATTATACTTTTAAAGGAAGCTATTTTTGTATGTTGGTATACATAAATTGTATAGTATATTGTAAAAAAAAAGTTGTCTAAACATTTGTTTGGGTGTTATATATAGAGAGTGAACATGAGATTTTGCACTGTATCTAAAAGAAAGTCCTGTACTGCATTATCACCACAGAGGAAGGAAATGTGCTTCATTAAAATCCAAAACAAAAAAAAGAAAGCATATATGCCTCAGGGTCATTTTTATTCACAAGCAAGACTGTGAAAGCTCTACAACACTTTCACTTAAAAAAAAAAAAACCAAAAGTTGATTAAAACCACTAAAATGTGTTTAAATCCCAAGGCGGATAATGAATCTGTGTAAAGAATCTCTTGACCTTGAAAACATGGTGTTTGCTTAAGGTATAAAGTGTTAATTCCAAACTCAAACAGACTGCAGAAGGCCAAAACCCTCCTCCTTGGGATTTGTGGAGAAGTATTCAGTCGGTTTGTTTATTTTCACCCCGTGTGTTTGTCCAAAGTCTTAACAAAGGCACACTGATTATAAGACAACGTGTCTGTGTTTGGGTGAATGAAGATATTAAGTGCCCATTATGAACACAGACCTTTGAATGTACATGCACATTAAATAAATAGCATTTTTAAAACTATTTTTGTCTTTGGACTTCCGTGTGTATTTCTCTAGTATATAGAATAGAATAATCCTTTAATTGTCCCACAAGGGGAAATTTGGGTGTAACAGCAGCAAGAAAGACACATGTACAAACAAACAGTACACAAGACACAGATCAGAAACATATATAATTTTTACACATTTACATCAAGGACAATGGTTACCAAAAACAGAGTACCGTACCGTTATTAAATTGAATAAAATTAAATACAGATAAGAGTTATAGTGCGAATCGGTTGATATAATAGTGCAAGTTACAGCGCTGATGTAAACAATGTTTGTTGGGAGCCGTTCTGATTGCATAAAAGCATAGTTTTGGCGTTGTGTGTATTCATCAGAGGAGAATGCTGAAGTGGTTTATTCACAGTATTTTGTTTTATTTTATAACATAAAATAACACAATTTATGGTTTTCATTCTTCAATGTTGCAAGTAATCATTTCATTCATTCGTTGGTCTGCATTTACACCACTGGTATTTTTTTGCTATTTAAACCATACCTGAGTTGCAATATTAAGTGTCAGTACCTCTCAGCAAAATCTAGAGCTAACTTAACCCAGATTAAAAGGTCAGTGGTATCATAATAACCTGTAAAAATCCATATCCTGTACTGTGTTGCAATGATGTTGCCAAGAGTCATTGAATTGTTTGTGACAACTATGTTTAATCAGTGATAGCAGTGACACATGCTGTCTGTCTACATGCCTGTGACTCATGCAATGAGTCAGTCAGCTCAGTATACCGAAACAGCCAGTGTCCCGTCCTTCTGGTGTTTTGAAACCAATAATGGCAGCCATTTTGCTTTTAAAGAAAACGAGATGGGCCCATTGATGAAAGAAAAGTCAAGTGGCACCTCTATTATGCAGAGACAACCCCCCCCCCCCCCAACACACACACACACACACACACACACACAATGGTGCTCTGGCACAATACGAGCTGCACTTCATTCACTCTGTCCTAGTGTTTGGGAGTGGGGGGAGCACGAGGAGGCAGCTACCTCAGAAGAAGAGAGAGGGGTTATGTGAGAGAGTTTAGCTTAATGGCTCAGTCTAATTCCTGCTGACGCTCTGTTAACAGTTCTTCGTCTGTTTTGGGTTACTTATAAATAAGTATATAGAAGTATATATTCATTGTCTCCAACTTCTATCAGAGGCTGGGAGGATAAATTCCTTCAGTTTTGTACACTGACTACACTGTGGAAAACATCAGCTGTTAATTGATAGCTGTAAACAGAACAACCCAAATAATAAATCCTAGAAAGGTCGTAACTGTTAAAAAAAAAAAAAGTTATACAGAAGGGGCCTTTCTGGGTCTTTGTTATGAAAAGAAAAATGCTGGTACTGGCACTTTAAGAGAGCAGGCCTCCAATCCAACCATTAATAATTGTAATGCCTTTTTATTATTGTTTGGGATAATGAAGGGATGAGAGTCGTACGGGGGCCCCGACAATACATTGCCCTGAAATGTTTTCAATTAACTTTTGGTACCAAAGAGAAATGGGAAAGTAGTGTTTCATTCCCTGTGCTGAAACAGAAAAGAGTCAACAGGGGCTTTTTTTTGTGCACGGAGCACAACCTCATTAAAATTGCCTCATCATAACTCAAACTGTTGCTCGGCCATCCTCCCCTCTGGCCCACCTCAAATCATTCGACCTCTAGAATATGCCGTGTCAAAGCAGACAGGCAAATTTTTATTACTTTTATTGTTTACTTTGCAGACAATATTCAGGCAGTCCATGGTCGTTCATATGCAACTTCCTATCATTTTGTTATTTTTATGCTTCAAATGTTATTGGCTAAAAATAAAAAAAAGAACATCTAAACTATGAAATATATTATTTGAATTAAACGCATTTGGCCCAATCCCGTGGTTTATTTTGATGTCCCAACCTGTTTCTTAGCTCAGTGGCAATAAAATAAGTCATTTCCTGTTACAGTACCACTGGACTTCTAAAGCAGCTCAGTCGCCAGCCTGACTTTTTTCTGCTGAGCTTATTTGGATACTCGCAGTCTTGGAGAACTGCTTTAATTCAATTATGCTCTAGTTTGCTTGAGGTGAACCCACAGAAATGAAGTTAAAAGGGACGAAACAAAGAAAGTCAGAAAGTAAAGAAAGAAAAAGAAGTTTCGAGGGCAACAAGTTGTTATGTATAAGAAAGCCAAAGGTGGAATAAACAGAGGTAAACAAAAAGGAAAAGGTAAGCAAAAGCAGCAGAAACTACCACTGTTCTCCCTTTTATTTTGAAACCCATGCAGACTTTCAAACAGTGAGCGAGGCATCTTACTTGGTTAGACATTAGACATCCCTTCAGTCTCATTAAGCACATGTAAATGATTAATCTTAAAAAGGATAATAATAACTAGAACCATTTGTTGTAGCTCTGTAAGATCAAAGTTTGCACCTGCAAAAAGTCAACATGTTCATTTTGAGTATTAATGTAGCATAACCCTAAACTATAGATCACATAGCAGCAACAGATTTGGGAGAATCTATTGTAGCAAAAGGATAGTTTCATTTTTTGTGAATTGCATACAAATTGCCAAAAAGTGACAATAAAACTCAAATGAAATTACTTGAATTTATTGATTTATATTTTGTGGGAGGATGATTGTGTGATTTCATTTCCAAAAAGCTACAAGCATTAAAGTTTCTAAATGCCTCTTTAGATATGGGCAAGCCTTTAGCTGTGATCAAAAGTAAACAAACTTACTGCAACAGCAATGTAAAGTGAATAAACCCCAGTGACCCACAACAAGAAGAGGTTACAAGATGAGCCTGAGGAAGGGAGTACCCAGAGCTTTAGAGAGTTCGGGAAGGTGGAGGAGGGGGTTGATTTATGATTCAGGGTTAATGGGGGAAGGGATTGGACTGGGAGAGGGCGTTGAATGTCAGGGGTTTTCTAGCCTCTCTGAATTATGATGCAAAGAGGGAATATTTATTCAACCAATCAGATCAGGTTCTCGTGGATAGCCGGAGAGGAATTGTCCTTTGGTTCCCTCCCCCCGGTTCCCTCCTGCAGTCCTGCTGAAGAGCAAGTTCTCAAGGAGTTAGAGAGGGAACACAAAACATCGCTGACAAGGGGTATAACTTCATTTCCACGGTGCTGGGACAGCTGTGTGAAGTAATCTGCCGTAGCAGCCCTCTAAAATTTCAATGCATTTAGTGACCCAGGGAAGAGGGGTGGGGGAGACTCCAACTGTGTTAGTCATTTAAGAGTGTGAGGAGGGGTAGTTTCACACTATTCTTCGGGCTTTTTGTTACCTGTTCCTCACAGAAAGCAAATGTTTGTGAGATTCAAAAACAATGCCACAGAAATGGAAACTGAGCATTTGTTCTGCAGCTTTGGAGAAACAAGCAAAGTGAAGAACTTTCTGATTTAAGTTGAATTTTTATCATGTAGAATAATTTGCATGTTATAACTATATGTAGTTATTCATACTTGATCAAAGTGAAGTGTATTTTATTTAAGTGACCCTAAATCTTATTTTCCCCCATTGTGAATAACCAGATACTTCACAGACCAGCGGTCCCCAACCCCCAGGGCACAGACCGGTACCGGTCCATGAGTCGTTTGGTACCGGGTCGCAAGAGTTGAGGCTCGGGTGTGAAAATTTATGGTTTTCAGGGTTTTTATCAGTTTTTATCGTTATGTTTTTTAATCATTTTTATTGTTAACTCGGTTTCACTGGGTCTTTTCCCACGTGTTATGAATAAATCTTCTCTTTTTTTGTACCGGTACTGGTTTTATTTTGTTGTATTTATCCGTGACACCTTAAAGGCTGGTCCGTGAAAATATTGTTGGACATAAACCGGTTTGTGGCTCAAAAAAGGTTGAGGACCACTATCATACACTATTTGATTAAGGAAAAGCATATTATTATTTAGTATTTATCACAGTTCCTTCATAGCACATCAAATACAGATGTATATGAAAATATGCAGTATGCAGTTTAAATATGCATAAATATTGTCCCTCTACAAAAAAAAAATGACTACAACATTGTAGAATTTAAACTATTAAGTTATCCAAACGAGTTCTTAGACTGCAAATTTTCACACGGCCCCGTGTGATTCAGCATGTAGTATGTGTTTAATATTTGTTAAAAAGAAAAGAAAAAAAGAAAGAGAGAACTGGGCAGTCTATTGATGAAGAGGAGTTCATTATTTTCTGCAAATGCTGCTGCTAAGGACGGAGGTAAGAACAAAACGTTTTCCACTAAGATAATGGCTCGAGGCTGGGTTGCTGACTGCAGTGAATGGAGTTTCCCTGGAGCTCAATACGGTCCCAAAGTTTTACTCCATTATGCTGACATCCTAAAGGCCAGGGGCCACCACCCCCCATGGTTATTTCTCAAGTATGCATTCATTCCCCCACACACAACCTTCAAGTAGACACACACCCATTTACTCGCACAGAAATGTACACATATGCACGCTCACACAAACACACAATCTTTTGGACTTTTAACTTACTCTTTAAGTAATGACAGCAAGTGATACTCCCAGAAATCTGATATTGGAAAAAGTAATACATACAAATTACTTCACCACAGTATGTCAAAGATGAGGCCTTCTGCAGCACAATGTTGGAAAAACCTCCCACTCCAGTGCCAGTATTTCACAAAAGGAAGGAAAAGAGGTTGGGCACTGTATATTACAGCACTGGACTTGTGACTTCTCACATTATAAAAAGCACAGTTTGTAATATTATTGGCAATAAGATTGATGCTTTTCAAATGTCCTGGACAGGAAACTGAAACCAAAACACATTTCATTGACATTTTTTCTCTGATTTGGAATTTGTAAATCCAAACTACGCACAATTGGTAAACTACACATGCTATGTACTTTTTTCAGGAAAATTTCAACCGGGATGCAGCATTCTCCTCTCAAACATGTACGTGTAGAACATGCTGCATACCAAGTTTTGATCCAAAATCCACAATGGATCATGTATTCTCCAGGAATGGCAGCATACAAGGTGTATTTTCAATTTTCATTGGCACTCATAAACAGTATTAAACACAAGAATTACATTTATTTCAAGTTCCACATTCATGATATAGATATATATTGTAATATATCTATATCATGGCTAAAGCACTTCTGGATGGATGCAAACTGCATTTCGTTGCCCTGTACCTGTGACATGTGCAATTACAATAAAGTTGAATTCTATTCTATTCTATTCTATTCTAATACCTTATGATCCTTTAAGATTTCAAAGATATTTTAGGGGCTTTTAATTACATATAAATAAAGTAGGATGGAAATATGTCATCCTTTATGTTTGCTGTATGTCCAGCACCTCCAAATCTCTCGTCTCTGTCCACTGACGGTCTCTATTTGTCCTTAGTTGTCAGTTTTCTTTCCACCCAGTTGCCTTCTACTCATCTGGTTCTTATTTGCACGGTACAGCCAGATGGAATGTGGCCACATGCCTTTAAAGATGAGCTATTAGCACATTAATATAATTCAGCCAACACTATCTGAGTGAAGCAAAGCTGAAAGATGCACACTGTTAGAGAGAAAGACAAAGACCATTTGAACCTAAATGTTTAATTTAGATCCCGATAACATGTTTTTTACACTTCGACATGTCAAAAATATGCCTTGAGATTTTCTTTGTGCCATACATGGATCAGAGAGGATAAGAAAGAAACTCTCTAATTTAGTTCTTTTGCTATTAGCAGTACTCTTCGCTGTTTCTGTCTCCTCTGCACGCAGCTCCAGGGATACCATCTGTGTTACAGCCACGTGTCCTGGTGCGTTTCCCTCCACTGCAGTTGGACCAGGCAGACCAGCAAGACCAGTTACCTTCATGAACAACAGCCGGTCTTGTACCTGGCACACATTTTTCAAATTAACAAATGCAGGGAAAATTACTTAAAGCAACATGAGCGAGGCCTTGTTAGAATGATGAGATTTACGATCCCAATTCCAAAAAGAAAGCTGGGACGCTGTGTAAAATGTAAATAAACCAGAATCCAGTTATTTGCAGATCTTATAAACCCATATTTTATTCACAATAGAACATAGAAAACATATAAAATGTTTAAACTGAAATTTTGCTATTTCATGGAAAAATATTAACTTGTTTTGAATCTCAAATCTCAAAAAAGTTGGGACAGGATGATGTGGCATCCATGTTTTCCATAAGGAATTTCAAATATCAATTAATCTGATCACAACACTTTTCCGATTTGTCTCAGTCCATTTGAAGTAATCTTTGGCCCAAAGAAGACCGCAGTGTTTCTGGATCATATTCACATATGGCATCTATTGTGCACAAAAGAGCTTTAATCTGCATTTGTGGATGGTGCAGAAAACTGTTTCAGTGCCGCCTGATTGTCTAAAGAGCTGAGGCATCCAATATTGTGTTCCAGTTTCTGCCTCAGTTTTCTTTTTTAAATCTTATCTACATTCTGGGACTAAAATATGGGTTTATGAAATTTGCAAATCATCAAAATCTGCTTTTATTTAGCATTTACTTAGCATCCCAACTTTTGTTGAAGTTGGGTTGCATTGAGAAAACAACTGTTTAGTCTTACCTTGGACACTATTTCTATCACGCTTGTAAGTCTGGCAAGCGGCGCCTTCAACCAATTGCGAGCACAGACAGATACACTTTCCATCCAGCAGAGCAAGAGTGCCTCCATTTTGACAGGGCCTGCACTTGCATACGTTATATTCTGCCACATACTCTGCTATAGCCCGCTTCAAGTTTGATATCCTGGAGGTAGCGCCTGGGATTTCCGGTGGAATTAACATGTGGATGGGCTCTGGCTGCCATAAACAACAAAATATATGCAATATGTTAGAATACATTAGAAAATATATTAGAATGAGTTTTGTTAGAATATATTAACATTTTTTCATTTCATATTTATCGTAATTTGTTGTGTTAGCATGCTAATATTTAGCAGTGAGTGTTGAACACAAAGTAGCCTTTAAACTTTGAGCCTTTGCCTTTGCAAAGTCAAAACTATGACTGATAGAAAAGCTCCAATTAAGGCTGCACACACTCAAGGATCTCAGTTTAAAAATATATATATATAGCTTCTTCATCACTTTCTTGGTCTTCCATCTGAACCTGTTGATGATGTAGACACCGAGGTACTTGTTCTCCTTCTCCACATCAACACATAATTTCCTTAGGGATTAATAAGGTATTCTGATTCTGATCCTCTAACAGAATAGACATGGAGGATGTAGCTGCTGATGCATCTAAAGTCAATTACCATTTCTCTCGCCTTATTTACATTCAGAAGAAAACGATTCCTCCCAGACCACTCTGCACAATCACCCACTACACTGTTCCTCTCGCCAGCTGCTAATAATATCCAACCACTGGAGAACTGTCAGGGTATTTCTGTAGGTGGCATGACCCCGCAGTTGTATCTTGAGTCTGAGGTGTACAAGGTGAACAGAAATGGAGACAGTAGAGTCCTCTGTGGAGATTCTGTAGTACATATAATCAACTCACACCGAGCACTGCTCAGTCACACATACTGCAGTGTGCCTGTCAGGTAGTTAAGTTTTTTAGTAAACATGCAACTGTTCAGTGGCATTGAACAATTCTATGAGCTCACTACATTGTTGTCTACATAAGATTCCCTAAAGGGAAAGTGTAGAGTCGGGAGTATGGCAGTTCATTTTAAGGATGACATTTATGTATAAAGTTTCATAGCAATTCGCAGTTAAGAAAGTTTAAACCATGCGAGTGCACCAGAAGAAAAGTAAATGGCATATGTGTAGTAGAAGCTACCTGCATAAATGCTGTGCTGATTCATTGAGTTAAGTAATGTCACCAGTTTAGTGAAGACACTGATGATAGCTCTAGATCAGGGGTGGGCAATCTCAGTTCACGAGGGCCGGTGTCCCTGCAGGTTTTAGATGTGTCCTCGAACCAACACAGCTGATTTAAATGGCTAAATGACCTCCTCAACATGTTCTGAAGTTCTCCAGAGGCCTGGTAACGAACGAATCATGTGATTCAGCTGTGTTGACCCAAGGTGAGATCTAAAACCTGCAGGGACACCGGCCCTCGTGGACTGAGATTGCCCACCCCTGCCCTAGATAATATAAAAGTCTGGTTTGATTACAGTCATTAGATCAAATTTCTGCAATAGCAATCCCTTAAGAGATTTTGGTAACACTTTATACTACGGCCAAAGGAGCTTTTAATGAAATCAATTTAATATTCATTATGTTGGTGTGCATGATGAATTTTTTTAGTCCATTATTCTTTTATTTTACCTTGTACTATATACTTACTGCATATTTATTGTTGTTTCATGTAAAAACCTGAGTTGTTACCCCAACTTTTTCCACTAGGCCTACCTTTAAGCATTTGTATAATTTGTGTATCCTTTCTAGTAAAAAACCCAGAATGTAGGCATTACAGTGGTCCCTCGCTATAACGCGGTTCACCTTCGGCACCTCGCTGTTTTGTGTGCAATTTTGCACACTTTTTTTTTTGTTTGTTTGTTTACAGCGCATTGTGTTCTGCATCCTGATTGGCTGTAGACCATGGTCAGTCAATCTCGTGCCGTGTGTCCTGTACAGTGCAGAATGCGTTCAGCTTGTCAAATTTACATAAATCTTCGATCACTAGCAGTGTGACTCTGAAGTGCTGTACCGCGGGTGCCTTTGGTTTCATTCTATAATACTGGACTTATTTTTCTACAAGGGTTTGAACTTTGAGAGAGTTTAAACAAGAGAGAAAAGTGTGAAAATGTTAATGCCTTTGTGAGAAAAGTGTATAAAGTGTGTAGTGAGAGGTTTTACAGCCTTAAAACATCTATAACAATTGTAAAAAATAAAGTTGGCTACTTCGCGGATTTCACTTACTGCGGGTTAGAACGTAACTCTCGCATAAACATATATATTTATGCTGTGCCTTGCTGTGACCTTTATTTGTACCTCACTGTGTAGCAATGCAGGGGCCTCTGTGATGGTCCGGGCCCATTCCTGATATGTTGCAAGGTCCATCACTCCATCCCTATTTAGTTTAGCCCTCATACTAACAGCACTTAGTAGGGTACCTCCCTTGACTGATGTCATCACCTCATCCACCATAGCTTTTCCTTCAGCCTTACCTGTGTGGCAACAGAAAAGGAAACATTAGTGACTTTTCATAATCAGTGCAGTGACTCGCTCCAAATTCAGTTTTAGACTTTAACTTTGGATTTGAACTTTACTGTTTTAATACAGTTAAGTTTCATGCATACAGCATTCCTTTCTTCTTTTTCTTTTTTCCGGACTAGTTGAAGTAAAACACTAAATTATACTTAAACTGTGGAAAGTGGTTGGGAATTTAGTCAGAATCATCAAGCATGCTAGCTTTGTTCATTTAACTTGGAAAAACAGGGAATGCAAACCTTCGTCCTTTTCTGATTTATTATCACAATTTTTAGGCTTAAAGTGTCCGCTTATACTGTCCGTCGTATGTATGGCACTGAGGCCTCCTTCGATGCCTAATGTGACGCACTCTTGAACTTCTCTCTGCGTCATATCTGCAAGAACAATAAAGTATAGATAATTAGTGCTTATCACTTGTATTTAATCAACACACCATAAGGCTGAAGAAGCTTCATAGCAAAAAAGAATTATTTCAAATAGACATACTTCTTTGCTTAATGGTGTCATGGTCGAAGACATAGATCAATTCGTATTCACCGCCAGTTTTCCCATTTTTTGTGTAATGGGTTCCATAGTCTTCCAGGAAGGCAAAATAAATTCCCTTCTCGTATTGCAAAGGTAAAGATTTGACATGCACCAGGAATTCATCTGCTACTTTGAGCTCACGGGAGCGCATCCTGTAGGTGCTCAGTTGAACTTTGCCCTTCACCCGCATAAAGGTGTTGTTCTAAGTTTGTGGGGTCGAAAAAAATAGAGATGCAGCTTGTCCATAGAATATTGATTATTCTGGGTTGTACATTAGATTCTGTGAAATTATTAGAGGATATTTACCTTAATTTTGGTGTTTTCGGTGACCGTTTTAATCATTGTTTTCTTCTCATACTGATTCTCTAGTTTAACATTTAGAGAAATATTCGACAAAGACACCTCAGTTGGGGTGAATTTGAAAGAAAGACCAGCATCAATGTTGACCGTCATCTCAGTGAGGATTTCACGCAGAAGGCTGTGAGTGTCTTCAAAGAGTTCTTTCGAAGCTGTTTCCTCCACTAACGTCTGAAACAACAGAATACATATATCAGTATTGGGTGACAAAACAAAATCTTTACATGTGTTCACGATCAGTTTATAATACTGAAATTCTTTTTGTTGCCATGGTTAACCTCATAGTTAAGCACGCCGATGTTCCAGGGCAGCCTGTCAAACGTCCCAGTGTTTGGATTCCTCACTCGATCACATCTCCCGTTGAAGTAATCATTGTTGAACGGGTTCATTCGAGGATCTGTACCCAAGATGTTGATTCTGATGGATGAACATAGAGGCCACTTTTACAGTGTTATCCCAGTTCAAGAGTTTTAATATTATAGAAGGCATCCTCATTCTCCTTCTTTGTGAGAGTCAGGTGAAAAGACTGATACCACTCGTGCACTCTATCTATCCATTAAACAGGACGTTAAAGTCGGAAGATCCAGGTTAAATGGCTTAGACTCTGGGTAAAATAGCCAGTACTTCCATCCAGACAAAGATTTCCTCTTATGTGAGCTGGTCATCCTTTATGATTTCAGTTAAATATAAAAAGCCATAAAAAGATTAATTGTCTGTTTAATAGGATAAAGTTCAAGCCTGGCCAAGCATGGTTGGTTAGTGGCACCAAATTAAGTACGCACAGCAAGCTCCCAGTACAAAAAAGTCCATCCCTTGCCTGAAGATTCTGCATTTTTATAAGCTGATATCTTTTTGTAGGTTTGTTTCCTGCCTCATTTATGAGACCTATGAAATAAAGGTGTTCATCAGTCTTTTGGTGAAAATTTCATAACAGACCAGCTATTGTTAAAAATATTAAGAAACAAAATATGTGATTTTTTTGCTTAAAAGCAGCTCACATTTAAAACGCCAACTCTGCTAGGAAGCTGGTTTTCTGTAAACATTATCACCAATAGATGTTTATGTGTCTCCCCAATGTAAATGATTTACTCTTTCTACCAAGTATTCATTTTACTGTCATGCTAATTTATAGTGACTCTTTATTTCCCACTGATTGAGCTCTTTAAGAACTTACCCATATCCTGCTGTCCTGCCTTGCTCATTGCTGTCAAGGACTGCCGAGCCACAGGGTTTACGCTCTGTCTCACAGTCTTCATCTGATCCATCTTCACAGTCATAGTCTCCGTTGCACATTAATCTCTTTTTAATGCAAGACCCTGTGTAGAGACAGAGAATTGCATGATACTGCTCCCCAAAAACAAAGCGATAAAGACTGAGGTACTAATACTGTGGTACCTGACTCGCACTGGAACTCTGTGTCTGAGCACGCACGGGGAGGCGGTAGCTCGCATTGACCATCAGGTACACAGAGCTCCCTGTCTCCTATCGATTCCTGGCAGGCTCTACCTCCAAACTGGCCAAATGCTTCTATACTTCGAGAACGCCTCTGAGGATAATACATAGTGTCACATTAAAGATAAAGACAGAGAGCAGCACTGCAAAAGAAGATTGGCTGTGAGCCGCACTGTGCATAGGTAGTAGACCACTACTTCAACCTGTTTAGCCTGATTATTTATTATTATAGACTTAAAAAGTTAAAAGCATTCTAGCTTGGGCACTAAAGTTCACAGTCTCTGACACTGACCAAAATCCTAATTGACTCACTCTGGTTTTTGTGCAAGGATCACAAGAACTCCACCCTGACCAACGACTCCATGCACAGTCCACAGCTGGCGGATCAGGATTAGCCCTAAAATACACAAATTAGACACAATAAACTCTCTAAATAATAATAGTAAATGATTAAACAAACATCCTTAATGTTGTGTAAGTGAAGCAGGAAATATACATACATGCCTTCCCCAAGAAGTGCAAGAGCTAGACAGAGGCCAGCAAGGGCCAACTGGAGAGCGATTTCAAGCCTCATCATAAACCTTTGGCAGCACAAATGATACCGTGCCTGTCCTCCTTTAGTCCTTTAAGCTACCACCTTGTTAATGATTATCCATCTGCAAAAGGACTGTGTTTTTGTTGTTGTCACAGTCAATAATTTGGATTTCAGGTGCAGCAAAAATCAATTCAGTGCTCGGAAACTCCCAAAGCAGAGTTTACAGTGTTTGTCTGCAAATAAACATCTTACTCAGACAGCCTCAATCTTTATTCTTCACAATGCAAGCAAAGCACCCACAAAAACACAATAACTACTATAAAAGTGAGTAATAAATCCTTTCCTTTAATAATCTATAGAAAGCGGTTATTGTTTACATTACATTCATTTGTTTGATTAGTTATGAGCTAGTGTGTTGGTAAAGAAAGCCATGATTTACTACAATAACAGAGAAAGATTGTGTTTCTAAGTATTACAACTTCCTGCTAAATGCCACCAAAATATAACAAATGAAAAATATACATTGAAATGATAAAAGTGCAAATTGGACACCCTATTAAATTTATTTGGACGAACAAGGGCTACACTCAGTGGATATTTGGATATTTTTTAACAAACAATTTAATCACAATTTGATCTAATTGAAAATATATGGATTTATTAAGAATCACGTATTTCATCTTTAGCCTAATATACAACAAAAATATAAAAATCTAAATATAAAAATGGTTTTTAAAACTATGGGAAGGTGCAAATGATCCTAAGCACTGGGTTTAAAGCAGATACACACATTTAGAAATTATATTTATTCTTTTTTCTGTTTATTTTCAGATTTCTTCTTTTGAGACATTTTTTTAAGACCATTTGTTCATGTTCGTGTTTCCAGGATTACGCAACCAGGCAAACAAGTCAGCAGCAAAGCAGAACAAATATTTAAAGACTCAGTTCTTGACTGTTGTAATACATTGGCATGATGCATCCACGGTACATTTAGGTCATCGTCCAAGATTGGGAAATGGAATGACAACACTAAATATGAAAATGAATTTTCATTCAGTCCCACTGCTGAAAAAAGGTTGAATTTAGTATAGTTGGTGTGCTGAAGTAGAGCTCTTTGTCCACAAGATGGCAACGCTGAACAGATAACGCCAGTGTTAGTTTTGTCCTCTTGTTTCACTCAGTCACTGTTTTTGGGTTTAGGTGGAAGGAACATTGTTTACTCTGCAGTTGTAGAGTTTGAAAAGCAATGTGTAATGCATACACATGAATTCAAGTAGTTTTCGAGTATCTATTTTCTTTGTTAAATATACCTTTAAAAATAAATAAAGTCTTGCACAATGCACAGTGAGGTTTGAACTGTTGCACCCAATCCGTCATGTGATCGGGGAGACTTTTGCTGAGTCTGCCGAACTTTGTTCTTCAAGTGGAGGGAGTGCAGTTTGTATAATTTTTTTTAAGGCAAAATAGATTAGTTCTCAGTGAAGAATGCTGAAAGTAGTCTTTAAATGTAGGCTAAGCAATAATTAAACTGCAATAAAAGTTTGAAAAGTTGATTAGTCACGATCAGGGCAATTATTATTAACAGAGCAGAGAGAACGTTTGTAAACTGCTGGGAGGTGAAGGGCTGACAAGTTTTTGCTTTTGTTGCTCTGAAGGAGTAACACTGATCTTTAACTTGGGGGCTGCCCTGTGCTGGTTCTTTCCCTGTATCTGCAAACAAAGCTGGGGTATTCTAGGGGCAGTGTGGTCGTAGCCTAATGGAGAGGCACAAATATGTGCTGAAGTCACCACTTTTATGAGGTTCCACAGTTTCCTCCCTGCTTTCCCAGGAAACCAGAGGGTAGTTAAGGTGCTTGGCAAATCTCCTGACTAGAAAGACTTCCTGTTTTTTGAGGGGGGGCTGAAACTGTGTGGAAACACTTGTGGAACAGCATACTACACAGTCGCTCTACTACCAGTAGAATGCTGTCATCGTATTTATCAGAATACCATGATGGTGCTTCCTGCACTGCCATTTGCCCCACTGCTGTGTGTTGTTCTTTAAGAACTAGCTGCTAAAGACACTTGAGGGTTAAAGAACAAAGGGGGACATAGACAAAAAAAAAAATCTACCTCAATTATGGCTTGGAGATAAGTGGCTATCTTTGGTTCTGGCTGTGGTGGCAGGCAGTTCCAGGATTCACGCCCTAAAATGCTTGATGTTTGGATTGTGGCCTTCCTGTCATAAACTAAGGGAAGGACACTTCCCATTAGACTTTCTCTGTCAGCATTCTATCGTGAAATAAAGGCTCGAATGTGCCAGTGCTGACTTTTGCCATCTGTACTCGTTTTTTTTTTCTTTTTTTGCAACAAGTTTCTTTAAAAAATGTAGTTTTTAAGTACAGACAGTAGCATCAAACATGTACTTCCGTGTACAAGTGCTAGTAGCACTGGGTGTGCCGCTGACCTCAACTGACAATGAGTAACATTTAGAAGAACAAGGAACTATATCTTTTATCATAAGTCACTGGACAGTGGTTCTGATTTGGAAAGACACGTCATGGCAGGAAAACATGATTCTTGTACTGATATGCATGGAAGAAAAAACACAAAACAACTAACCATACATAATAATAGACACTACCAACATCCGTCTGAATACAGCATGTTGTCACATGCATATTCTTTCCAGATGATCTGCAAATAAAGGCAAATATCTGATAACATCAAAGTGTTTAATAAGAGGTTCAGAAAAAGACCATTCCAGCGGTTGGTGACCAAAGGGGAAAACAGACTCTCAGCGAGACAGTAATCTGGCTTCCGTGGGGCTCATCTCCTAAAAACCAGCCTCCGTCAGCAGAACACAGGATACAGAGTCAGGAAAGACATCCTTCCTCTGTCCTTTTCTCTCTCATTTCTCAGCTCTAAACCCACAAAACACACTATACTGTACGTCTGTTAACATCAACAACACTTCACGCTTGCACTTTTTGAGAAATCTGCACCGTATCAGGTTTGAAGTCCTCATGCAGAATTTGGTGAATTTGCTGAGGTATGCCGAGATTGTGTCCCCTTTTTATTTTACATTTACAATGAATGCAATTGGGGGATAAATAGAAACTAAAAATTATTATCATTGCAAAACTATTTTATTTACTTTTTAATGAGTCAATCATTTTCACTGGATAAAACTGAAAGGAAAATATGAAAACTGTCTTGTTTTGTTTTTTGCAAAACCCAAATGTGTCAACGATCATATGAAGCAAAAGAAAAGCAGTATCTTTCGCACTGGAAAAAATGTGAAATCAGAAAATATGTGGCGGTTTCTTCAACTGATTATAAAAACAGGGGGGTTTCAGTTGGCTAATATTTGCAGTTCTGCAGCATGGTACCAGCACTGGGCTGTTAACCTGCTGTTTATACTGCCATCACTTCCTATAATTTCTATTTCATTATCAGGTTCACATTAATTCACATTAATTAGTTCACATTAATTAGTTCACATTAATTAAAAAATAAATAACATGAAATGAAATGAAGAAAATAAAACACATTTGCAGAAGTGAAACTAACCATTTCTCAATTGAGAACCACATTGACATCACTACTCATGTCACTGCGGATGTCAAAGCTGGCATTTATTAGTTCTGTAATAATTACACATACTTGCTTTCCTTTCCCAACAGCTTGCTTCTGCTGAATAAATTGGAGTCCTTGGTTTGTGTAATTGAACCCATCTCTGCTTATACATACACTCCATCTTTTAATTATCCCAAACAAACATCTATTGATGCCTCTGCAAACATGAAACAAACACACTTTCTATGTTACTTGAATATTTTCCTCCTGGGAACGCCACACCTGCCACTTAAAAGCAGCAAATGTAAAAACGGTTATTACATGGCTAAATCACCATATGGCATCAAAAGCAAAACAGACAAAGGAAGTTTGTGACCCATTTTCAACCTTCGGCTTACTGTAATTGTGGTGAGATTAGTGCATAGCAGAGAAAATGTTAGGCCTGCACTTTTAGAAATTTTGCTGCGTTAGCAACAGTTGAGTTTTGCCACTCTGGCTGACGTTCCCCAGTTCCCTCTCATTCCTTCATTTAATAATACGATGATCAGCCTACATATGGTGTATGCAGCTCTTATATCCTGTATTATTATTAATTTTTAAATTCAATAGTCAGTATGTACTGTAGACCGACAGTGGCGGAGATCAATGGTTGATGTAGCTTAGCTTAGCAATAAGAAATCTGTTCTGTTTCATGTCACATGTTTGGGGGGAAAAATACTAATGATGAAAGTACAGCTTTAAATAAGCTGTGATGCTGTGATGCACACTACTCAGAAAGAGATTTAATTACAAAATTCAAGAACATTCAACATAATTCACTGTCTGAGAGAACTAGAAAATCTTCAGTCAACTCACCTTGGTTTTTTTAGTGTTATTTAGTCAGCATGACTCACCCAACAGTTTAAAAGACCAATCACTGAGTGGAGCAAATGCTAATTTTGCATACAGTAAATGCTCAGCTCATATCTGCTAGGTGAAGTGTAACGCCAACTGTCCGACTACTTGTACCAACTGTGAGGCAGGGTTAATTTTTGTAACTGGGCAAGTTGTTTTCTTGGAACCACGCATTTCATTACATCATTTTAAATCTAGGCTGTAATACCTTTCCTTTTCATTATATTTACAGTTTGCATAATACAGACTGGTGATAAACCAAAACATAAAGCCAAAGCAACTCAGGAGTTTATAAAAACAAAGAAGTGGAATATTCTTGATACAGTTCAAGATTCAAGATTCAAGGTCTTTATTGTCAAATGCCGTTTCACCCCAAGGCCCCCATGGGCCATTTATAAGAATATAAAAAATATATCTCCAAGAGATATAAAACTAGAAATTACAAATAAATATTAACTCGTTAAATTTGGGTAAAATTAAGCAATAAAAATTTACTACTACTAACTATATCTATGTACAATAAACAAAGAGAGGACAGAGACAATACGAAGTGGTCATGTGCAATTACAGTAAAATGAGATGATTGTGCATCATCTCATTTTACTGTAATTGCAGTAAAAAAACGTGCGGCTATCCTAAATGGGCGTTTTTAAAGTCAGCAAAGAGGCACAGAAAAGAAGATCAGACACCAGCGAGGGAGGATCAGAAGGACAGACGCAACAACATTGTCATCCCCTATGTAGCCGGTGTATCAGAGAAACTCAGGAGGGTTTTCTCCAAGCATGACATCCCGGTGTACTTCAGACCCAGCAACACACTCAGACAAAAACTGGTTCACCCGAAAGACAAAACGCCAAAACACAGACTTAACAATGTGGTGTATGCCGTACAGTGCAGCGAGGAATGCCCAGACCTCTACATTGGAGAGACCAAACAGCCACTTCACAAGCGCATGGCACAACACAGAAGAGCGACCTCCACAGGACAAGATTCAGCTGTCCATCTGCATCTTAAGGATAGAGGACACTCCTTCGAGGATGCCAATGTTCACATTTTGGACAGAGAGGACAGATGGTTTGAAAGAGGAGTGAAAGAAGCCATCTATGTCCACTGTGAGCGACCATCTTTGAACAGAGGCGGTGGTTTACGACACCAACTCTCTGCCATCTATAATCCAGTTTTGAGATCCCTTCCCAGACGCCTTAACGCCCACTCACACCCTGGGCCATCTGACCTCAGGAATTCGCATGATAAGGTGGGGCCAGGTTTCACAATGAACTCACCCGAAACTCTGGCTGATTGGGACCCACACCCAGTTCCACACCTTGGCTCAGGCGATTAGAGGATCATCAGGGGGTCCTTTTGTCCCTCTGTGGGGGGACACTCCCACTAGGGTTATATCTGGGACCCTCCACCATTTGACCTTAGAACTGAAGAAGCCTCTCGGATGAGAGGTGAAACGTCTTCAAGTAACTTAAAGAAGTCCAGACGCTTTTCTTTGCAAGCTCCTTTGACTACGATGACCTGGATGACTGAGAACCTTCACAGACACATTGCCGTACATTTTGGGAGGAACACCCTTCAACTGGTGCGGGAGTATGAAAGGGAATCAAGGAAACTAGCGGATTATAGGAACCATCTCCGTTTCAACCTAAGATGCAGACAAATCAGAGTTGTTCCTAAGAGCCTGCGCCTTGGATCCACTGTCAGGGGATACAGAGCAGACTTGATTCTACAGAGAGCGCAAAATCACCTTTTAAGTGAAAGGATAAGACAGGTCCATTTCACTATAGATGCCCTCCAGATCAAGATCAGCCAGACTCTGCAGGAACTGGAAACCCTTCTACCCTCTCCAATCTTAGAAGAGGTTTACAAGTTTGTGGACAAGGCTCAGCGGGCCCAACACTCGAAAGGAAAAGAAAGACAACGCAGGAAATTTCACACCTTGCTTTCAAAAACACACACTCCTCATTCTGAATCTGAACCTACACAACCCATAGAAGAAAACACACCTGAAGACAGTCAGGAGAAATGGGTTAAGAACTTTTCAGACAGGAATCTCACTGAACCTGAAAAGAGAGTATTAGCCAAAGGTCTCAATTTTGCCATTTCTCCACAACAGTTGCCCATAGTGGACCTCATCACAGCCACAGAATCTGCCATACGGATTAATAAATTATCACAGACAGAAGCAGAGCAAATCAGGATGAAAGTCTCAGCCACCCTCTCCAGTGCCAAAGTCCCTCCGTCCAACCTCACAATACAGGAAAAGAAGGCCGTCGCTTCCCTGAGCAAAGACCACAACATCACGGTTTTACCAGCGGATAAGGGAAGATGCACCGTGGTCCTAAACACTACAGATTACCATACAAAGATCACTACTCTCCTCAGTGACAACAATACCTACGAAGCCTTAAAGCGAGACCCCACAAGCAGCTACAAAAAGAAAGTTATAGCTTGCCTTCAAGACTTGGAAAAGGACAAAATCATTGACCGCCTTACTTATCACCGCCTTTACCCAGGGGATGCCATACCCTGCATTTACGGACTTCCAAAAATCCACAAGGAAGCTGTCCCACTCAGACCCATAGTCAGTAGCATAAACTCAGCCACTTATAACATTGCAAAACACCTTGCTACCATCCTTGCTCCTCTCGTGGGGAACACCCCACACCACATCAAGAACTCCACCGATTTCACTGACAAGGTCCAGAAACTTACCCTGGATCCAGATGAAACCATGGTGTCCTTTGATGTAGTCTCTCTCTTCACGTGCATACCCACCACGGAGGCCGTGGAGACTGTCAGAAAACGACTACAAGAAGACAACTCCTTGGAAGACAGGACCAACTTCACACCCGATCAGATTTGCACACTGTTAGACCTCTGCCTCACCACTACATATTTCAAATACAACGAAGGCTATTACAGACAAAAACATGGCTGTGCCATGGGCTCCCCCGTGTCACCTATTGTAGCCAACCTTTACATGGAGGAAGTGGAAAGGAAGGCTCTTGGCTCTTTCAAAGGAAGAGTACCCAGCCACTGGTACAGATATGTAGACGACCCCTGGGTCAAAATCAAGACACAAGAAGTGGAATCCTTCACTGCGCACATCAACGCTGTGGATAAAAACATCAAGTTCACCAGGGAAGACACAAAGGACGACTGTTTGTCTTTCCTGGACTGTGCTGTGCACATTGAAGAGAATGGCAACCTCAACATCGAAGTTTACCGGAAGCCCACACACACGGACCAGTACCTCCTGTTTGACTCCCATCACCCTCTGGAACACAAACTTGGAGTAATTAGGACCCTACACCACCGGGCAGAACATGTTCCCTCTAAGCCTGAAGGGAAAAAGAAGGAACACACACATGTAAAGGAAGCACTCAAAACGTGCGGCTATCCTAAATGGGCGTTCTTAAAGTCAGCAAAGAGGCACAGAAAAGAAGATCAGACACCAGCGAGGGAGGATAAGAAGGACAGACGCAACAACATTGTCATCCCCTATGTAGCCGGTGTATCAGAGAAACTCAGGAGGGTTTTCTCCAAGCATGACATCCCGGTGTACTTCAGACCCAGCAACACACTCAGACAAAAACTGGTTCACCTGAAAGACAAAACACCAAAACACAGACTTAACAATGTGGTGTATGCTGTACAGTGCAGCGAGGAATGCCCAGACCTCTACATTGGAGAGACCAAACAGCCACTTCACAAGCGCATGGCACAACACAGAAGAGCCACCTCCACAGGACAAGACTCAGCCGTCCATCTGCATCTTAAGGATAAAGGACACTCCTTCGAGGATGCCAATGTTCACATTTTGGACAGAGAGGACAGATGGTTTGAAAGAGGAGTGAAAGAAGCCATCTATGTCCACTGTGAGCGACCATCTTTGAACAGAGGCGGTGGTTTACGACACCAACTCTCTGCCATCTATAATCCAGTTTTGAGATCCCTTCCCAGACGCCTTAACGCCCTCTCACACCCTGGGCCATCTGACCTCAGGAATTCGCATGATAAGGTGGGGCCAGGTTTCACAATGAACTCACCAGAAACTCTGGCTGATTGGGACCCACACCCAGTTCCACACCTTGGCTCAGGCGATTAGAGGATCATCAGGGGGTCCTTTTGTCCCTCTGTGGGGGGACACTCCCACCAGGTTTATATCTGGGACTCTCCACCATTTGACCTTAGAACTGAAGAAGCCTCTCGGATGAGAGGTGAAACGTCTTCAAGTAACTTAAAGAAGTCCAGACGCTTTTCTTTGCAAGCTCCTTTGACACAGATGATTGTGCAGTAGTTATTGTATACCAGGTTCAAGTTATGGTCAAGATATTGTAGATAAGACAGGACAAAGACATGTGCAAGATGCAAAATGTGCAAATATTGTATAATGTAGATGTGTTCAGTAACTATGTGACTGAGTATTCAAAATAAGCATATTGTTCCTAGGTCGAGTTTGTAGTGCATTTGTGGAAGTTTGTGTTGTTTTTGAGTCACTGAGTAGTGTATTGTAAGGTCTTTGTAAAAGTGTTTGTCAGTCCTTTGGTGGTAGTGAGTTGAGGGATCTGACTGCTTCGGGGAAGAAGCTCTCGCAGTGTCGAGCCGTTACGGTTTTGATGCTGCGAAACCGTCTGCCAGATGGAAAGCCGTTTGCCACCCCTCACTTTCCAATGTGAGGGGTGGAAAGTGTCCTTCAATATGCTGTTTGCACGTCGGATAATGTGTTTGTCGTAGAGTTGGGAGAGGGCCTCCAATGATTCTCTCTGCTGTCCTCACTATCCGCTGCAGAGGCTTCTTTTCAGCAAATGTGCAGTCCCCGTACCAGATAGTGATGTAGCAGCAGAGGACGCTCTCAATGGTTCCCTGGTAAAATGATGTGAGGATGGGAGGAGGGAGACTGGCCTTCTTCACTTTCCTAAGAAAGTGAAGTCGTTGTTGGGCTTTCTGCATGATGGTGGTGGTGTTCAGGTTCCAGGAGAGGTCATCTGATATGTGCACACCCAGGAACTTCATACTGTTGACCCGTTGATGTGCAGTGGGGTGTGGGCCATTGAGCTCTTCCTGGAGTTAACAACCATCTCTTAGTCTTCTGAACATTTAGAGACAGGAATATTCTTGAATGGCCAAGTTAGTCACCTGATCTTAACCCAACTGAGCATGCACTTCACTCATTAAAGACTAAACCTCAGACAGATAAGGGCCCACAAACAAACAGCAACTGAAAGCTGTTGCAGTAAATGCCTGACAGAGTATTAAAGAAGAAACCCAGCATCTGGTGATATTCACGAGTTCAAGACTTCAGGTTGTCATTGTCATTAAAGGGTTTTCAACCAAGTATCAGAAATGAACATTTTATTTTCAGTTATTTAATTTGTCTAATTAGTTTTGAGCACCTGAAATGAAGGGATTGTGTTAAAAATGCTTTAGTTACTCAAATTTTTATGCAATCTTTTTGTCCAACCCACTGAATTAAAGCTGAAAGTCTGCACTTAAACTGCATCTGAGTTGTTTCATTTAAAATTCATTGTAGTAATGTACAGAAAAACGTTGTCTGTCCAAATGTTTATGGATCTAACTGTACATACACAAATGAACCGATGTATAGGTAAGAGTAAACAGTAATATATATATAGTAATATATATAATGATAAAATCTGTTTTGAATTGTGTTTGTTCCTGTTCCGATACATCCTCTGTTTAGATACAGATGGCATCAGTTCAAAGAGTTGTTATACTGAGTTGGATGAGTCTGTTGAGGCAGTGGGGGCTGTAGATGTCTCAAGAGGGGAAGTGGTCAGTTGAAACATTTTTGACAGTGTAAATGACCCTCTGAGAACTCTCCTGTTTCTCCTGAGGTGCAGCTGGTTAACTATGCAGAGATGCAACCTTCAGAATGCTCTGAGAGGAACGTCAGCAGAAGAAAACCTGTGTTTTTGTTTTGTTTTGTTTTTTTAGTTTATTGGGTCTTTCAAAGAATTCTCAGAGGACAGAGTTGCTGCTGAGCATTCCTGACTACCATGATGGCATTGTTGATCCACTGAATTGTAACAAACACTGGTGATATTGCCCTCCTATAGTCTGTAAGGAGTTGTTTGGGCTTAGAGGTGTCAGATCTGGATTATTCTTTAAGCACCAACTAGCCAGCCTCGCAGCCTGGAGCTCAGGATGAGCACACAACATGAATATTCTTGAATTAAGAATCAGTTGATCAGCAAAAACCCTAAAACTGCAAATGTAGTAAACATTTTCTGGTGTCATAAGATCTGTTATCTCAAACTGATATTAATCAAAAATGGGTACAGGGTATAGGGTGCATCGCATATGGAAAATATCCACAGCAAATCACTTGTTCTACATTTTGTCATTTTACAGCCTTATTCCAGGATGACTTTTCATTTTTCATGAAAAATTCATTTTTCACCTCAATTCTACACACAAAACCCCCACAATGACAAAGTGAAAAAAGGTTTGGGAGCAATTAGCCTCAAGCACAGCCAGTTTTGGATCTCCCCAGGGATGTTCAATCAGGTTTCATTCTGGGCTCTGGCTGGGCCAATCATGGACATTCACAGAGTTGTCCCAAAACCACTCTTTGTTATCTTGCCTGTGTGCTTAGGGCCGTTGTACTGTGGGAAGGTGAAGCCCCAGTCCAAGGTGTACAGTGCTCTGGAGCAGGTTATTAGCAATTCTCTATACATTGCTCCATTTACCTTTCCCTCAACCCTGACTAGTCTCAGAGTCTCTGCTGCCAAAAAACATCCCCACAGCATGATGCTGCCACGCCCATGCTTTCCTGCAGGAATGGTACTGGCCAGGTGCTGAGCAGTGCCTGGTTTCAGTCGGCATTCGGGGCAAAGAGTTCAATCTATGTTTCATCAGACCAGAGAATTTTGTTTCTCATGGTCTGAGAGTCCTTTGGGCTGTCATGTCCCTTGTACTGAGAAGTGGCTTCTGTCTGGTCACTCTACCATACAGGCCTGATTGGTGGAGTGGTGGAGAAATGGTTATCCTTCTGGAAGGTTCTCCTCTTTCCAGAGAGCAACACTGGAGCTCTGTCAGCGCAACCATTGAGTCTTCACCAAATCTTGTCCCATTTACAAATGATGGAGGCCATTGTGCTCACTGGGATCTTCAATTAAGGTCCCAGTGAGCACAGTGGGAAAGGCTACTGAAATGTTCCTGTACCCTTTCCCAGATCTGTGCCTTGATACAACCCTGTCTCAGACGTCTACACACAAATTCTTGTACTTCATGACTTGGGTTGTGCTCTGACATGCGCTGTCAACTATGGGACCTGATATAGAAAGGTGCACCTTTCCAAATTATGTCCAATCAACTGAATTTACCACAGGTGGACTCCAATCAAGTTGTAGAAACATCTGAACAGTTGAAACAGTTTTTTTTTTTTTTTTAATAAATCTGCAAAAACCTTTTCACGTTCTCATTATGGGGTACTGTGTTTAGAATTTTGAGGTAAACATTTTTTTCCTGCATTCTGAAATAATATTGTAACCTGACAAAATGTAGAACAAGTGAAGCATTGTGAATACTTTCCAAATGCACAGTGTATTGCTGGACCAGCTTCTCAAAACATTGTATAATAGCTGGTATAAGCACAATCCACCAGTGCCAGTCCCAAATCTAGAATAGGTCCCACATATTTCTACCAAAAATAGATGGTCCATGAATGAAAACAGTGACGTCAGTGGCTATGGGAGGGGTAATGCAAGAAATTCACTAATGAATGGCGGCTGTAGCCCACAGGCTTCTTCCACCATGTTTTAACAGCAGTTTCACTTAGGAAATAGCTCAACCTTAACCAAATACAAATGTACAGAAAAACACATAAAAAAAAATATCAGTTTTATGCCTCAATTTATAACAGCAAGATTTTCAAGTTGTTCCTGCTCAATCTTAGGCCAACATATTTACTTTACACATTATTTGTTTCGAATCTGACTAATTCCTGCACCACTGCTACCTGTGACATGCATGTAGACTATAGGTGTAGCATTAAGTTGAAATGAATGACTGAATAAATAAATAAATAAATAAATACTACATTAATTGCCTCTTTCTGGCATTTTTTTTTAAATTATTTAAACGTTTGTGTTGTTGTTTTTTTTTCCAAAAAACCCCCAAAAAATCCACGTCTGGGTAAGCAAATTTGATATAAATACACGCACGCATACATACATACTGTACATCACGCACTTCATTTTTATGACCCACTTACTATAGCCGATGGCGATATTTTGTTGGCCTGCGTGTAAAGAGCCCGCCCCCCCCACCAATTGAAATCTGCAGCGAGTTAGCCCTGTCAGTCAGTCAAGGGTTAAACGAGGAGCTTGCAGCAGTCTCTCCGTTCTGTCCAAGGCAGTCGGCGGAAAACATCACACTCTCGCTCGTTTTTGCCAAGCTGTGTTTGATTCAACTCATTTCGCAGCCGAATCGCGGAGGCATCACGGCAGAGAAAAACCCGCTCTCTTTCCCAGAAGGCGTATTACTGCGCGTTTCCAAACACAGGTAGGTAAGTGTGGTGTTTAACTTTGTTTTCACATCCCTGCATGAATTAAGATTCCGCAAGAGGACTATCCTACAGGTTGTCGTTTAAAAAGCTGCGGGTATTTACAGGAATGCTAGCCTGAAATGTTTTATAAGCTTAATAAAATCTAAAGGCAGGCAAAGTCAAAGTTCAGTTTTAGTCAAAGGCTGAACTGTCTTACTTTAAATGTTCCAAATTTGGAAGAAAACTTCGTCATAATGATTTTTTTCCCCCCTCTGCTGCCTACTTTGAGATTCCTTTTTTCCGTCTCTATTGGGAGTCCAACACTCTCCCTAGGTTTCTTTGTGAACTCAATTCTCAATTTCTTTCAGCTTTAACCCTGACTTGGAAAATTGTATTTGAATCTTGAGATATTTCACATAATTTTTATTAAGCATTCACAATTCTGTACCTTCTATCACCCCTGTGTCACTCCTGTGTTTGAGTGCAGAACCCTTTAGTATGAAAGTGTTCTGTGTTCAGTGCCGTGTGTTCACAGTGGGCCTGTGGTATTTCACCATCTCATACACTTGCAGACTGAGTCATTCCCTGATTTCCTCCAGATGTGCAGCAGTTTACGTTTCCTGACGGGGCCAGGATTGTGACATTTCTGCCTTTTGCAGTGCTGTGATTCTGCTGACAAACATAAATTTATGCTTGCTGTCTGAAGCCGAGTGTTTGTGTTGTGACACGGCTGGATGCTACACATCCCCCACCCCACCCCCCCCCCCTTCACTTATCTGCCAGTTTTTGTGGCTGTTAAAGAGCTGTTAAAATGTAATCCTTTAACTTAAATCTTCAATCAACTGCTGACATTTTACCCTTTTTATAAGACTAACTGCCAGGTACTGGGACTATGACACCACTCTTGTTAGTGCACAAGTGCAATCATGTGTCATGCTCGTGAAGGCTTAATGTGTTGTGCAGCAAGTGTTAAGGGTTTGCTCGTTCTATGCTTCCGAGCAGTGCAGCCCAAACAGCATGTCTGTCAGTGTGATTTGTGGTAACTTGCATGACAGCATGGTGAACCAAGCAAACAAGGGCTTACTGCGCTTGTTTCTCTGCCTCCAAAACTGGTACAGGCAGATGAAGAGTTTTGTTCTGGTTTTTTATTGTTTGTGCAGTAGCACCTGTGGGACATCTCTCATGGTATCAAAATTAACTTGATTAGATATACACACACACACTTTTGAGGAGAAATAAAATGATAATTTACAGAATTTTTATTTTCTGTCTGTCTCTGTTGTGGTCAGGTGTTAGGCAAAAAAAAAAAATTGTAAAAGCTGCCACAAGGCTAGATAAAGTTCTCTTATCTTATCCTGAATACCTCTCACTTCCTTTATGGCTTTTGGACAGTTGTCTGGTTAACTGGTTTGAGCCTAGGCAGTTATTTTTAGAGTAGATATTGTTCTTTACGTTTTTTGCGTGATCTCACGGTGCAGCTCTGTTTTCGCTTGTCTTGCAGATGGCTTATTCCTTGTTATTCTGGAGTATCAGAAGGTCAAGTGTAACTTTTCCTTGAAAGTCAGAACTGTGTAGGTAAACTCCTGTTAAAGGCTCCAATTTCCGTTTGTTCTTGCTTAGCTCAACATCACGAGATCTTTTGCTTTTCTAGCGTAAGATTAACTTCAGGTAATTGCTCAACCTTTGCTTGTTTTCAACCTTTGGACTGTCCTACGGTACTCACAGGCTTTTTACTCTGATATTCTAGCCAGTGTAGCCTCTGGAGCTGGACCTAAAGGTATGTATGTTCTACACGTATAGAGCAGGAATCGTTTGGTTTTTTTGAGGGGGGTGTTCTTTCTCATTTCTGTGTGTGTGTGTGTGTGTGTGTGTGTTTTGTTTTGTTTTTTGTCAGAAAACACATGAGTTGCACACCTTTTTAACTCATGTGTCTAAGTGATAATGGGTGTGTTCCAAGTAACAGCAGTTTGGTACATCTAACATGATAAGAATAAGGTGATGCTGTGGCTTCATCTATAATCCTTTGTGATGTTGTTTGTGCCTCTTGTAGGAAATGCACACACTTGTGATAATACCATGTAAAGGAATTCATTGATTTCATGTAGCATGGAAGAAAAACGTTATTTTATTTTTTTAAAAAGACATGTTTTCTATATGTTAATATTCTCTAAAGCAGTTTACCAGCATGATACTGCTAACTCAGAGTTGACTGGTATTATGATAGATATGCCAAGATGTCTCTTTCTTAAGCTTTAGGACAGTTTACTTCTTTATTGAGCCAATCAACTGACACAGCATGCTTTTAAAGCAGTGTTAAAGTGTCTCATGCCTTCTTATGAGCTGCCTATTTTATTGGTCATGTGTTTTATGCTTCCCCTATGTGTCCCTCTCGTTGTAAATGTTCACTGTGTGTTGTTAAATACAATAATTGCTTATGATGTGGAAAAAATTGTTTAAGTGGCAGACTGTAGAACAGTGCAAGTCTCCCCCCCCCCCACCTTTTTTTTTTTTCTCACTAAACTGGTTTACCAGAAAAGATTGTAGTGTGCTTTATTTAACTTATCATCTTTCTTTCCCTCTCTCAACACGCACTTGGTGTCCAACTTCACCTTTTCTTTCTCAGAGCAACGCCAAGAGAAGCATGTGTTGGTGTTAAGTCATATGCTTGGACGACCTCATTGCCCCTGAATACGGAGCTGCTTTACCTCTGATTGCCCACTTGTCCACAGACTGACACCACACCATGTCTGCAGAGGTAGACCGAGCGCACGCATCTTCTGCCGATCCCAGCCTCACCTCTACAGTCTCAACCTCCAACACCCCTCCCAACTCTCCTATAACACAGGCATCCAAAGTCCCATTCAGGAAAGAGAAAAAGAAAGGTGAGTGGAGGAGAAAATGGTGCCGATTCTGCTTTCATCATCTATTAAGATGTGGCAGCGATTATAATTTTACTACTTTCTTTGTCTTTTTAATCCAGTAACAGAGAAGACAGATGAATACCTGCTGGGCAAGTTTCAAGGGGATGGTGTCAGGTACAAGGCCAAACTGATCGGCATTGACGATGTTCCAGAGGCTCGTGGAGACAAGATGTGCCAAGATTCCATGATGAAACTTAAGGTACAACGTGCGATCAGAAACTCTTTTCTTCTATCGCTGATTTTCATGGAGAAAATATCAAAACTGTTTCTTAAAGCTGTTAAGTAGCGCTTTGGTGTATATACATCTGTTTGGTGGGTATTATTTGCCTTCATAGAGTAGTATTTTATTTTTATTTTTTTCCCTCTCTCCAGGGTATGGCAGCAGCTGCTCGGTCGCAAGGCAAGCACAAGCAGAGGATCTGGGTCAACATTTCCATGTCGGGCATCAAGATCATTGATGAGAAATCGGGCGTGAGTTCTGATTACTGTTGCAATATAATCTGGACTTCACAGAATTTATTTGCAGTGCTTCAAAAAAAAAAACAAGCAAACAAAACCGAAAATCCTTGTCCACATTTCTCAGGTGATCGAACACGAGCATGTGGTGAATAAAATCTCCTTCATTGCCAGAGATGTAACAGATAACAGGGCTTTTGGATATGTGTGTGGAGCTGAAGGACAGCATCAGTTCTTTGCCATAAAGACTGCACAACAGGTAACACACAGAACTGCCATAGACAAAGTGTGTCAATCTGGTCCATTGGACAGGTTGGAAAATGTGAAGTAGAGCATAGACTTTGTTTTTCACAAGTTTTACATTTTTGTTTTGTTTTTTCTCCTTCCAGATAATGACCACACATACATCTATTCATACCAAGCCAAAGTAATTAGGTGCTAGATAAACAATTAAATGACAGGAAAGTTCCTTTTTTCCTAATTCTAACTAAAGAATTGTTTTTGCTTTTTAAAGCAGATATACCATAGGAAAAAAATGGTACATTTTCTGCAAATTAACACACACTTTGTTTTTTGTTTTATGATTGTAGGACAGTCAAGGCAATGAGCTACCAGAACACTTTCTGTAATTTTACACATTAATTTATTACAATTTGGGCCCAAAGAATTATCCTGATGGATTTCTATCATTTACTACAGTAGCATTTCCTTATCGTGTCAAACACCATAAACTTGTTATAATTGCACTTCGTTTTTTCTTACATTAAATGTAGTCTGTACACTGACAGAAAGGGGAATTTCACTGGTCCGTATCACTTAAAATTAAAGGTTGCTGTTATGTGGCTCATGATATAAAATGCCATCCCTGCCATAGACTCTCCATTTTAATAAGAAGCCTAGGCACTACAGTGCCACCTACTGGCTTGTGAACTTTGTCTGTCAAACCTGAGTTTTAACATTAGAGACACAAGCGGCCATGTTTGTATGAATGAGTGCTTATTCATCCAAACATATTTGTTTGCTAGCTAATGCTAGCAAGCAAATAAAATAGTATAATTTTACTTACGTAAACTAAAAGCATAAATTTTGGTCAGTATACACGTCGTGTTGTTTTAGACAACTTTAAAGAGTGGTTGAGAGGTCAAGTTGATGACTCAAATTTGCTCAGGGGAAAGCTTAACAGCTCGCTACCTAGTTGGGATGTAACTGTCAATCAGCCATGTGTTTAATAATGTATAACTTGATGTCATAAAACGGCAGTTCACCCCTTTATGGTTGTCATGAAGGTAAAAGGTTTACTTAAGTAACTTTTTTTTTTTTTTGTATGTGGTTGGAAAATTTTGTTTGTTGTTGGGTGTTTTTTTTTTTTTTTTTTTTTTTTTTTAAACTGAGAAGCTGGAGGTTTTAACATTTGAGCCTACCTTCTTTTGATAACTGCTTTAAGTGGTACGGCCACAGGCACCAAAGGCAAACGGACTCCAATTTCCAAAGATTTTTGGTGTTTGTTTCCATACAGGCAGAGCCACTGGTAATCGATTTGAAGGATCTATTCCAAGTCATCTTCAACCTGAGGAAGAAAGAGGCCGAGGGAACACAGAAGGTAATGGAAGCAGAAACATTTAACTTCAGACTGGAAAAAAGTTTCTCCAAGTGAATGGCAGCATTTTCTTTGTGAAAGAAAAACACTTTCATGTGGTCCTCTGGGAGTGCTGACAGGGTACACACTGTATGTACCACTTGAAAGTCAACACTGCCTCTCTGTGTTCTTTCAGTGAATCACATCCTCAGCCATTTTTCATTTTAGTGATGAATGCGTCATTTCAATGGAAAGTCTGTTCGTTAACAGTATGCCTCTGTTTACAGGTTGAAAATGGCAGTGATGTAGTGGAGGTAAGCAATTTTTTTTTTTTTTTTTTTTTTTTTTTTCCTTAAAGCAGTTACTGACTTTTTATTTATTTATTTTTGTACATTTTTACTTTGTCTCTAGAATGGAAATGCCTTGCTATCTATGGGCAATGACGTAAAATCAGCTCAAGTAAGAGTTATTGTAATGATGTGTCCATCTTAACGGTGAATGAAATGTTGGAGTGCTTTTTTTTTTTTTTTCTTAAATGTCATGTTTCTGTTTCATTTTCACATCCAGCCAGTAGAGCAGCATGACCTTTTTGGAGATATGTCAACCCCTCCAGACATTCAGGCTCCAAATGTAAGTGTCACACCATGATGGTAAATATTTCTTTTAATATGGGAATTGTAATTGGTGAAGTGTATTATTACTGTATTTACACAATTGTGTACCTGCTAATTATTATCACTATCTTATGTAATGAACGTATTTGTAAGAAAAATGACTCTATAGTAAAATCTCAACGCCCTCTGAGAACTCCATTCTGAAAAGACTTGTGAAGTCATCAGATTCTGTTCAATTTAAGAATCTATGAAGTCTTTTAGGAATTGAGTTTATGCTTTGTGTTTTACTAGTCTCGTTGATGTTGTTAACTTTAAAACTGCTACAAGTAGAATCTGTTAGACTTAGAGTTGTGGCAAATCTTTTACGTCGGTGCTGCTGAAATGTCTCATTAACCTGAATTTATGGGTAAGTAGCAAGCACCGGCTTTGACTTGTAGTCTAACTTGTTGTTCAGAGCAAGTAGGATTACAGTAAGCAAGCTAGAAGTGGCCCCTAGACATTCAAGTTGTCAGCATTAAATTGACAGTGACTCTTCATAATCTGCAAGTAGCAGTTTTAAAAAGGCATTCCTTTTTCACACCATGTGATTCATTGTTCATCTTGTTAACACATCATTACCTCCCTTCTGCAGAAATGATTTATCCTTTTCTCTTTTTCTCACTGTCCCCTCTCGTGTTAACCAGGACTCTAATGATATTCTCTTACTGGACTTTTCTGCTGAAGTTGACAGCAATCAAAATTGCATAAAGGGAAATTCCTTTGTAACTTCCTGTGCCCCTGACTATAGGGCATATCCCCAGACAGAGAATCCATTTTCCTCAACTTTTGGCTATTTCCCAACCCCAGACAGTGACCCTTTCAGAGATGACCCCCTTTCTAAATCACCCACTCTATTGGCAGCTAATAATGCACAGATTCCCGTCAACACCACCACCAATCACCTAAACGACACTGTTGGCAGCACTAGTAAGACAATTATTAATGGTGGTTTAAATGGAGACTCTGAACATCTCAGTCAGCAAATAAATGGGTTATCCAGGGAAACCATGATCCTCGCGCTCAGTAACGGACAGTGGCCGCTGGGGGGTAAAATAACTCAGGGAAACACGACTACCATGATGGATGGAAATGAATCTGGACAAGTTCTCTCGAACAAAAATCCCTTTTTTGACTCTTTGAAAACTTCCCCTGTCTCTAATAAAATGACCCATCGCCCAGAGCTGCCAGTGACTCATAGCAAGGATTCAGTTCTCATAAGCCCGCCTCCGCACAACTCTAAGTCTGGACGAGGTCGAAGGAGCGCAAAGGTGAAATAACATGGCTACGCCAATGGTAGTAGGCTTGCATGTGTTATGCATTTTAATAAAAAAGGTTTACTACACATTTGGAGCTAACATCTCCCTTCTTGAGCTTTTGGTGTTCGACAGGATAAGGCACTGAGAATGCACTGGGTTAGGGACTTTAATTTTGGAACACTGGTCATGGTCTTGTTGTTTGGATAACTTCTTTTCTTTATGCATGCACTGGTGATCGCATGCTTCTCAAATTGGCTTGAATGAATGACTTTAACAATCAGCTGCTCATAATCTATTTTCCTAATGTTCACGCTTCAGTGAAAAGAGCAGGGGTAAGTGGCAAAGAATGCAATCGTATGCTTAACTATAGTTAATTATTAGTTTCTCTTAAGCATTTGTTAAATCTTAACTGCCACATAGTTGTGACTTGCTAACAAAATGTGTTGCATTATTTATTTGTTTTGTGACTAGTCTACATCAAGTGATCTATTTGGAGCAGAACTGTTCGCTGCTTCCAGTCAGTCTGAGGGGTCATCTGCTCCAGACCTCTTCAACAGTACACCAGCAAACTCTGCTCCCTCTGCCATAGCTGCTCTGGGTAATACACAAGAGGGGGAATTTGTATTTCACACACCTTTTTGTTTTTCGCTTTAAAAAAACAAAACTGTTTTGTGTCTGTAAATTATTATTTTTTTTTTTTTTTCTTCTTCTTTTTGATATATTTAGGGAATCTCCAGTTGGGTCCACCAGCTACCACAAATGTCCCTGCTGTAACCATGTGGGGAGCCTCCAGTGCTGCACCCAACTTGTTCCCCATGCCAGGAGGGACAGTTCCAGGGCCCAGGCCCGCCTTCCCACAGCCATCTGCCTTTGGTGGTCTACCCATACCACCAACAGGTTGGGGTCAGCAGATGCCACCACAGTTTGCTGCCGCTCCTCTCTCTCCACCCCACCTTTCTTGGGGTCAGCCTGCCTCTACCAATCCTTTCCAGCCTAATGCATTCCCAGGTATGGGTGATCCACAGGGTCCATCACGCCCCCCTCCAAGAGCACCTGCTAAACAGGGCCCTCCAAAAGTAGAGAACAGTGCCTTCACAGCTTTGGATCCCCTCGGAGAGAAAGAGAAGAAGACTGGGAAAGACATGTTCAAGGACTTCCAGCTCGCCAAGCCTCCTGCCATCCCAGCCAGGAAAGGAGAGCTTGCAGCAGGGCCAGATCCAGCTTCCAGTGGTAAACAACCGGGGGCATTTGATCAATACTTCTCCACTAAAGTGGGCCTCGTGCAGGATGCTGCAGATCACGATGACTTTGAAATCAATAAGATGCCGTCAATTGGTAATGCTAAACTAGCTGAAATGGCTTATGTCATAATCTGATGACTGTGACCTGTTGGTAACTCTGTCCTGTGTTTGTAATGTGCAAATTTAGATGCCTCTAAACCAGCTGCTGCTCCAGTTCCAGGGCTCTTGGATGTTGCCTTCTCCTCTGCTCCCATCCAAAACAGTTCAGCACCACCCCAGGGAACAGAACTTGGTCAGGACATGTTTGACAAAGCATTTGGAGCCCCTGACTCCAGTCCATTTGGAGTGCCACCTGTAGCTATGGTACAGAGTTTTATTTATGACCACCTTTTACTTTATTATCCTAATCCCAATGATCCTTTTGATAACAAGGATATTGTTATACTTGATTTTTTTTTTTTTTTAATCCCCCCCCCCCCCCCCCCCCCCCCCCCTCAAATTATTTTAACAGAATACATCTGTCGGTCAGAGCTCTGGTTCAACAGCTGCCTTTGAGGATCCTTTTGGAAATCCTTTTGCTTGACCACAACTTTGTCCATAAGTAGGTTCATGTTTTTATGATGCTCCTCTGATTTCATTTAGAGTGAAGACATTTGTCACAGTATTTCTCATTTGTCCTCATAGTTGGAGTAAATGGAACAAATGAAGATTTCCACTACCATCATGATGTTTGGGAGAAGCTGCTCAGTGCACGACAATCCGGAAATGAACTATTATCCCAGACCCACCCTTCTATTAGATCTCACCTCTGATGGTGTTTTGTTTTCGGGGGGGGGGGGGTCCTCCCCTTTCCAATCAGTAGTTCCCTCATTTTTGAAGACCACTGATCTACAAAGTAAATGTTATGTCAAAATCTGCTGAAGAAAGATGTGCTGTGTGAGAAAGGATGTCCAAAGTGGTTCATTGCTGATGCTGTCTTTGTTAAGGAAATAAAATGAATCATTCATTAAGTTGCAAGGTATTTGACAAATGTATTTTTTTTTTAAACACCCTTTTTAACAAACTGAAATTATATCTATAGGTAACTTTGATACATTTCTGACACTTGCTGGTATTTCCTGTTTTGCAAGGCATATTTCCTGTATTAATAGGGGAACATCTACATTTATCAGGCAGAGCTGTGCAGTTCTTTTGCATCTTAGATCCGGAATCCACTGATCCTATCGCCAGTCAAAGCTCTGCTTAAGGTGCATTCAGTTACCCTGTAAATTCTTGCCATTAAGTTCCATCTATTGATTTTTCTACCTATCACTTGGTCTTGTGTCAGCTGGGAAAAGTGAGGGATGAAGAGAATTTTACTGCAGTCATAGAAATCCTAAATGAGGATGAAAGTTGCACTGCTAACTATCATCTGGTGACTATAGCAAAATAAAGTATGTAGGGGTTTTTTTTGTTTTGTTTTGTTTTGTTTTTTTTAGGATAGATTTCCTAAGTGGGGCAAATTACTGTAATACCACAGTCGCAGGGTGATCTATTAACAGTGCGAACCACTGAATATTAACCAGAATTCTGTCAAGAGCAGCACAAATTGGTATCTCAAAAACCAGCAAACCCGATGAGGGGCAGAATGATGTTGGTCATCTAACCAAAATAACAGTGCAAGCTCAGGTTTTTGCTTCTCTCCCAGCCACAAAGGGGCCACAAGCCAGTGTACTCTTAGTGCCAGTGTCCCAGTCCCAAGCCCAGATAATTGGTGAGGGCTGCATCAGCTAGGGAATCCAGCATAAAGTCATTGCCAAAGCAAACATCAGGAAGGAGATTTTCATACTAGATCAGTAATGGCCTGGGTTAACAGTGACTCAATCTGGTACTGTTAGCTAGCTGTGTGTTGGTGGAAACTGCGCTACTGTTGGCCGGAAGATAAGAGAGGGTGTGTTAGGAAGCACCAAGATGGAAGGCAAAGCCAGGAGTATTAGAGGTGGATTCAAACTGTTCTACCATGGTAGATGGGAAGAAAAATGGAGTAGGTGTGAAGGAAACTGCCAAGAAGGTGTTTGATGTATTCTCTGAAAAGAGAACAAGAAAACTTTGTGGTGGAGTGAGGAAGTCAATCAATCAAAGCTTTATTCGCCACATGCAGGTTGCCCTGCAGTGAAATGCCCTGCAGTGAAATGCAGGGCAACCCCGACCTTACACACACAACACAGACATTACATGGGGATACAAGTCGGAGATCGGTAGCGTTACAGAAAAAAACTGAAATATACACTACAGTGGGAAAGTACAAGAGGAAAAAAAGAGACCTCTACTCATGCTGTGCTTCCATGGTAGGACAGCATGATAACAGGAAACAAAAAAACTCCTCTGCACAAAAAGCACAAATGTCCACAGCACAACTTTGTGAAAGACATGACAAGCCACAGGATTGGGTGGGGGGTGAGGAGTAATCCGAAGCGAACACAGCAGCCGCCCTGCACAGCGCTACCATTCCAGCGCGGCACACAGACCTGCCGTGTTCCCCCGCAGGAAACAAGCATCAAAGGTGTTTGGAAAGGGAGGGGGATGAGTATGTGCTTATCAGTGTAAGTGTATGTGTGTGCGTGTCCATAGTTCAGCTGAGACAGTGTCCTTCGCCCTGCCAGGCTAAGTAAACAGTCTACCAGCCAACCCAGGTGGCCTTGCATGGAATGAGAAGGAACAGACTAAACACAGTCGTTATCAGGGTGTTGTTTTTCGGCTCCAGCCACGAGACCGCCGCTGGTGCCAAAGGGGTATCCGCATGAAGTGATGGTGCTTTTTCCTTTAGTGCGAACAGCTCATATGAATTTCAAAGCAGTTCTACAGTCCAACACTGGTCTCTCAATCTCCCGTTGGAGAGCCGCGAGCTTCTCCATACTTGCGTTCTGTGATGTTGTCATTTCTTGTGCTCAAGGAGCCGATTTCTGAGAACTCACGGCAGTGTGCCTCCCCGAGATATCATCCAATTTGCGCCCAGAGATCTTATTCCGAGCTAGCCCTCCGAGATGTATCCAGTCTGCAGTCAGAGATCTTATTCTGAGTATTCACAGCAGCCGTAGCCTCTCCAAGATCTTATCCGTGCTGACTCAATGAGCCCATTTTGAAAAACTCACGCCTCTCCCATCATTCCAATCCCAGTGGGCAGCCTTGTGGGGGTTTGAACAGCTGGTTCTGCTTTCTTAATTCTTTGATAAGTCAGGGCCAAGCCAGCTTCGATCCGCCAGAACCCTGTTACCATGGTTCCGAATAGGTAGATATCTTCAGCACTCAGGCTCACCCAAGCCCAGACTTCTCGTTGAGAAAGGGGTGTCAATTGCATTTAGGGACCAGGTGATCCAATCCATAATTCCTCTTTTAGGTTTTAGAGGACAGACTGTGAAAGAATGTTCCAGGGAAAAGTAATAAAAAACACGAGACAAGACAAGGATATGAGGAGCTAAGCAGGAAAGATAAGGGAGAGGAGAGGAGAAAAAGTGCGACTGCCTTCGCTGAGAGCCAAACGAGCAGTACAGGAAAGTCTTCAAAAGAAGAGGTTGACAAAGAAAAAGGGAGTCAGGTAGATGAAGAAAGTAGACAAGGGTATTCGGACTAGGTACTCCTGTACTAGGTGTACAGCAAAGAAAGGAGTAGAAATATTCATAATGACTTGTATGTAATGTTGGACACTTAAAAAGGAGTGAAAGAACTTGAATTGACTGGCTAGGCAGAGATTGAGCTGGAGAGAATTTGCAGCGGGTTAGGGGGATTAGGGTAGCAATGGAAATGCACTAACCAGTAACGAGAGAAGATTTAGAAGAGTACTTTGAGGCACAGATAAACAAAGAAAATGGGAGGAAGACAGGAAGTACAGAAGATTAGTGGGGAGTATGTGAGGGCAGCTATGAAGTGGATGAAGATTTGAAAGGCAGGTGGTCCAGATGACCTACCTGTGGAAGTATAGAGATGCCAATTTGAGAGAACTGTGGACTCATTGAATAAATTGTTTTACACAATCCTGAAGAGTGAGAGGAAGTGTATTGGTACAAGTTTTAACTTTTGAAAAAGTGTGATGTGCAGAGCTGTAGCATCTACAGAAGGTAACATTAATAGGTCATAAAATAAAGCTACGGAAAAGAATTGTTAAAAAGAGAGTTGACGATCAGCAAGCAGTGGTATGCCATCATGCCGAGAAAGAGAGTTACAGCTTTCAGAGTGTTGATAGTGAAGGTCAGAAGATGTTGCACTGTGTCCTTGTAGGTCTAGAGAAAGCACTGTGGTGTTTCACTTCTACATAAGGAAGTGAAGGGAAGTTGGTGCAGGAGATGTATGAGGACAGCAAGACAGAGGTGAGGTGTGCAGCTGGAGTGACAGATGCATTCAAAGTTGGGGGGATTAAATTAGGGATCCACTCTGAGCATCTTCTTGTTTGCAGTGGTGATGTACGGTGGCCCCTAGAGACAAAGCACGTACAAACTCCAAAACACTTGCACAATCCAAAACACTTGCAAACTCCAAAACATGTACAAACTCCAAAACACTTGCAAACTCCAAAACATGTACAAACTCCAAAACACTTGCAAAATCCAAAACACTTGCAAACTCCAAAACACTTGCAAAATCCAAAACACAACGGAAGTGCTCCAGGACGCTAGGGGCAGTGTTGAGCTCGATTCGCAAAATAAACGGCAAGTTTGTCTGTATGGGACGGTCTAGTCTCCGTTGCGCTTCCCAGGTAGGGGTGCAACGATACACAAAATTCACGGTTCGGTTCGGTTCGATACTTTGGTGTCACGGTTCGATATTTTTTCGATACAAAAAAAATGTTCATGCCTTTTTAATTTGTCATTTATTAAATTTTCACGGCACATTCTGCACCACATCTCTGTGCGTTCATCATTTGTTTGAAGCCAGCTCACCTCCTGCAACCACTTTTCTGAGAATACGCGCTTCTTTTGTGGTTCGGACTCCTTCTGACATTTCTTTGGAGGTGGAGGAACATCACAGTAATTGCTTAAAGGAGCTTGCTTCTTCGACATCTTTAAGAGTTCTAAACAAATGTCTGTCCTCCTCCTGAAAATCTTATGTACGCAAACACGCGTTGCAACTTCTTATCTTGTGCGCGTTTTTTATTTTGACAGCGAATGCGCACCTGCGGACCATTTATGTGCAGCACTGGTTATTTAGCTCGTCATATTGCAGCCACAGAAATTCTTTTGTCCATGAAACCATAAAGCTGCACTTTCTTTTTGCCTTATAGTCTGATTTGTCATAACTTTTCCATTTTGTGGTAAGCTTTTCTTTGGCTGTCACTTCTTCACCCTGACCTGTCTTATTTGGCTCAGCAGAACTAAAATATATATCCTGCTGCTTTTACACACGCACTCAAATAACGCTCAGCGATTCTCTGCGCGATCAACCTCTCACATGTTTAAGCTGCGGGAGATTTCACTTGTCATGTTTGCATAGTAAGCTAACGATTGATAAGACGATGTCAGAGGAATTGGTGCGCAAATTATCATCACTCACCAATCAGTGCTGTCGCTCTCTATACACAGTTCGTGCGATTGCAAAGTGAAAGCAAAAAACAAGCGCAAATTCAAACGCGATTTCAATATGTCACATATTGACAGTGGCTCACCAATGCCAATGACATAATTACCCAGCTACATTTCCGAAAGAATGCAAAAGCATTGACATATATTTTTCCTTCCTACGATAGGCCGACGGGCAGGGCAGAGATAGATTTTGGTAGCCCGACTGGAAAAATCGCTAGCCCCGGGACGTCGGGCTAGCGATTTTGCGAGCCCTGTATCTGATTGAGGAATCACTCATCTTTGGAAAAGAGAGTTTATTACAGAGAAATGGCTCTTTCCAAAATAAAAGCTATACTATACGCTTCTTCTGGGCTATATTCTCAGCAGCATATTAAACATATCAGGTCCCCATAAGGAGAATCATGTGCTAACGGCTGTCTAAATGACTCGGGTAAAGTTTGTAGTATGCGTGCTTGATGTTTTTGTCTGCTTCCAATTGTCTTTGCACTAGGATGATGTCTGTGTAAATGTGCAGTCATATTCGTTGTGTTCTCCCTAGTGCTGTCAGCGTAAATCTCGTTGAAATGACGTTAATGCCACAACACGGTAAATCTCCGTTAACGAGCTACCGCGGATTGCCCTGCATGGGGCTGGACGGCCAACACGTTAACGAGCTAACTGCGCTAACACACTAGTTCCCACCCATGTAATTGAGCATTGCTGGCACATCCAACATACTGTTTTACTTTTGTCCATGACGCGCTTACCTTCAGGGTCATACATCACATGAAAACCAAAATAGTTCCAAACTCCAGATCTGAATGAGGGTAGGGGGCAGTGGCGTGTCTGGTTGGGGGTTGGCCGGGGGGGGGGGGGGGGGGCACAGGCCACCCCCCCAACCAGACTGGCCACCCCAGGTGCCACCCCAAAGGTAAAACAATAAAATTCAATCAAATATCAAATGTACGATTATGTTTTCACGGTGAAGCTCAGATATCCGGTTGTAAGTGAATGCAGCATCGGCTTCTGCACTATGTGCATCACGTTAGCAAAGGTAGGAGAGACAAGCACGAAAGACGGCACCGCAGGAAACAATTTTTCGGTGAAAAAAAATGAGGACAGAATAAATATCCCAGTAAGTAATATTAAGTTTGTTGAGTTTAGTAAACTTCGGTGAAATTAGAATACCAAGGAAAAAATAACACAGACAGTATGCTACTGAGGGGAGCTAACATAAGAGTTATGAGTTATAAGATATAATCTAAGTCGTAACATTGCTGTATGGAGCTGCAGATTTGGTTGCAGGTTAACATAGCTGGACTGGCCATGGGCATACCATGACGGAGTTTCTATACAGCTGTTCGGTTACTATGATGTTACTGATAGAGTACTTTATTTTATTCATAAGGTTAGTTAGTAGAGTTGCCAACGGCTCCTTAAAAAAATGGAATGGTCCCTCAGTCAGAGAAAATATTAAGCGTTTGGTATTGAGCTGAGAAGAGACGCAGTTTGTCCCATACTTTCGCTGTTATGAAAAAAAGACACAAAGCTGGAGTTATTCTGTCGTTACGCTGCACAGCTGCCTCTTCTTCTCTCATTCTCTCCCCCTGCCTCTCCTGTTGCTACTTCAATCGTGAAACTGATCAATAATAAGCTGCTTTTCTCTCTTGTTTGTTTATCGCCCACTTTGCGCCAGAAAGAAGAAACCGCCAGATATCGGGCTAAACAAGCACGTTTAAGCTTGATCAGCTGTTGTTAGAATTTATTTAATATTAATTTCTAGTATCAGCTGATGTTTGCTGGAGCCACAGCTGTAATGCTGCTGGTAATGGATATGTGGTGAAAGGGAAACATGAAGATGAAACCAGGAGATGTCCTTACTGGATCATCAGAGCTGAACAATTCAATTCAATTCAATTTTATTTATATAGCGCCAAATCACAACAAATGTCGCCTCAAGGCGCTTCATAGATACAGAGAAAAGCCCAACAATCATATGACCCCCTATGAGCAAGCACTTTGGCGACAGTGGAAAGGAAAAACTCCCTTTTAACAGGAAGAAACCTCCGGCAGAACCAGGCTCAGGGAGGGGCGGCCATCTGCTGCGACCGGTTGGGGTGAGAGAAGGAAGACAGGATAAAGACATGCTGTGGAAGAGAGACAGAGATTAATAACAGATACGATTCAATACAGAGAGGTCTGTTAATACATAGTGAGTGAGAAAGGTGACTGGAAAGGAAAAACTCAATGCATCATGGGAATCCCCCGGCAGCCTACATTTATTGCAGCATAACTAAGGGAGGATTCAGGGTCACCTGGTCCAGCCCTAACTATATGCTTTAGCAAAAAGGAAGGTTTTAAGCCTAATCTTAAAAGTAGAGATAGTGTCTGTCTCCTGAATCCAAACTGGAAGCTGGTTCCACAGAAGAGGGGCCTGAAAACTGAAGGCTCTCCCTCTCATTCTACTTTTAAATACTCTAGGAACAACAAGTAGGCCTGCAGAGCGAGAGCGAAGTGCTCTAATAGGGTGATATGGTACTACAAGGTCATTAAGATAAGATGGGGCCTGATTATTTAAGACCTTGTATGTGAGGAGCAGGATTTTGAATTCAATTCTGGATTTAACAGGAAGCCAATGAAGGGAAGCCAAAACAGGAGAAATATGCTCTCTCTTTCTAGTCCCTGTCAGTACTCTTGCTGCAGCATTTTGGATTAACTGAAGGCTTTTCAGTGAGTTTTTTGGACATCCTGATAATAATGAATTGCAGTAGTCTAGCCTGGAAGTAATAAATGCATGAACTAGTTTTTCAGCGTCACTCTGAGACAGGATATTTCTAATTTTAGAGATGTTGCGCAAATGGAAGAACGCAGTCTTACATATTTGTTTAATATGTGCGTTGAAGGACATATCCTGGTCAAAAATGACTCCAAGGTTCCTCACAGTGTTACTGGAGGCCAAGGTAATGCCATCCAGAGTAAGAATCTGGTTAGATACCATATTTCTAAGCTTTTCAGCGCCGAGTACAATGACCTCAGTTTTATCTGAGTTAAGAAGCAGAAAGTTAGTGGCCATCCAAGTCTTTATGTCTTTAAGACATTCCTGCAGTTTAACTAATTGGTGTGTGTTATCTGGCTTCATGGACAGATAGAGCTGGGTGTCATCTGCATAGCAGTGAAAATGTATGCTATGTCTTCTAATGATGCTGCCTAGGGGAAGCATGTATAATGTAAACAGAATTGGTCCTAGCACCGAACCCTGTGGAACTCCATAATTAACCTCAGTGTGTGAAGAGGACTCTCCATTTACATGCACAAATTGGAGTCTATTAGATAGATATGATACAAACCACTGCAGTGCAATACCTGTAATACCTACAGCATGTTCTAATCGCTCTAATAGGATTAGGGATGGGTATCGTTTAGGTTTTATCCGATACCGGTGCCAAACCGGTACTTTTGAAACGGTGCCGGTGCTTAAACGGTGCTCAAACCGGTGCTTAAAGAATGGAAAACACAAAAGTGGTCCAAAAACCTCTCATGTTCAGCTGTTTTTTTGTAAAAAGATAACAATGTTAGCCTTTTCTGCAGCTATGGGGCATATATGGTATCATTCTTGGCTGGAAGCAGTGCTTAAACAATGGAAAAAAAACACAAACTTTGTCCAAAAACCTCTCATGTTCAACTGTTTTCCACTTTTTCTTTGGTCATTTTAGCCTTTTTGGCCAGGGTGAAGGGAGTATCTGCCATCAAACAAGAAGACAGCTGCATGTAGCTATGATGGTGTTTGCTGTTCACCTTACATGCATTAATGTAATAACGTGGTTAGCCTACTCAACGTAAATTACACACGAACAACATTAAGCTACTCACGCAGAGAAGAACGGCTGCTGCTGCCATCATCATCCGTCATCATTTCTGCTACACTGGCAGGGCTAGGGGCCAGGACTCTCCTCTTCGGGTTTTTGGGGGATGTTGCTAATTCCGGGCCGATAACAGGCACCACACCCACAGTAGATGTGCTCGGTGTGAGGTCTCGCAGCAAGCTATCAAATACGGCGCATTTCTCGGCTTTAAAAAAAAACACTATGCGTCGCCAGGTGTTTCATCAGATTTGAGGTGTTACCTTCTTTGACAGTATCACAGTATCAGCTTAAAGCACTTGTTGCAGCTGCTGAGTTTGCATCTTTTGCTGTGAAGTACAGCCAGACTTTTGACCGCTTCGCCTTGGACATTTTTAATCTGTAGCTCTGCTCTAAAAGAACGTACGTACCTGGACCCGCCTACTATTCTCGGAAACTTAAAATGATTGGCTAGAATCTAAAGTGTATCATTCCATACCAGTTGGTGGCGGTAATGCACATTTCAGTTGTTTGCCAACCGCCAATACAAATGTAAGGAAGAAGAAAGTGTATCACAGCTCAGGGAAAAAAGCACCGAAATAAAGCACCGAAATGTGCGCTGCTTTTCGGTCTGGTTACTACCGTTTATGTCAGAACCGGTGCCATCATGGCACCGGATACCGGTACCCATCCCTAAATAGGATATTATGGTCAACAGTATCGAATGCTGCACTAAGGTCAAGAAGGACAAGCACAGAGATGAGTCCACTGTCAGAGGCCATAAGAAGATCATTTGTAACCTTCACTAAAGCTGTTTCTGTGCTGTGATGAACTCTGAAACCTGACTGAAACTCTTCAAATAAACCATTCCTCTGCAGATGATCTGTTAGCTGTTTGACAACTACTCTTTCAAGGATTTTTGATATGAAAGGAAGGTTGGAGATTGGCCTATAATTAGCTAAGACTGCTGGGTCTAGAGATGGCTTTTTGAGTAAAGGTTTAACTGCAGCCACCTTGAAGGCCTGTGGTACATAGCCGATTATTAGAGATAGGTTGATCATATATAAGATCGAAGAATTAACCAATGGCAGGACTTCTTTGAGCAGTTTTGTAGGAATGGGGTCTAAAAGACACGTTGATGGTTTGGAGGAAGTAATTATTGAAGTTAACTCAGAAAGATCGATTGGAAAAAAAGAGTCTAACTTAACATCAATGGAACTAAGAGTAGCTGTAGATAATATTAGATCTGTGGGATGATTATTGGTAATTTTTTCTCTAATGATAAAAATTTTATTTGTGAAGAAGTTCATGAAGTCATCACTAGTTAACGTTAAAGGGATGGTTGGCTCAACAGAGCTCTGACTTTTTGTCAGCCTGGCTACAGTGCTGAAGAGAAACCTGGGGTTGTTCTTATTTTCTTCAATCAGTGATGAGTAGTAAGCTGTTCTGGCTTTGCGGAGGGCTTTCTTATAAAGCAACAAACTATTTCTCCAGGCTAAATGATGATCCTCTAAATTTGTGGCACGCCATTTCCTCTCCAGATTACGAGTCATCTGCTTTAGGGTACGTGTTTGAGAATTATACCACGGGGTCAGGTACTTCTGATTAGAGACCTTAGTTTTCACTGGAGCTACAGTATCCAGAGTCGTACGTAGTGAGGAGGTGAAATTATTAACAAGATAATCGACCTCTGTTGGGGTAGCGTTCAGATAGCTGCTCTGCTCTGTGTTGGTACAGGGCATTGACGATGATAACAGTGGCTGGATTATATTCTTAAACTTAGTTACAGCGCTTTCAGAAAGACATCTACTTTGATAAAGTCCACTCTCCACTGCTGCGTAATCAATTATTGTAAATGTAAATGTTATCAAGAAATGATCAGACAGGAGAGGGTTTTCAGGAAACACTGTTAAATGTTCAGTTTCTATGCCATATGTTAAAACAAGATCTAGAGTGTGATTAAAGTGGTGGGTGGGTTCTTTTACATTTTGAGAGAAACCAATTGAGTCTAACAACAGATTAAATGCCATGTTGAGGCTGTCATTTTTAGCATCTACATGGATGTTAAAATCACCCACAATAATTATTTTATCTGAGCTCAGAACTAAATTAGATATAAAGTCTGAGAAATCAGACAGAAACTCTGTGTAAGGCCCAGGTGGACGATAGATGATAACAAGTAAGACTGGTTTCTGAGTTTCACAGCTGGGGTGGACAATGTCAAGCATCAGGCTTTCAAATGAATTAAAAGTCTGTCTTGGTCTTTCATTAATTAATAGACTGGTGTGAAAAATTGCTGCCACACCGCCCCCTTGACCTGTGCTTCGAGATTTCTGGTAGTTAGAATGACTCGGGGGTGTTGATTCATTTAAACTAACATAATCATCCTGCTGCAACCAGGTTTCTGTAAGGCAGAGTAACTCAATTTGTTGATCAATTATTAAGTCATGTACTAACAGAGACTTGGAGGAGAGAGACCTAATATTTAATAATCCACATTTCACTGTTTTACTCTTTGGTTCAGATGTGGATACTGTATTGTTCTTTCTTTGTGATTGTTTAAGTTGTTTGTTGCTGGTTTTTAGTTTGTTTTTTGTCTTTTTGGAAGCAGACACAGTCTCTATGGAGATGGGTTTTTGGGGGGGTAGCAGGAGGAGAGAAGCTGCAGAGAGGCGTGTAAGACTGCAACTCTGCTTCCTGGTCCCAACTCTGGATAGTCATGTTTTGAGGGGTTTAATAAATTTGTCCATATTTCTAGAAATGAGAGCTGCTCCATCCAAAGTGGGATGGATGCCATCTCTCCTAACAAGACCAGGTTTCCTCCAGAAGGTTTGCCAATTATCTATGAAGCCCACATCGTGGTGATGGAGAAACAAGTTTACCTTTTAGGTCACATGAATGAGTTGAAGGGAAGTTATGAACTGTTTCTGAGAGACAAATAACACCAGCATCCTTTTCTAAGCAGCTGACAGCTGGTAACTGTGCAGGGGCGGGTCTAGGAAAGTTTTGCCAGGGGGCCAGGTAGGGCATTAACAGGGAAAGGGGGGGCACAAAGAAATACTTTTCTTTCTTATTCTCATTTAAAATATCTAGCTTTTATTAAATAACTATCTAAATCTTACAACCAAAGTTTTTATCTGACGTAAAATGTATAGAAATCATACATATACCAACAAGACAGTGTACATCACTGTCACAACAGCGTTTGTTTTCATTCAAAGGCTTTATGGCTTTAATACCTGGTGGGCCGGTCTCTAGTCAAAATGCCCGATTTTCTGTCCCAGTCCAGCCCTGCAGGTTAATACGGGCAGTGTTACCATGCCAGCTGACTGTATTTCATCATCAGCCAGTGTTGTTCTTTATCAACATTACCAAAGTTAACCATAAGGCAGCATAGAAAGTATTTACTTGCTTTCAGGTTTTATTCAAATGTTAGTCTTTTCAGTTGTTTCCCCACTTTTTTCCTGTTTCAAAATCAAACACCAGTTTGTGAGAAGATTATTTTCTTTTTTTAATAGGCAGATAAAGTTTTACATTGGCATTGGCTAATTTGTCAATTGTTTGTTACAAATGTTCGTATTTTAATATTCAAAAATGTTTTTGCCCAAAACATATGTGCACCATATGTCAGTAAAAATACTATACAAATATTGCTGCCCTTGAATGCTGAGTAAACACTGATGCACTGATTGTATCTCTTGTACTTTATCAACGCAGTATCTAAAAACTTTGCACCGTAGTGGTTAAAATCTCATTCTAATAAGAGTTAAAAGAGCATTCGGTTATTAGGTTTATAGGGTTATTGAATTATGGTTAACGGTTGGTAGAATTTTTTTTAAACATTATCTGCCAATTACATCTGCCACCCTTCTCCAAATCTGTGCCCCTACCTGCCCCCCCCCCAACAAAAATTTTCTAGACACGCCACTGGGTAGGGGAGGTTCAATTTGCCATGTTGCAAGGAAAGATTAACTTCTGTCTGGCTAGCTTGCCCTGCGCTCAGTGAATCTGCGTTCGACTACTCCGCCTAGGCTGCACTGTCGAGCGCAGATCCACTGAGCGCTCAACACAGACAGCACCGTCAGAAGGAAAGTTGATAAAATAAATTTAAAATTTTGTATTGTTCGATACATATGCGTACCGAACCGAAAGAACTGTATCGAACGGTTCAATATCGATACGAGTATCGTTACACCCCTATTCCCAGGTTGCCTAGCAACCATGATACTAACCGCTGGAAACGTGTCATACAACTTTGTTTGACAGAAATGAAGGAGAACATATTTGTTCATTTGTTTGTTTGTTTGTTTCTACAAGAGCTTTGTGTGATTTGATAAGTATCTGAGGCTGAGACCACAGGACAGTAAAACATGATTTTTGGGCTTCATTTCTGTACTGAACAGTCATTTAAGATTAGCTAGTAAATAACAATTAGCTAATGTTGTTCATGAGACTAAAGTCATATCATTTTGGTAATGTAAATATAATATGGCCAATATTATAGTTATTATATTAATCATTATTAGCTATTACAGCAGTGAACATGAACTCTGTGTCAAATACTGAGCTTCAGTACAGATTCAAGTTGCAGTTATTTACATGTCTTATCACCTTAAATCTTCACTCAAAGACAAGTACCTTTGACTGTGTATATATAGATGTATCATATATAAGAGACAAATGCTGTTCCTTCAGTATGTTGGCATTACTAAATTTGGCTCATTGCTTACATATATTTATAAAAAGAAAATGTACAAGCTGTGATAACTGTTTCTGATAAAATGAAGAGTAGACTGATATATTAAATATTCCTTTATTGGGTGAGAAAATCAGACCATGTCATAACTGCTTTAAGTCATACAGAATAGATATCAGAGCCTTAAACAGGCTGACTTCTGCTAAATGGGTCAAACTGGGCAGAAAGTATACAAACACATAACATCCTTATAGAATATGATGTAACACTATAGATCAACTTACCTCAGAATATATAAAGCATATAAACAATTACAGCAATATGATGCAACAAACACAGCAGTACTACTAATCCAAAATACTCAAAGCTTCATAGAACTGAAACAAACATTTATTTTTAGGTCCATTCTGCTGCTGATACATACTTTAGGTTTCTGAATATTAAACTTGTTGCTGCCTTTCATAGTGTGTAACTTGAAGGCCCTGAGTACTTTCTCCCACACTGAAAACACTGGATTGATAAAGTTATTTGAACATTACCTAATAAGACTGATTTAGGACAGACAATTAGTGATTCTAAACTTTCCTAGCAGTCCTTCACAAACAGAGAACAGTCTGTCTATTCTCTCCATCTATCAGCTGCTGCTGGCTCTTCCTCTTCCTCACACACTGCTGAGTTTGTCCTGGTGGATCATCAGGGGTGCAAAGCCTCACAGATGATGTGCAGCAGTGGGTCCCTCAGTCTGTCCTCACTCTGGACACTTGCAGTTATCACACATGGAAATCAAATGTGTGATAAGCTGCAGGATTCAAACACAAGTGTAATTTATAAATGAATGTTCATACTTTTATTCCACAATCAGAGAAAAAGAAACAGAGAAAGGGAGTGCAGGACAGACAGACAGGTGACAGTCTCAGGTGTATACACTGCTACAAAACAGCACAAAAGAAGGAGGATTTAGTGTTTGTGTTATTACGAGTGCTAAACAAGAAGAATTCCCAGATGGTACAGTGGACACATGTGTGACTCCTGTGATTAAAGCATCTTTCTTTCAGCTTAACGAGTGAACCGTCAGCTCGTTCAAACACACGTTAAAGTCCGTTTGGCTCGACACCACCAAACAGAGGCAGCAATATAACATAGCTAACATTAACAGTGCAGTGAATCCTGCTTGTGCCGTGATATTCAGGACTGCAAACCGAGCAGCATCACTGACTTTCAGCTTGTTGTGTTTGTGGATATATGACTGACTTTAATTATCCATAAAATCATCACATTCTCTGTAAGATTAAGGTCAACTATTGAACTGCGTATATTTTGAAGTAAAGGCTTTAAAACCAAGTTAGTACAAACATTGCTAATGTCACATAACTTTCCCGACATGTGGCCAACAGTAATGTTTTAATGTTCTTCATTATAAAAACATTTGCGCATAAATAAGTGACATAATATTCAGTACTTACTGAAAGTTTACTCTTCGGCAGCTGCGCTTCTGCCGTTTTTTTCGGCAAAATTATCCCTACCACCACCGCGCTATGAAATCTGGGATATGTTGGGCCATGAAGGCTACACCGACCCATCCTTAAAATTCAGGGAAATTAAGGACGCATTTGAGGGCCGCATTTCGAGCAGCCTTTGAATTGGGACAGCCTTCGTCGTGTCGCTGTGACGTAATCGGCATTAATATGCGACCTTTAAGGCTGCAGACCCTGAATTGGGATACAGCCCAAATCCGGTCATTGGTACTTCCTGGCTTGTGTAGTTACTAGGTAACAAAAGCTCAACACTGTTGCAGCGTCCTGGAGCACTTCCGTTGTGTTTTGGAATTTGCATGTATTTTGAGGTTTGCATGTGTTTTGGAGTTTGCAAGTGTTTTGGATTTTGGATGTGTTTTGGAGTTTGCAAGTGTTTTGGAGTTTGTACGTGTTTTGGAGTTTGTACGTGCTTTGTCTCTAGGGGCCACCATAGTGATGGACAGGCTGACAGATGAGTTCAGGCAGGAGTTTCTGTGGACTATAATGTTTGCAGACGACATTGTGCTCTATATTGAGAGCAGGTGGAAGGGAGAGATGGAGGCAGGGCTGGACTGGGACAAAAAAAATGGCCCTAACATTTTTGGTCCACGTGGCTAAAGCTAAAGCTACACTTTAGCTATTAGCACTAAGCAATGACTCATGTTCAAAGTAGCCATTGCTCTACCTGAATCTCTGAAACTCTCCCCTCCTAATTATGTCACTCCTTCTATTTTCTTTCCACTTTAATTTAACCTTCTTGGGTAGAGGTATAGAATGAAAGTCAGAAGGTGAAGCTCCAAGGAGGGGAGGTAGTGAAGGTAGATGAGTTTAAATACTTAGGGTCAAGCATGCAAAGCAATGAGCCTTGCTCAAAAGGATTGAAGAAGAGAGTGCAGTCAGGGTGGTGTGGGTGGAACTGAGTGGTGATTTGTGACAGAAGGACAGCGGAACAGAAAGGTTTACAAGATGGTGGTGAGACCCATGATGTATGGTTTGGACACAGTGGTACTAAAAAAAAAGGACACAGAGCTGAGGCGACAGAGCTGAAGATCTAAAGATTTTCACTGGGAGTGACATAAGTGGACACCATTAGAAAGGAGAACATCAGAGGGACAGCTTAGGTTGAGCTGTTTAAGAGACAAGATTGAAGTGGTTTGGACATGTGCAGGGGAGGAATAACAAAAGATGTTGAATATGGAGCTAGCAGTCAGGAGGAAAAGAGGAAGAACAAAGAGAAGATTGATGAATGGAGTGATGGAGGACATGCAGAAGGTTAGTGTGGCAGAAGAGGATGCTAGGGTAAGGTTGAAGTGGATAATCTGTCATAATCGGAGTCACCAAAAGAAGATCTTTCTGAAAACAGTGAGCTAAATTAGATTAATTAGAGGAAACTGAATGAGAATCAATATATTTTTGATATAAGGATTATGAGGTCCTGTTTACCTAAACCAAACAGATAAATCCTACACAGATTTAGAGTCAGTCATGGGGCTGACCAGTTATTATCCTATTGGTTTAATTAGCTTATAGTAATGGGTAGCGCTAAACCAGTTAATAGTTATAGTTATATAATAGTTAGTACTCTGGAATCTTGGTTTCTTTTTTTAAAGACTACATTTACATGTAAGCATAACCTGATGAACCACCATAAAAAATCAAATATTTCCGTGCTACTTAAATATGCATATTAGTTAGTAAATGAAAAGAAATGGGTTATTTTCAGGAGATAAAACATGGTGGGGCAAGGCACAATTTAAAATCACATATTTTCTTACACTTACATTTTATACAGACATATTTTATACTTTACACTAAAGCTTTTTTTATTTTTTCTTTGTTGTTGTTGTTGTTGTTATTACTATTATTAGTAAAGTGCAGACAGGATTGCTTACAGAGATCGCGGTCTTACCTCATACAACTCTTTTGAACCCAACTACATTTCCCATAACCCCCCTCACTCAGGAAAATATTACGTCACTAAAACATGGCGGATTAGCGTGTGCTTTGGGTCCGCTACTTACCACTCCTCGTCGGTAAATGAAGGCTTATTTCTTCCACAAAACGACATATTCTTAGCCAGGTACGTTAATACAAGTAAAGTAAAAGATGTGGACGCGATAAAATTATCAGTGAAGCGGTCTTAGCTTCAAAACTTCATGAAAAGGGCGACCCAACGCATGCAGAGCGTCACGCTTAAAACTGTTTTTACCCGAGTTTGAATCCAGCTTGTGCACTTTCCCAATCTTTCTCCACCATTAAGATTGCATTTTGCGTAATTTTCACTGGTTTAAGTTGTGTTTGTTGGCTTATTCCACGTCTGGCGGTGTTTCCGAGTGATTTTAAAGCGTTTGTCATCAAACTTAACGGCCTCTCGACTGTCGACGTCACCAGCCCTGTCAACAAAGTAGCTGAGTTTTGCATTTTTCAGTAAAAGAAGAGATCATTTAAATACTTTTTGTGCAGGTGAAGTTTATTGTTTTGTAGGCGGAATATGCCTAAGCTGCAGTAGAGTAAGCTGCTTTTTGTCAACACTGAGACAAAGCAAATGCATATTAGTGTCAAACTCCATCCATGGAGAGATGTTTATGTGTTCATTTCTATTTAGCAAATAATTTATTGAAAAGCTTTATGTAAAGACGAGATTTGGTGCAGAAAAAGATCCCCACCTGTGACTGTAAGGGCATCTTTTCTTGGTTGATTTCCAGAGCACCTTTACAATACCTGAATAAATTTTGATGGCGTATTAGGGCGTTAGATGGAGTTTAGCAGTATTTCATTTGCAGATTGATGGCTATTTGTTCAGTACTGATGCAGCTTTGCTTTCAGGTCAAAATGTTCCGTCGGTCAAGATTTAGTGTGCGTCCCAATGTAAGTACAGCAGGGCGATCAGCATCAGCACCTCCGGAAGCAACTCCAGCAAATCAGGAGGCCAGTGAGGCCCCGAGAGAGGTCGGGGACAGCAACAATGCTAGTGCTCTGACGGATAAGTCCGACATTACCCTGTCAGAAAAAGCTGCAGCTTCAGGGTGAGTTTAAAGTAAAGTGTCTTTGAATTATTTTAGAAGCCTTAAGACTATTTGTTATGTTTGACAACAAAAACTTTTCTTGCTACCGTTTAGGGATGGCAGTGAGCAAAATGTGGATGGTACCAGCTCTTCAGCGGCTGTCCAAAGAAGGAAACGGTTTTCTGTTAAGCCTAAAGTGGCCCCTGGCCGCCCCTCCGCTCTCTCTCGGACACCAAAGTCTCCCATCAAAGCAGTCTCTCAAACATCTGTTGATTGCTCTGGTGCGGGCCTTGACAAGGTAAAAGCATCCAGTCAAACGGGAACAACAGCAACTCCAAAGGGACTCCAGTCTCCAAAGCGACGCAGGCCTTCAGAAGACAGCAAGCTGCCTAAAATTCAACCTAAACCCACCTCCATTTCTTTGGACGCTTCAGAACCTTCAGCTGTTTCCTCAGCTGTACAGTCAGTAGAACAAACCCATCTTCCAGCAGACAGTAGCAAACAGTCAGAGAACATTTCAGACAGACAAGTTAAGGAAGCTCATCCCAGACCACCAGATAGACCCTCCATACCAGACAAAGAATCTACTGAACTATCAGAGAAAGCCAAAACACTTGCATCATCAAAGACTGTGCCTTCACTGACACCATCGGCACTCTCCCTGAGTAGACTTCTAAATGACCCATCAGACGTACAAAGGCTTGTGAAGGCTCAGAAGCTCAGAGATTTGCTCAGAGAGGAGAGACGCAAAGAAAAAGTGAGTCCTTGTCATTAACTAAGCATTTTTAGCCACCTTTTCTCAGCTTTCTGAGTTAAATAATGTATTAATCAGATATAAACTGTTAGCTTTATCATGATTTGTTAACTGAAAGGTGTGATGTCATTTGATTCTGCAGAAACTTAAGAAAGCTAAGGCCGTTTCGAAGGTATTTAATTTAGATCCTGCCAAAATGACCATGCGGGACCTTATCCATTATCTTCCAACGTCTAACCCCATGACGTGAGTATCTTGCAAAGTTGTGAAACTCATGTAATTATGTGATGTTAAAGTGTGGGGAGGCCATTGTTCAGGAGGCAGGCAGGAGGCACATTGTCTACTGTTCAGAAGGTTGGTGGTTTGATGCTCGACTGCTCCGTTGTGCACGCCAAAGTATCCTTGGCAAGCAGCTACAAGTTGCTTCCGATGTGTTCATCGGTGTTAATGTTAGGTAGAAAGCACTTAGATGCAAAAATGTGCTTTTATGAATGTGTGTGGAAATGGGTGAATGAGATTGCATGAAGTGCGCTCCTGTAGAACAGTCCAGTCCATGTACCATATATTTCACTTATGATGTTTTATGTTGATGAACACTGATTTTACTTGAGAAAACTGAATTTTGAAATTCTTCCAGATCTGGTGTAGAAGAATTGACTCAAGAGAATGAGACTGTGCTCCCACCTTCACCAGGAAGAGAAGCGTATGTTTGTCCTGTCATATTCTTTAAATCATTTTTTTAATGGTTTGTCTATGTTAAGCCTGTAATTCAAATGGAAATTACTTCAATGTTTGACATGCTTTTTTGTCAAAGTTTCTTATAATATTTAAGTTAAAAAAGTTGTTTTTTTTAATGCTGCAGAAGGACACACATGAATCGTGTTCTCACTGTGTGCAATTGCTGATCATCTGTTGTTCCTCAAAGAAAGAGTCATAAACACAGTTTTTCATCACAAAAAGTATTATGAAAAAAAATCAAACAAAACAAAGTTGAACACTAGAATTGAGTTTGTCCCAAGCCAAACATTCTTTTAACGTGTTAATTCACAGTCTGTTTGAATCATTGCAAAGTGACTACACATCTGATACAACAGAGAACTTGGTTTAAGTGTTTGAACTTTTTGGCGCACTTAATTGTGGAGGCAGCCGTGCATTTTAAACAGTTTGTCTTTCAAAAGCTGTGGCTTGCTGCACGTTTCAGAATGTGTAGAAAGTTTGTATACCAGTTGCTTGTAATAAATTGATTTTTCTTTATTTTCTTTCTTCTTCTTTTTTAATGTTTTTTTTTTTTTTAAAGGTCTCCAGAGCAGGCACAGGAACCTGAAATCCCCCCTAATACCATGGGCAACACAGAGGAAGAAGCAGAGGAGGCAGAGGAAGAGCAGGAAGAAGCACTTATGGTTCCTCAAGTCAAAGTTGCAGAAGATGGCTCACTGATCATTGACGAAGAGAGGTCAGTAGAGATTTGTAGACCATTTGATCTGTATCCCCGGGCGTAGGGATAGCTCATTAGGTAAAGTGGTCGTGCCATGATTGGAAGGTCGGGGGTTCGAATCCACTGAACTGCTACCCTGAGGTACCCCTGAGCAAAGTACTGTTGTGATGGATTGGTGGCTGCTCACTGCTTCACTGAGTCAATGGGTTAAATGCAGAGAGTAATCGCCCTACAGGGGATTAATAAAGTATGCATTATTCTTATTATTATTTTTATTATTTTGCCCCATCCATATAAAATAATTGCTTTCCTATTATGATATTGTCGAATGTTTGAACCATTTATAGGCTTTTTAAAACCCTTTCATCTTATCTCTCAGCTTAACTGTGGAAGTCCAGCGAGCCAAAGGGCCAAACCCAGCAGAGAATCGAGACCCCATCTTTGAACGAGGCTCCACTACAACTTACTCAAGTTTCAGGAAACTGAACCATGCAAAACGCTGGACCAGCGAAGGTGAGACAGCCACAATATTAAAGTAACCTTATGCAAAGCAGCACTGGCCTTGCAGAGCAAAAGAACGAGACATTGGAAGCAAATCTGTGGGTTGTGTGATGGGTCTTGTTTCCCCATCCCACGGATACTTTATCAGATTGGGATCTCAGGAGTTCTTAGGTTGGATCAATTCATTGTGCTCTTTGTTATTTCCTTGACTCCTGCTTGAGCAGTTTTTGTTGTGTTGCAGGCAGCATTGATCTTCTGAGGAGGCTATTGCTATCAGGGACTGTTGCAACATAGATACTGTATATAATTTGGTGATTAGCAAAGTCCTGTTTTGAAGCCTCATGCAGAGCATTTTCACCAAATGTGATAGGCAAAGTTAATCCGAGACACGCCACGTTTATATGGTAATGACTGGTTAATTACAAGTTTGCCTGCACTAAACTATAGCTTGTTGTATCCTCCTTTCTGACCAATGGGGACCATAAAACAAAGAACAAGAGAGCAGCAGTAAAGACATTTTAATTTACTTGCTATTAGAAATATTGCAGGTAAAGGCTCGTCTGCACTGACTCGTCTTTTCAGGTCCTGAAGCCATCTTTTATATACAGTCTGCAGTAATAGTTAAGAGTGTGGCATGTGTCTAATTGAATGCAGAAAATTACAACATTATAACCACACAGCCGATGCTGTGCACTTCACACGTGAATGGTTGTAATACAGTGGCTTATCAGGTAAGATAAGTCACATATATGGTAACATATTAAGTGTTTTTATTATTTTGTTTTGATGCCTTTTTTGTGACTTTTCTTCTTAAATTTGTTTTCATCAGAGACAGACATGTTCTTCCTGGCAGTTAGCATGGTGGGGACAGATTTTTCTATGATTTGTCAACTGTTTCCACACAGAGCTCGATCAGAGATAAAGGTCAGCGATAAACACAAGTATGCATGATAAGAAGAAAGAGTTTAAAGTTGAACTAAATACACAGAACTGCAATTTTGAATTTGATCTTTCAGAACAAATTCAAGAAAGAAGAACGAGAGAATGTTTGGAGGATTGACAAAGCTATCAGTAAGTATTTAGTAATAATCTTCGAATGTAATTATTCACGTATGTAAATGGTAAATGGCCTGCATTTGTATAGCGCTTTTCTAGTCCTTAAGGACCCCAAAGCGCGTTACACTACATTCAGTCACACACGCATTCACACACTGGCGATGGCAAGCTACATTGTAGCCACAGCTGCCCTGGGGTGCACTGACAGAGGCGAGGCTGCCGGACACAGGCACCACCGGGCCCTCTGACCACCACCAGTAGGCAAACATGGGGTTAGTATCTTGCCCAAGGATGCATGCAGCTAGGAGGCAGCCTGGGATCGAACCACCGACCTTCTGATTAGTGGCTGACCTGCTCTGCCACCTGAGCTACAGCCACCCCATGTCATTTAAAGGTCATATTTAATTGAAAACGGTAAAAAGACAATATATCAAATTTCAAAAAAAGAACCCGGAGAAGCATCAAAAGTAATATAATATTAATTAGTAACATAACTAGAGAGAGAGGAGATTATGCAGCATAGTGGGAAATACACACGCACACAAAGTTCTGTGTTTTTGTTTAGTTAATTATAGAATCCAAAGTCTTCACAGTATTGTATGTTTTCCCCTTTTTTTCCCTTCACATTTTACACAGTTGCCAAACGTTTTGGAATCAAAATAACCAAATGATTAACGTTCTGTGTGTACATTCTTAAATTTAATTTAAGTTGGCTGATGATTGTTTTGTAGGAGAGAGGCGCAAACTGGACATAGAGTACTTCTCTAAGCTGTTAGAAAAGATTTTGGAATATCAGAGAAGTAAGAAGAAACTGAGATCAGTGGCTGAGAAGAAACCGTCCCAAAAGGGCAAGAGAAAGACAAAAGGTAAGATACGTCAACGTGATTTCTTTTCTCGTGTGATCATTGTAGGGTGTATGTGAATATTTGGGAATTCTCCTTTAGCTTTTCCCAATTCAAAAGTCTATGTGCTCTTATTCCTTCTACAGCCAAAAAATCGGGAAGGAAACTGAGTGATGTGGAGGAGGAAGATGAGGAGGATGAGGATGGGAAAGAGGTCCTGGGGTTGGAAGAGGAGGAAGAGGAAGGGGAGAAAGAGAATGAGGATCTCTGTAATGATGGAGAAATTCCTGTTTCTGACGCTAAGACAAAAAGAGGCAAAAGAAAGAAGAGACAAATTGCTCTGGATGAGGAACCAAATGACAAGAGAACCAAACGAGTGAGCACTGAGCAAGGTACAGGGACTGTGAGCGGTTTTGTTGTTACAAAACATGTAGGTATGTGGTGATTTCGTGGTGACTACCTTTTGTCTAACTGTTTAAGGGTAATAACTTTTTTTTTTCAAATCAGTACTCGTTTCCCCATGTTTTCTTGGCTTTTGTTAAAGTGCCACGCCATTTTTATTTTGCTTTTAAATTCTCAGATGAGGACGGCGTATGTGAAGAACCTGAGGCAGAGCTTCCTGACAACCACAAAGACTCAGACACGTAATGACACTAAAATCATATTGCTGTGAATATTATTTTTTTTGTACATATCTCTGCGATTAAAATCAGTTTCTTTCAAATGTTTAGGTCAGAGAAAACTCAAAATGCAAATACAGCTAAGGACACTGCAATCAAGCCAGCTAAACTCTCACGAGGCAGAGCATCAAAACCACTACTGCCTTTAGGCCGCAAATGGAGTAAAAAGCCTTCACCTTGTACGACAGCTAAAAGTACTTCATTGGATGAAGAAGATGAGAGTGTAAGTGATTGAACTTGTAATAAGGTTATTTTATTTTCTGTTTATAAGCCTTGAAACCTTTTTATGAATACTGGCTTTGCTTTACTGAAACTTACTGTAGGTAAATAAAGATCCATCATCTTTAAGCCAAGCCAGCAGGCAGCCAGTCGGTGATGATATTTCCTCAGAAGGGGAGGAGGAGGATGCCATTGTTAAACCTCCAAGACCTACCAGGTACATGAATTTAATTTACTGAAAAACACTGTATCCACTGTATCCAGCGCTTAACACATTTGTTAGACCACCTTTCATAAAAATAAGAAAACACAAATATTTTAGAAATCTTTCATAAACTTTATTAAAACTAAAAATTAAATATTTGTTCAGCATATTTGTCCAGGAGTGAAGGATTTCAAACTGAATTCATGTTTGTATTCCCAGATTTCAGCCGGCACACTAGACTTTTTTGAGAAATTAGCAATTAATCAAAACAATTAATCAATTAATTCAATCAAACAAATGTTTCTGTTCACGAAGCAAGCAAATAGCTGTAATTTGACATCTTAATAAAAAAATAATAATGTGCTTTACTATTTTTCTCAGCATTTTTGTAAAGATGGTAAATTTGAAAAATTATTCCTTGGCATTTAAAAAATGACTTTGATTAAAGAGTTTACACATACTGATGGATTCACCATTACAGAAACATATGAAAATGTTTTTTGTAGTTATCAATACTGTTAAGACAGGGTTTCTTGTCATCTAACATTGTCTGGTGGGCTGATAGATTTAAGAACAATATTCCTATTGATCATGAATAAAGTGTTTTTATTAGTGTTTCATTTTGTTTTGTAGATGTGGTAGAGTGCCTAAACCCATCAAGCCCCTGACTTATCCAGCCAAAGATGAAGTACACTCGTCTGCATCTGAAACTACACCAGCCTCAGCAGCTGGGTCCACTGCATCTGCTGCTAAGCCAAAATCCAAACAGGCAGCCAAGAAGAGAATCCTACCACAGCATGATTTGGCCCCAAAATCCAAAAAGTGTAAACTTGTCACTCTCACGGCTTCTCAGACAGAATTTAGTGACGAGGACAGTCATCAATGGCAGGATGAAGAAGTGGAGGAGGTGGAACTCGCAGGTAGCCCCAGTAAAGACAGCAGTGCACCTGTGTTTGTGCCTGCCGGCCTGCACACTCCTCGTCCTGAGATTAAAGAAGTGGATGAGACAATTGCTGAGGTATGATAAACATTTTCTCCATCACATGCCTCACTAAAACACCAATCATTCTTTTTATTTTGAAATAATTCCCATGACAAACATTTTTATGTTTTGCTTTACTTTTTATTTGCACATGGTTTTACATTCCAATCTTCCTCTGACTCCTCCTATGCCACCTGTAGCTTGATATCTTGGCCACTATGCCTGATGTTTTGGGCATTTCCCAAGATGCACTTTGCCCCGATTCTGCTTGTGAGCAGGCACAACATGAGACAGGGTCAGCTGAACCATGTGAACATCAGTTGGACCTGTTGATTGTAAGTGACCTATGCTTAAGAATTAAATCATTAACCCCAATAACAGATCTGGGGTTAATGATTATCATTCCAGAGCACTAATCTTGAAAACACAATTTTATCTATTATTAAAGGATCAAAACTGAGTAAGTTCAACCTTTTATTTTTTTCTGCAGTGTCTTTCCATTTTTGTTTTGAATACATGTATTCAGTATGTGGTTGAATTACTTACACAGCAATCAGGCAAAACATTGTGGCCACAGACAGGTGAAGTAAATAACATTCATTATCTCATCATTGCACCTGTTACTGGGTGGGTTATGTTAAGCAGTAAGTGAACATTTTGTCCTCAAAGTTAAAAAAAATTGAGGGCAAAATGTAAAAGGATTTGAGTTTGACAAGACTCTTTTGGGACTTTCTCGGTCTGCGGTATCTGTCAATGAAGGAAGAATGGTGAACCAGCAACAGGGTCCTGATAGGCTCACTGCTGCATGTGGGGAACGTGCATCAGGGCTGGCTTGTGTGGTCCGATCCGACAGATGAGCTAGAGTATCTATATCAACAAGTTAATGCTGGTTTTGATTGAAAGGTGTCAGAACAAACAGTGCATCACAGTGTATGGAGGTGCATACCACAGACAAGCCAGGGTTCACATACTGACCCCTGTCCTTCACCGAAAGTGCCACTTGAGCATCAGAACTGGACCATGGAGCATTGATAGAAGAAGGTGGCCTGGTCCAAATAATCACATTTTTTTTTTAATGTCACGTGGTTGGGTGCATTTGCGCCTCTTACTTAGGGAACACCAGGATGTGCTATGGGGAGAAGGCAAGCCGCCAGTGGCAGTGTGACCTTGCGTCCTGCCAACCATATGGATGTCACTTTGTCATGCACCACCTACCTAAGCACTGTTTCAGACCACCCTCATTTGGCCTCATTTGGAATGATAATGCGCCCCGCCACAAAACTAAAATGGTTCAGGAATCGTTCGAGGAGCACAACAAGGAGTTTGAGGTGTTGACTGACTCCCAGATTCCCCAGACTGCAGTCCAATTGAGCAGCTGTGGAATGTACTGGACAAACAAGTCTGATCCATGGACAGCCCCACCTTGCAACTTATAGGACTTAAAAGTTGCTAATATCTTGGTGCCAGATACCACAGCACAGCTAGAGGGGTTCTATTGGAGTCCAAGCCTCGACAGACCAGGGCTGTTTTAGCAGCAAAAGCAGGATTAACACAATATTAGGCCTGTGGTTATAATGTTATGCCTGATCGATGAAAATTATAACATGCATAAATAACAATGTGGTTTGTAGTAAACCAGTTCAGTGATCAATAAGATTAGAAAGGTGCCTAAAATGTCATCTTTATTTGCTATACAGTCAACTGTAGATGTACATATCTGTACAGATGTGTACAGATGTAGAAAAGAAATTGTAAATGAATCAGTGTACTGTACTTCATGTTTTTGTAAAACAGCTTTTGTGAATAGAAAGGAGAGCTTTTGGTGTTATTTATGATATGTGTGTTTGCTTTGCAGGATGTTATAGAATTCATTTCTTCAGAACATGCAGAAGGTATGTTGAAGATGTTTTAGGATTATTTGCTTATGAATTTTATATATAGTTTTAGATTTAAAGTTCATATTTTTTGTTTGTCTTTTTATTTCAGTATCTGAAGATCAGAGCTACAACGAGGCTGCTCAAACCCTGCTGACCATCGGAAACCTGAGTCACGTCTCTCAGTCGGAACAGAATCAAGTAGACATACGAGATCATGTAACAGGTTAGAAAGAGAGAAAAGAGTCATTATAATGGACAATTTCATGTGTTGTTAGACTGAGCAACAGTCAATGTAAAATGTGACATTATATTTAACTGCAGGGATGGCATCAGCTGATGTGAATGAAACCACCCACCTAGAAAAAGAGCTTGTTTCCAATGCTGCTGTACAGGAGGAAAGTGCCACTCCTTCCGTGTCTACATTTGATCATGATGTCACACAGACATCGGAGACTGTGGCCACTGTGGAACAACAAGTTAGCAAAACAGTCAGTGATGAAATGGCAGTTAAAACCAGTGATGAGCCACATCCAGAGAGTTCAAACAAAAATACTCTACAAACTAAGAGAGGTCACTTTTCCAAAATAAAACCTAAACCTAACCTTAGTCGAGTCTCCAGGACTGTACAATCCAAATCCCAACCAGATATATCTGCAGCAAGGACAGCTGAAGAAAGCCACACAGAGTCTGCTAACATTAAAGATTGTTCTCCAGCATTGCTAAAAGCTGACATTTCCTCTACTGAAGTTAAACTAACAGCAAAGCCATCTGAGAGCCAACCAGATATTGTTGGGGTTGAATCAGTTGCAGAAATCCAGTTCCAGAGTCACAGCTTTTCTGAATCTACATTTGAACCACATAGGGATCAGGCCACGAGAGAGACAAAGTCATTATCTGAGCCCACAGATGAAAAACTTACTTCCCATGTTGAACCTTTTGAGACTGGTTTTAAGGATCCGCCAAACTCTGACTCACTCATCACAGAGGTTGAAGAGGAGTTATGTTCAATTGTGTCCCCAGCCAAGGAGAGCAGTGATAAACCTACGGGTGAAACACACGCAGGAGAATTATCTGTCACTGAAAAAGGAGAAAGTGAAGTCTCAAATACTTGCCAATCTAGAAGGAGTCGATTGCAAAAAGTCAAACCTAAACCAAACCTGTCACAGACCTCAAGGTCTAAACCTCAAATCACAATACAGGTTGAAGAGAGAGGCTCAATTTCAGACCCTACATTCCACAGAAAAGCAGAACCGTCATGCACCACGTCTGAAGAGCAGGTTCAAAGCCCAGACCTTGATTCAGTAAAACCGTTATTGAATTTAGGCTCTGCTCCTACACCCCCAGATGAACTGTCCACAAATAAGGAGAAAAAGCCAGATGCTGAATCACAACAGAGTACCCAGGAAAACCAGAACTCTGAATCCCAGTTTGAACATGGCAAGCAACCTAGCAGTGACACGGGGTCAACTTCTGAGTTCACTCTTGAAAAAATGACATCCCATGTTGTAGCTACTAAGAGTAGTTGTGATAAGGTGGTGACAACTCACTCTGCAGTTACAGTGTCGCAAGTTGGACAAGGGGCTAATGTAGATTCAGCCCCAGTCCAAGAAAGTTGTGACCAGCCTCCTGTGTTTATCACATCTGTGGAAGAGCTACCAGTAATTCAAAAAGAGGGTGAAGTTCAGGGTGAAGCATCTACATTTCAGTTGAGAAAGGCTCGATTACCAAAATTCAAACCCAAGCCAAATCTGCTACAGACATCAAGAACTGGAAGATCTAAACCACAAACCACAAAGCAGCCTGAAGAGAGAGACCCCATCCCAACGCAAGACCCCAAATCTTGCAAACAATCAAGATGCTTAACCACAGAGGATGAACAACCACAATCATCATGCTCCGCTTCTCCTGAAAAACATGTAGAAAGTGTAGATACTCTTTTACCAACAACCACAGATGGTAGACCGGACTTAGGTGCAGTAATAACGGATTGCGGTCCCTCACAATGCCAGAACTTGGAATCTGAGTTTGATCTCAAAGGGAATCAAGTCACTAATGACACAAAGTCGTCATCTGAGCCCACAGAGGAAAAAGTTCAGTCCTGTGTTGAAACAGCCAAGAGTGTTTTCAATAATTCAGCAACATCAGACTTGGCGATCTCAAAAGTTGAACAGGAGCCATGCACAGAATCAGAACCAGGTCAAGAGAGCGCCGAGAAACCTCCTTCATGTGTTTCACATCTAGAAGATTTACCTGTCAGGCAAAAAGAAGTGAACAAAGACACAACTCCTTCACCATCTAGAAGGAGTCGAATGCAAAAGGTCAAACCTAAACCAAATTTAGCACAGTCCTCAAGAATTTCAAGGTGTAAACCTCAAACTGTAAAACTGGCTTTAGAGAAGGACTTAAGCCCAACTTCAAACATGAGATCACCTGAAAAAACAACAGCAAAGGTGGAACCACAACCAGTATGCACCCTGTCCTCTGAAAAACTGAGTGAAAACACTGACCCTGCTTCAGTTTTAAAACCATCAATAAATATAGTTTCTACATCTACACTCTCGGAGGAGCTATCAACAAATGACGAGTCTAGTTTAACAAATATTAGACTAGACTTGGGTGCAGCAACTTCAGATCAGAGTGCCTCAGAAAACGTGAACCTCTCTGCATCACAATTTGAACCCAGCAGGGATCAGGTCAGCAGTGAGACAAAGTCAGCATCTGATCCAGAAAAAAACATGCCTTGTATTACCACATCTGTGAGTAGTTGTAAAAATGTGGTAGCACCTGACTCAGCACTCACAGTCTCACAAGCTGGGGAAGCAGGTGATGCAGAATCAGCCTCACTCCAAGAGAGCAGCGTCCACCAGGCTGTTCTTGTTGCACCTGTTCAAGAGTCACCGCTTAATCAAGAAAAGAGTGAAGCTGAATCTGCTTCTCAGTTGAGGAGTCGTCGATTGCAAAAAATCAAACCCAAACCAAACCTGCAACAAACACCAAGAACTATGCAGTCAAACTCGCAATCCACAAAAAACCCTGTTATACACACGCAGGTTGTGGAAAAATCCTGTAGGCAGACTTGTGTGTCTGAATCAAGTGACTACAGAATGAAAGATGCAGAAGCCCAGCCATCTTGCAGTCCTACCTCTCCAGAAAAATCAAATGAATTTAAAAGTCCTGATGCTTATTCAGTTTCTGAACCATCACTGGAATCTGGCTCTTCTAATAAATGCCAAGAGGAAATATCTTCATCAGAGAGGGAAAAGACAGATGCTGTATGTGGCCCAATGTCAAGCTCAGTGAGCTTGGAACAAAATATCCCACAAAGATTGCGGCGGTTTCCCAAAGTCAAACCGAAACCTAATTTGGGATCATCCTCTAGAATTACACAGACAAAACTACAGCCGGCTGATATCCGTAAATCTGCAGAACACGTTGATACAATCTCAAATATAGCACCAGCACAAGACCCTGGGGACAATAATGATGCACAGAAATCTGTGAAATTGCCAGAGAAAAACCTAACATCAGGACATTGTTCAATAAATGTAGAAGTCTGTTCAGTAACATCTCAACCTGTAGACTCGGAGAAAGCACTGGGCACCTTAGACAGTAAGGATACCCATCCAAATGATCCCAGCTCTCCTCTTGGATGTTTGGCACAAGTTAATGAACAACAAAGTGAACATGACCATCATTCAAGTAATTCTGAAGTCCCTCTGGTTCCTGTGAACCAAGTGTCTTCCACCCAGGTAAGCTCAATAATAACTGTTTTGTCTGGTCTTTAATCCTTTTACAAGCTTTGCAATCAAATCTGTTAATGTTGTGTCAAGACTTGCTAATTAATATAAGTTAATATTATATATCCAATCCTAACAGGGGTAGTTTGAGGTATTCTCCGGTAGTCAGTAGTTGAGTTTCCTTAAATGTTTCTCTAATTCTCCTAATCCTAGAATACATCAACATTAAGTACAAACGACATCCAAAGTTTTCCAATATTTCATGAGAGTAAGTCAATCATATATTATGTTCCAGTCATATCACTTAAATTTTGTGTAAACTTTATCTAATGTTCTTCTTGATTTGTTTATTTATTTGTTTTTTCTTTTTTTAAATTTCAGTGCTGCCAGAGAAGGTGCCTTCAGATCCCGACGAACCGTTTTTCATCCTCTCTCTGACTGAGATCCCGCTGTCCTCATCAGGGGAGGTGGTGAACAGTGCAACTGAGAACCCCTCTTGTCTTTCTGTAACAGAGTCATCAATACCTCAACCAAGGTTTGTGTCTGCTTTTAATCAACTAGCTGCGTGAGCAAGCATGTAGTCTGTTTAGTTTGGTGTCTAATTCTGTGCCTTTCTTCATCCTTTAGCGGTGTTTCTGGAGAGAGTGTGGCAGCAGCAGGAGAGGGGTCTCTGTCTAATGTCCCCATGCCCATGTTCAAAGAGATAAAGAGTGTGACAGGCCTCATCAGTGTGGAAGAGACTGTGCTGGACCCATCTACACTGATTGTAAGTAAAGCTGTAAAGAAGAACTGTTGGCGTTCAGAATGTGATTTTTTTTTTTTTTAATCTTTTTCACATGCTGTGTTTTTTCCATCCATCAGGATCATAACATCCAGAAAACAGTGGATCCACAGGGTAGAGTGACTGCCTTATTCTGTCACTTTCAAGCTACTGATTGTCATGCTGATTCATGCTGTGTAACTTTAATTTTGTGCTTTAATTGAGCAGAACATACTACGGACAATCCACCAAAGTTTCCAGATGCAGTGGACAATAATGAGCCTGAAGCAGCACTTAACAAGCAGAGACAAACAAGTATTGGAAGAAGAGGTATGCAGAGGATAAATACATACTCACCAAATGCACTTCAAAAAATGTGTGAACATTTTTTAAATGTGAACATTAAATGTTGCTTTTTCACCCTGTATGAATCTTTCAACCAGCCAAACTGCAAGTTAAACCCAATGCAGCGAGGAGAAAACAAACCAGCAAGACCAAGTCAGTGAAAGCAGCGGAGTCAGCGCCTACCCAAACAAACACCACCCAGGAGCCAAAAGCCAGTGATGCTGTCACGGAAGCTCAAAGGGGAAGCTGCAGCCGTGATGAGGAGATTGAGATGGAAGCTCAAACTTCACAGAGGTGTGTGAGGTGGGTGAAGAACGGTTTCATTTTGAAAAATTTGCTCTGATTTCACATTGGCTTCTATCAATTATTGAGAAATGTTGAATTTTTTCTAATATCCAACAGAAAACCCAAAGGCTCTCATTCCTCGCTTTCTGTAACAAAGAAAACCAGTCCTGCACAACATCTTCCACCTAGCAAACCAGTTTCCAAGCGATCTAAGCTTAAAACTCCATTGACTGAAGGACAACAATCTTTGCCAGAGCCTGTAGCCTCCACATCACATGATGTCCCTTCCAAACAAAGTTTGACACAGCCACTAAAAGAAACCAGTCCAGCATCGATTACACTGCTAACACAAACAGCAGTGAACATCAGAGAGACCTGTGATCAAAGTCCCAGGAGCCCAGATCCTAGCACTTCACAGTGCACAGAGGTAAGAAAGGTACAGGTGGATTGAAGCTGTTTTTCATTCAGTGTAGTTCATACACGCTCACATGGAGATGTGCTCTTTGTTTTGTTCCTTCTTAGCAGGATGACTGTGTGGACAGCTGTGCTCTTGAAGAGGAGCCCACCAGTGTGTCTCAGTACTTCTTAACCAACATTTTCACAGAAGTGGATGAGGGGTAGAAGCCACCTATGTAGTTGGATTAAGAAGTGGAATTTGTTGGCTTTTCAAATTTTTATTTGTGTAAATAATAATTTATAACTGAAAATTTGTTGTTGTTGTTTTTGCTTTTAGTTTTAATTCTTTATTCACCATACTGATAAATACAGTTTCACATTTGCAAACATTTACTAGAGTATCAGTTTGTTGAAATAACATTTTAAACCTCAGCTAGTTTAAATATTAAAGCACTATACAAATGGATAACAAAACATTTGTGACTCATAGTTTGACTGAAGTGGTGGCAGCTTTTGGTGAATTTTTCATAAAAAATACTTCAAACCTCAGATGTCTTACCTATTTTTTTCTTCTTTTTGATACAACTGTGAATTTGTAAATACTGTACATGGTAGCAACTGCTTTTCTTTTTTTAATATATTTTTTTTGTCCGTTCTTGATTAATTTTCAGATAACTTTGACCTCAGGAAGAAAAACACAGTTCGGTAGATTAAGACCATGTACAGTTGTACATTTCAATGTAAAGCCTTTTTTGTCTCTTCTGTGTACTTTAGAAATGTAACATATGTGGAAAAATAAAGACAGAAATTCTGTTTTTAAAAAAAGGAACCCATTCAAAACATAATAATCAAACTATCAAAGAGTTTCTGCTGTATGTTAATATGTTTATATATAGTGTTGAAATAGTAGTCACTGACTGTACCACACAGTTATGCACCGTTTGACTTCTTGTTTCATACAAACACATTGTGTTTTCTACCCTAAGGGTTACATTGGCTCACTGAAAGTGAAAGATTTAATTCTGTAACATCTGAATAAAAAGTATTACACCTAGATTTGTCTTGTCTTAATGTACATGCATGCTAGTTTGCTATTGAAAATGGGTTTACAGCCTGCTGATGAAACAAAAAAGCAAATAATAACAAAGATGCTTAAGAATGAGTAAGGACCTAACTGTAAGCTAACATGTTGAGCATCACTTCCCTTACAACTGCTGATCCAGGCACCTTGTACTAACTAGATAATGACAAGTTGCTAAACCCAAGTATATAATGGTGGCATTAAAGCTGCTAATCATGTATTATATGTTACCCCAACATGTGCTGCTGATTAGTTCTCATTACTCAAGTACTGCTTTACCATTACTTACCAGTTCTTTGTAAATTTTAATAAGAGTGAAGCCTTGCACACTCCTTCAGGATCACCTCATTGCTATGCAGTAATTCTTCCTAGTTTGCCACAAAGGTAGCCAAAAATGAGCATGAAAATGTGTTTAATTGACAAGCCCTGGTTTATTTTGAGTGTCGCCATTAATTTCATGATAATCTATAACATGTTGCCAAATATGTCATGTAGTTTTGGATACTGGATGCATATTTACAATGTTCCCTTGTTTATTGTTGTTCCCTAATGGTATCATTGTTCTGAACAAAAATAGTTATCTTATATTTTATGGTTTGCCCGTGTTTGGATTGCTCTATATTTAGGTGTTTGTGGTACTTATGCTGGAGCTAATGGCTAAAAGACTAAAACGTTTGAGACTTTAATCCCTCATGCTGCAACCTCTTGTAGGGAGGCTTAAGACTGTTTTGATCTCTCTGTTGAGCAACTGACTGCTCCGTCTGCAGGTCCGCTCTTAACGCTGTTTCACTCAGCTATGAGATTATCCAGTTCGCTCAGTGTACTTCCTGACTCAGCGGTGGTGGAACAGTCCTCTTACGTCCTGCACACAAGGAAGATGAATAATAATATGCAGGTTAGTAAAACCATATTATTTTAATATTGACTGACTTTTAGATTAATGTAAATAGTGATTTGATACATTACTTTTGACGATATCTAAAAATCTAGGTGTAAAATGTAACCTTAATTGTTAACTTCATAGATCTGTAAATATCTGAACAAGGAATGGTGTCCATGCATAACAGACAGCCTATCAAATAAAACAAAAAACAATTTTAAATGGTATTTTTAGCACCTTGTTGCAAAAACACATCAGAATGCCAAAACTATTTACCTAGCATGGTGTGAAGTGTGACCTCAAAGAAATTGAGGAAACTGGACCAAGTGAGCATAAAAAAAGATGTTGCAGGCCTAAAAATTATCTACAGCACAAAACAGCATTCATTAAGAAAGGGGGAATAAAATAAAGCAAAGACTTGACACAGGGCCTGAGACATGCAGGTGGCCCTTCAGATGATCCATCTACTGCTCACTGAAACTTAATCAGAAATAAAGAATAAGAATCACCAATTCTTAAGGAAGAGAATACAGGAAGAAAAGCTGTAGCTATGCCAAACAACGCAAAAACTGGCCTGTGACATTGACATTTTTATTGACATTTTTAGTTAGTTTACAAAAACAAATAATGATATGCCAGTCATGGATTGGCCTCCTCTGAACCCAGACTTCAAGATCCTTGAAGCAGTGTGGGATCATCTTGATACAGAACAGAACAAAAAGCAGCCCACATCCAAAGAAAAGCTTTGATTGTTCTTCAAGAAGCCCGGAGAGTTATTCCTGAAGACAAAGACATTACAAGAACGGTTGTCTAAGAGAACCGAGGCTGTGATCAAGGATAAAAGTGGTCATACTGAATACTGGCTTTCAAGCTCAATAGAATAACACAAACTATGATTTTGCCTTTATAATATATTTCAATTAATGTTTGCAAGTTTCAATTAATTGCTTAACCTATTTCCCATTTTCCATGCACACATTTGCCACTGTACTATATGTGAAAGAAAAATGAATTTACTAAAACATATTTCTAGATCTGGGAGACAAACAACTGTAAAACTAGAGTTTGTTTAATTATTTGAGCTCTGTTCATAGTGAATTACACATACCAACAAAGCTTAGGCTCAGAAAACATAACCGAATTATGCAACAGTCCTCTGATCACTAAAGCTGTACTTCACCTCAAATGATGACTTGTTAATCACTTCAGAGGAGTGCGAATAAGAGTTCTTTGTCAAACAGGTCTGATAGTTAACAGCAATAAGTATATAATGATTGGAAATTTACTGTTGATAGTCATGCTACCTGATGTGTGTCTGCTCACGTGCACTTTAGATCTTTATATTGTAATGCCCACATTGTGGAGTAATAAACCAGTACTCTCAAACAGAGAAAAGCTCATTAGGAAATATGCTTCTAAGTGGATTGAGCATAAAGAATTCCTTGAAGGAATTCAATCTGCTGCACATGGACACACTACTATATTTATACTTCTCAAAAACATCCTTGTTAACACAAACCTTTAACAAGAACCTTGGCACTGCTTATATATCCAAGGATTAAAGTGATGCACCAACATCTTCTGAGCTCTTATGTAACAGCTGGTAATTAAAGTCAATAGCACAAAATCTTTGACAATGCCCTTTGAATTCTGATATCATTGTCTTTTCTTTTACACAAATCTGTGGCAGGATACTGCAGTGCTTCAGCACATTGAGAGGGAGGTACGCATGCGTGAAGGAGCTTGCAAGCTACTGGCAGCATGTTCCCAAAGAGAGCAGGCCCTGGAGGCCTCCAAGAGCCTCCTAACCTGCAATACCCGCATCCTGGCCTTGCTCAGCCAACTACAGAGGATGAGGAAAGTACAAATCCTACAAAGTGTGGGATGCAGGTCAGATAATTGAACTATATACTGAGGATGATGTAAATATACACTTGTATCATAGAATAGAAACAAATCATGTTTGTGCAAAAATCCATGGCTCTAGCCTGCAATTAGAGTTCAGTTAAGCTGACTGTTTAAATGGACCCCAACCCCAAACCTAACCTTATTCTGAGTGGTTGATTGACATACTACGTAATTTACTGCAGGCCATCTGACGATCTGGTGCCATGTACAGGAAAAGTAGCACTTTCAGGTGTGTTTTAAAAGATTTCTAAAAGTACTTCAACTAGCCTTTTACATTTCTAACACCATGATGTGCACTCTCAAGACCTGCGAATCCCCCTCATGTGGAAAGACTCAGAGTACTTCAAAAACAAAGGAGGTAAGTCAAAATGTAAAAAAAAAAAAAAAGAGCATGTGATAGCATCTGGTGCATTTTTTGGTTTACACTATGTGCACTAAATCCCTATGTACTGGCTAAACACACAAAATATTCTTCATTCCAATATATAACAAGTGTTTAAACTTTAATTTACCTAAAGTTCTTACTTTCAGAACTACATCGCTGTGCCGTGTTCTGCCTGATCCAGTGTGGCACAGAGATCCACGACACTGACCTGGTGATGGTAGACAGGACATTAACTGACATCTGCTTTGAAGACACTATAATATTGTGAGTCAAGTGTTTTTTATTTCAGTTTGAAAGCTAAGTTTCTGCTTTCTCATCCTCTTTAAAAACACATTTGCAAGCTTTTGTTGAAAAAAAAAAAAGTAAATGCATTTTCTCTGTGTGAGCAGCAACGAGGTAAGTCCAGGGTTTCAGCTTCGTGTTGAGCTGTACAGCAGTTGCTTGGTCGATGAATTCTCCCCTGGGGCCATAGGATCCTGGAGAGTGAGCCGTCTGGGGGGCTCTTTGGGATGCTCCTCTGGGAAAAAGATCCGTACTGCATTAGAGTCTGCAGCTGTTTGCGGATCCATTTCCAGTGGAGATGTAAGATCCGGAAGCGTGCCACCAACATTATCACCTGACCTGTTGACACTGTGAGCATGACACTACAAGGAAACATTTTATGGTGTTGCTTGGAAAAAAACAAGCAAGCAACAACAAAAAAAAAGAATGATTGTGCAAAGTTCTTTCTTTCTCAAGGGGACCTAAGTACAACCTTTTGCCTCACACAACCCTGAGAATTGAGCATGTCCGGGAAGGTTTCAAAACGCACGATTTATCACTTTCAGCGACAGGTGAGTCTCCTGTCCTGTCCTTTCCTGTCCTCTCTCCTCCTTAAAATCTAAATATACATAAATAAGGAATCTTTTTAAAATTCCTAATCCTTTGTAATGTTTTGCCAGAGGATAATCCATTCTGGTTGCCTTTGTACGGAAGTATGTGTTGTTGCTTAGCTGCTCAGCCTCTGTGCATGATTCAGCCAGTGATAAGTGGCCAAATCAAAATCAAGGTGACAGAACCTTTTTTTAAATTGTTCAATACTGTTATTCATTTATCATTATTGTTCACATTATGACTTTTCTCACTGCTCTTGCTCAGCTCAGCTCAGAAGAGGACTGTAATTATTCTGAAACTGTCTATGGTGTCCTCAAGAGGCAAGCCCTTCTCTGTTATCAAAGTCAAGAAGACCTGGAGTCTGAGGACAATCCCTTGCTTGAGATTCCAATCACAAAGGTTGGTTCTAAACAAGCAAAGTCTGATGAATAAAGGCAGTGATTCATTTAGCATTTTGCCAGTGTTGATTATAATTACACACCAAGGCCACTAGAGTGCACTGACGAATTATTTAGTGGAGAGGAAAAGTGTTGTAAGGGTGAGGAGACTGAAATATTTTGCGCAGTTCAAAACAGCTTTTTTTAAATTATTATATAGATAGCTCTAATTAAAATTAGTCATGTATGTTCAAAGCTAGAGATTAAAAAAATCATCTCCTTGAATCCCCTCTTATTTCTACCCTTTTAAAACCAAAAATAATTTTCTGTTTAGGCAGGGAACAACACTGAGATTACGAGCTCTTTTTAAAAAGATGTTGGTGTATCAGAATTACCACTGTTGCAAGGATAGACTCACCACAAGACAGACAAAGTTCAACTTAAGAATATCTGAACACTTGAGTATAGATTTTCTCTTTAAGTGTGAGATTTTCAGGGATTCTTGTTTTTGAGCAGCTCAATTTTAACATATGATACAGTTAAATGGTGACTTCATGTTGTGGGTATGCTCAGAGCAGCATACCTACAACATGAAGCTTGGCAGCTTTTGCAGGTGAGCATCATGGAAACATACCATGGAATTTCTCTCTATTAGTTAACAAAGACCATTCAGCTTTTTTAATGCAGTATGGAATGCAGCGATGAGCAGTTTGTTGCCTGTGATGTAGCCATTTAGGTAATACAAAAGGTATTTCAGTAGATCAGCTGTAGCGTTGAGGCTACCTGCAGTGTCTCAGTTTTTTGCATACCTCCAGGAAAGCTCTCGTTTTGTACTTTTTCATAATAAAATCAAAAGTTATTCTTTGTTTTTCCTCCCAGGATACCGTTGTCTGTATGTCTGACAGAGATCCTGCCAATTGCCAGAAAATATACATCAATACACAACGTCAAGGGGAGGACATAACTTACGTGCTTACCACATACACACTTGAAGACACACAGCACTGGAGGAAGGCCCTCTGTCAGCACATCCATAGCATGAGTGAGGCCTGAACGAACTCTTTGTTTCTTTTGCTTGTTTTTTTTTTTTCTAAGTTCTTTGGGCTTTACAAGCACTGACAGTCAAATCCCTGGCATGACCTACTAGCAGAACTTCTTACACAATCTTTACACAGAATGACGCTGGATTTGCAAGGGAGACGTTACAGGGAGGTTTGGTCTGTCCAGTTTTTACTTCAACGAAATTATGAGTACGTTTATACAACAACAGGGTGTGCACAAAACTAAACCAACAAGTGTGAACACTCTTTGAACAAAGAAAGTTCACACTTCTGCCAAGCTTGCATAATCCCCCAAAATACGATATCAAACTTGCAGGATGATTGTAATGAAATGTTTTGGAGGTGTGCGTGCACCAAAAAGCACATGTGCAGCACAGTTCACAAGCCCATAGACATCTGAAACTGATCACACAATTTGTTGTTCTGTTGCAATTTTGGAATTTTTATGATGCTTTTTCGAAACATAAGGAGATTAAAAACAAAAAGACAGCATTTATATCTTCATTAAACAAAGAAGGTGCAACCGGTAGGTGAAATAACCTCATATCACATATCACAGTTTATTAGCATTCACGTGTATCTCGGCTGTAAAAACGTCCAGTTTCAATTGGATGTTCGGAAAAAGTGACGATAGGATTTCATTAACTTTTATCGTCTTTGGGTGGAGCCACGGTAGTTGTTTTCCCCACTTTTTTTTTCAGTCTGCATACATAAGATAGTTGATAGTTGCTTGCAGTATCGTGTTGAGCCCTGATTACTGAGAATGTTGTAGGTTTTGATGCCTAGTTTCTAGCAGGCCTTTGCCAAAACGTAAAAGTATTATTCTAAGATGCACAATCTTGTTTTTGATAAGGTTCCAGGAGCACAAAAAGAACATCAAATCAGAAAGTAGCAGCGTGGAAATCAAGTACCGACTCATAATTAGCTTCATTCTCACTTCATTCTTATTTTTGGGCGGTGCTTTTTAGCTTTTATTTTGATAGGACAATGGTGAGAAGACAGGAAAGCTGGGAGAAAGACTAAATGGCTGCTTCAAGGCAAAGCCAGGCCTCTGCATTTAAGCTGGTGGTTAACTAACACATTACAAGGTTTGCAGATTCATACAGTAAATATGCAACACAAACAGTATGCCACCTCCGCATATTCCTTTGCATGACTGACAAAGAAAATACAGATTAACATAGTTGCAGTCACACCTGTGTTTTAATGCAATAGAGCTAGACAAAGTGAAATTGAATCAAACTCAGTCTCCATTCTTATGAATGGATGGAGGCTACATATCAGGTTTACAGTTAGGTCCATAAATATTGGGACATCGACACAATTCTAACATTTTGGGCTCTATACACCACCACAATGGATTTCAAATGAAATGAACAAGATGTGCTTTAACTGCAGACTGTCAGCTTTTATTTGAGGGTATTTACATCCAAATAAGGTGTAGGAATTACAACAGTTTGCATATGCGCCTCCCACTTGTTAGGGACCAACAGTAATGGGACAATTGGCTTCTCAGCTGTTCCTTGGCCAGGTGTTCGTTTGGAATCTGTTGATGTCAACTGTCAAGATGAGATCCAAAGAGCTGTCACTATCAGTGAAGCAAGCCATGATTATGCTGAAAAAACAAAACAAACCCATCGGAGAGATAGCAGAAACATTAGGAATGGCCAAAACAACTGTTTGGAACATTCTCAAAAAGAAGGAACGCACTGGTGAGCTCAGCAACACCAAAAGACCAGGAAACAACTGCAGTGGATGACCGAAGAATCCTTTCCTTGGTGAAGAAAACACCCTTCACAACAGTTGGCCAGATCAAGAACATTCTCCAGGAGGTAGGTGCATGTGTGTCAACGTCAACAATCAAGAGAAGACTCCACCATTGTGAATACGGAAGGTTCACCACACGATGTAAACCATTGGTGAGCCTCAAAAACAGGAAGGCTAGATTAGAGTTTACCAAACGACATCTAAAAAAGCCTTCGCAGTTCTGGAACAACATCCTATGGACAGACGAGACCAAGATCAACTTGTACCAGAGTGATGGGAAGACAAGAGTATGGAGAACGAAAGGAACTGCTCATGATCCTAAGCATACCACCTCATCAGTGAAGCATGGTGGTGGAAGTGTCATGGCGTGGGCATGTATGGCTGCCAGTGGAACTGGTTCTTTTGTATTTATTGATGATGTGACTGTTGACAAAAGCAGCACGATGAATTCTGAAGTGTTTCGGGTAATAAAATCTGCTCATATTCAGCCAAATGCTTCAGAATTCATTGTACGGCGCTTCACAGTGCAGATGGACAATGACTTAAAGCATACTGCAAAAGCAACCAACGTTTTTGAAGGAAAAGAAGTGGACTGTTTTGTAATGGCCAAGTCAATTGCCTGATCTGAATCCGATTGAGCATCCATTTCACTTGCTGAAGACAAAACTGAAGGGCAAATGCCTCAAGAACAAGCAGGAACAGAAGACGGTTGCAGTAGAGGCCTGGCAGAGATCACCAGGGATGAAACGCAGTGTCTGGTGATGCCTATGTGTTCCAGACTTCAGGCTTTAATTGACTGCAAAGGATTTGCAACCAAGTACTAAAAAGTGAAAGTTAGATTTATGGTTCATATTTTGTCCCATTACTTTTGGCCCCTTAACAAGTGGGAGGCACATATGCAAACTGTTGTAATTCCTACACCTTATTTGGATGTAAATACCCTCAAATAAAAGCTGACAGTCTGCAGTTAAAGCACATCTTGTTCGTTTCATTTGAAATCCATTGTGGTGGTGTATAGAGCCCAAAATGTTAGAATTGTGTCGATGTCCCAATATTTATGGACCCAACTGTACATAGCATTATTCTATATAACATGCTGATACCTGCTACCTACCTGCATTTATTAATGCTCTTCATAGAATCAGATAAATTTGCGTGACATTTTTTGTACTTTGTGTTACGGAGAAAAAATCTCTCTTATGTTGAACTGAAATCTGATAAGGTGTTTCACTTTGTTTCTTATCTGGAGAAAATGGAAAAAAATGCAATAACATATTTATCTATACACGGGGACGAATGTAAGGGTTATCTACTGCATCAACATATCGTTCCACCTGTATCCACAATGCTGCAGGTGACATTATAGAAAGTCAAGAGACCAGCTGACGTGTATTTGTAATATTGTACATCATGAGATGTTTAACGCATTACGCTGGTATTTCCCAAACGGGTCCCCACAGTGAATCGGGATAGATTTTACACCAAATGCCCTTCTTGACATAACCCTCCGATTTATCTTGTCTCTCTTCCTGGTGTCAAACTGAAAGGGTTTTGTTCACGTGCAAAGTGAGTGCGGTAGCTGAGTTTATAGACACCGTTTGGTATGTGACTCTTCACACATCAGTAGACAGAGGAAGTAGTTAACAGTTCACATACTTGTTGTATTTTTTCACTTTAGACTGCCATCAGTGTACACTCTATAACCTATACTTAAAGTTAAAAGACAACTAAATTGTTCTGCATATATTAGAAGCCAAAACAGAGATGTCACATTGAACTCCACACACGATCAGGTGATTTTCCATGAGATGTGTCTAGGGCTTAATTGGATTAAATGACGAGGCCTGGAGTCACCCGGGTTCTTTCTAGAGGTATCCATGTGGCCTTGTTCACAGATTAACCAAGCAGGGAGGGTCATCAGCACATTTATTTGACTAATCCCACATACACAGGGAGAGTCCTGTCTGTCTTTCTTTGGAAAGGTCATGCATGTAGAAATCATGATCATTAAAAAAGGTGTGTCTCTAAATAAAAATAGATTCTGCATACGTCAGGGCTATTACTGTTAATCTTCATTGTAATCTTCTTTTAATAAGGCGACTGCAGAACATGTTGCTGCAGTGATATTGTGAGTAGGAGAATGTGACATTACGTCACTTGTTGATGTGAACAAGGGAGTTCTTGTTTGTCAGTGTGGATTTATTTATAAATTTTATCGAGTTTTGAAAGAAAGTATTCAGAGAACCATCATGTGGGCTGCAACGTGCAAAAAACAGATGCAACGACAGAGCACCTTGTACATCTAATATGTAATTTTGATTAAATTACATATTAGATCTCTTATGTTATGTTAAACAATCATGAACATAATAAATAATGTTAAATAGGGAAAATAAGCATAAGCTTATTTAATTCTAATTGCATACAGACAGTGTGCACACAAGCCAAATCTGAGTGCAACACTGTCAGGAAAAAAAGGCCTCTTTGTCTAGATAAGCTTGATTGGTGATGCCTTGCAGTTTTGAGAGTTTTTGTTTTTTTAGTGGCTTCAGTGTGCGCTGCCTCTTGTCCAGCAGGTAAATCAAGACCGTGTCATCAGATGGGAATGTCTTTCATTGCTCAAGAATACTGAAATTACTGTACAGTGTAAATCTGGTTTAATATTGGTCAATACTGAAATATTGCTTTTTTGCCAATGCAAACAATCATACTACTGATATGCTTTTAAACACCCATTCAGGGCAATAACAAACATGCTTGCCAGCTAATTTCAAAATAATTTGACAAGATAATTGCTGATGTCAATTTTGGATTGAATTTTTTTCTATTCATCTGCTACATAATTGTATAATATTTGTATTATTATTTTTGCAGGCCATTGGAAACAGTGCTGTGACAACCTCATGAAGATACAAATGCCGAGCTCCAGGAAATCAGTAATGACGAAGCAGGGATCTCTATACCATGAAATAGGTAGAGTAACATGCGCAATGACTGAGTGATGCCAGCTTATGCCGCAGCCCCAGAGATGGTGTTCAACTAAAACCTTGAACTATCTTACCAGTCATTTGGTTTGCCTGACTTGGCCAAGGACAGTCTCATTCTCAAATGTTTCACTTCCTGGTTAAACAACGACAACAAAAAAGTAACTGACTTTAATTTCTACATCTGACAGCTTTAATTTTTATCATGGAATGTTTACTTTAAATTGACTTTAAAACAGACTTTTTCACTTTGACTTAATATCAAAAACAGATTGAAGCTACATTTACTGAATTTGTTTGACCACATGGCATAAGAGGAATTTAGCAGTAGCATGATCTGGTGTTGCCTGGTTGCACATCCTCAGATGCTGAGCTCTATAAGCATTTATACTTACATTTCTACACCCTGACGTATGAATTAAGTATGCACTGTTCCTTACCAGTGTTTGGTTTGTTGCCAACTTACAAGTGAAATATTTGTCTCTAATATTGCTAGTGTTGATATTTTTGTTGCGACTAGCTAGAGTTGAGGATCCACTCCAATCTGATCTACTTCTGACTTTGGTTTGCTACTATTTGTGAAGAGCATATTCAGAGGGTTGTTTGAGGTTAAAAAAAACAATGATGTTGTATAAGAGTGATGCAAAACAAATAAGCTTTGTAGCTCAGCCCAAGCCAAATGCCACTGGCATATAACACCTACACTATATTGTCAAAAGTATTCACTTGTCTGTCGTTACACGCCTATGAATATGATTCTTAATCCATAGGGTTTATTATAATATCAGTCCACCCCTTTCCAGCTATAACCTTTCTTTGTGCACTGGTGCGCAGTCATGTAGGAAGAAGGGGCCATCCTCAAACTGCTCCCACAAAGTTGGGAGCATGAAGTTGTCCAAATGTCTTGGTATGGTGAAGCATTAAAAGCAAAGAAAGGAAGTGTGGAGTCCCTTGCGGGGCTCCATAGATTTGTGATAAAAAAGTTTTTAAAAAGTTTACATTTCTTTGGTATTGAACCGCAGAAATTAGGCTTTCTTGTCCGAAGTCATTTAAAAAACCAGCGGCCAACAGCGCTGTACACAACAGTAGAGTAGTGGGTAATAAGCAGTGTGGAGCAAGTTACTTTGAAAAAGTAATTTATTATAGTTACTAGTTACTTCTTCAAAAAAAGAGGTAGTAACTGAGTTACTAGATTCTGAAAGTAATTAATTACTTAAAAAGTAACTATTGCATTACTTTAAAAAAAAAATGTTTAACCCTCTGGGGTCCAAGTTATAATTGTCCATTTTTGACTTCTTTTGATTTTCCCCTCTACATTTCACCTTTAAGTGCGCCCCAGGGCAGTTGTGGCTACAATGTAGCTTGCCATCATCAGTGTGTGAATGGGTGAATGACTGAATGTAGTGTAAAGCGCTTTGGGGTCCTTAGGGACTAAGTAAAGCGCTATACATATAGAGGCCATTTACCATTTAAAAACTATTTACTTTGCCTTGTTTGCTATCATTCTTTTCAGCACAACCTCGCGTGTCTGAATTTACAGTTTTCTGACATACTGTATTAACACAATTGATCTAAAATCAGACAAAAAAAATAAAATCTGAGTAGAAAAAGTTATATTTTTTGTTGTAACAACCACAAACATGTTTATTGAATCATATTTCATAACTTTAAATGAAAATATAAATTGTCAATTTTAAAATCCTATTCACAAGTTTTGCAAACAACAAAGTTATTTGCAGCCATTTACCTTTTACCCCCCCCCCCTTTTTTTTATAACCATTTCAAACTATTTACAAAACAATCAGGTGTTCTGCATTCAATAAGATGCCACACAAATTATTTGTGCCACTCCAAAAAATAATTTCTGTCACTTACTGACTAACAGCTACTTCCATGCAACTGATATAAGGTGCAGTAAGCTGAACACAGCTTCAACCATCTGTTTGTTGAAAAATAGTAATGCGACCGCATTTTCTTGTTAGTAACGGTAACGGCGTTGTAACGATAGGAATAGTAATTAGTTAGATTACTCGTTACTAAAAAAAGTAACGCCGTTAGTAATGCCGTTACTTGTAACGCTGTTATTCCCATCACTGGTAACAAGCAAGCAAATAATGCAGAAAAATTTGTTTTTTTGTATGGGAAACTGTTCTTAAGGTACACTGAGAGAGAGAGAGAGAGAGCTGTGCAGGAAGTGTGATTTTATTGTGGTGGAAGCAAAACAGCAAAAACAAGAGGGAATTCATGACGATGTTTATGTGAGGCGAAATGTGAAGCTTAGGATCTTCTTTTGCTGCTGGTTCAGTCAATTTTGGTTGGATAGAGACAAAACTTGCAGTTTCAGAATCTAGCACAAAAAAAAGACAAAGCGCAGACCCGCCGACGCAACAAAATGAGTGAGCTTTCGGCTCTCAGACACGACGGCGTGTCTGCGTCCATTTAACTTGACGGCACGTAGGGTGAGAAAGCTGACATCTCACTGATTCTGATGCGTCGGCGGGTCAGCGCTTTGTGTCTACCTTTTTGCAGAATCCATTTACCTGTTCTGGTTTGCTGTTTTAGCTGTTTGGTGGTGTTTGAAATAGTTTTCTGAGCTTTAACCTGAGATTCTGCCGTTTATGGCAAAATACATGTATATTTAAAAATCGATGCAGGATTTTAATGAACCAATATCGCTTTATTAAAGCTAAAATCAATTTTAATCAATAAATAGATTATTGAAACCCACCCCTAGTAGCGACGTCTCTGTGAATGGTACTCATGGCCATTGATCAGTAGTTGTTAATCAATGGTCATGAGAATTTGCATCAAGGAACTGACCTCCCAGCACATTGTTCATTCGGTGGTGCTAGTTTCAGTCATTGTGCAATGTACTCTTTATAAGGTTGGTCACTTGGATGAGTGACAATACGTTTCTCCCACTGAAAAAGCTTTCTCCAGATGAACAGAATCAACCTTTTGGGATTTACAAAATGCTCATACTATATTGAATAAGACTGTGACTATAAAAGGTGTTAATGGATTTAAATCAAGTAAGAAGAGAATCATTTACACATAGAAATCTATTCATTCATCTCTTTTTTGCAACCAGAGGAGTCGCCCTGTGCTGGTAATTAGAAAGCGTGCACGTTTAAGAGACTTTGACTTCATTTTACAGACTGTGAGATTACTTCTAACTTTTAAATACAGACACATAATTAGGTGGATCACATGGCTGCCTAAAATAGAAGAAGTGTGATCGATGTGCTGTAGAGTACGCACTAGGGAACAGGTTTTTTTGTCTGTCTCTCCATAACAGGAATTCAGACAGTCTTCATCTGTAAAAAACTGGAGTAACACCTTGACAAACGAGTTTGAGTAAATAGCCGGATCTAAAAGACAAATAATACTACGGAACAATGACACAAAAGAACAAACCAGATACTGTTGACGTGAATAGCTGCATTATCTCAGACACCTGCTGACAAACATGTCAGTCTGACCAAATGACAACATGTTATAAATGAAGCATCTTAAATACGCGTGTGTTTAAATAACAAAATGTTCTCTTCGAAACTACGTCCCTATCACTAAAACAAGTCACACAGAAAGTAAATGTCTCTAAAAGGAAAAAGAAAAATGCTGTTCAGTCTTTTAGTTCCTTCTAGTTGACTACTTATCAGTTTGAAACATCTCCAGTAAGAAATTGAGTTAAGATAATCAGAGTTTTACAACTGAAAAATTTCAAATGATTGTTTCCTTTGTTCCTTCTATTTTTTTTCTTTCCTCAATATTTTCAGCAACACCCTCCTCGCCCAGAAAGCAAACTGAGGTTCCAGATTTATCTACTGATATCCGCTCTTTGCTCTCTACATACTACAAGGAAAGGTAGGTTTTCTACACCTCTGTGCGTGCAGTGTTTTTAAAGCCTGCCAAATACACCTGTATGTATTTGCCAGCAGGATTTGCTTTCTCTTTAGTCATATTAAATAGTAAATCCACTCCTAATGCTCACCACCACACTCACTTGTTGTATTATGACATTCCAGCACAGCTTACCTCGTAACTACAAGCAATGAAACATTACACTTTGCAATTAATATTTGTTATGACCCTGGTAAGTTTTCCATAGGCAAGGCCCAGGACTTAGGTATATTTTGTGGGCCAGATGTGGCTACAATATAGCTAACAATATACCTAACTCTAAGCGGAAACTTACAGTCACAAGTTGCACATTAAACCTATTTGAGTGTCAAGTTTATTCTCTGTCATATAAAAAGCATGCACAAAGTTGTGTATAGCAGGCCACAGTTGTGTCTTTCTCATCTTTGTCATCTTTCTAAAGGACATTGTTCCAGCTGTACTGCGCTTTGGTTAAATGCAATGCACGAGAAGAAAGTTTCCAAACAAGTCTTTGTCTCACTTTACTGTCATTAACTTAAACATTTAACATGCTAACTGAGGCCTGTAAAGCCTGAGATGTAGCTCTTGTGTTCTGAGCATTGCACAGTCTGACCTTGTGGTGAATTTGCTGGGATGTCTGCTCCTGGGAAGATTGACAACTGTCTTGGATTTCTTGAACTCTTCGAGTTGGGAATAATATATTACTGTAAGAATAATTAAAATGAAAGGTGTGATTTTCATACTGTACTGAAGCTTACAGCAAACATGCACATACACAAAGCGTGCAAAAATTCAGTGGCATACAGAAGGTCACAATTGTGTCTTTCATGCGCTCATCGAGGTCAGCAGGGACAGGATCAGCGTGACCTGCATCACAGAAATGCAGGTCACGCTTAAGCAAGATAAATACCTCTTAAAGTCATACAAGCATTCTCTTTTGTAATCTGGACAGTGTTTTTCAAACACTAGCTGGTAATTTAACTTCTTAGCAAACAAAACTTACAAGTTCAAGTATGCACATAATAGACCTTGTCAAAAGCAACATACTGTGTTCAGGGGTGTGATGATTTGTGTACAGAGCTAGGCCAGAGATCAGTCAAAAGATGTCTCAGAGAACAGGTTTTACAGTTTGATAGTTGATATATGCGAGGTAACAACCGGAGACGACAACTAGACAGGCTTTCACAGTGCTGGCTTTGTTTAGTTTTCAAATACTTTGTGTTTGTGGTTCAACCGTGTTTCTTTTAACAGAATTCCACTAGTGAGTCAGACTGTTACACTGCATGCATAAACATACTTTGCATAGCTGTGGTATGGAGAATATAAAACTACCTGACAGATTTCCAACTTTGCATTAAGAGAAAGATGCTTGGCAGAGAGAATATGAAATAAACTCACATCTCAAAAAATAATACAATTTTGGACTTGAGGCCTTTAAATGGCCAAAGACAAATTCTGCAATTCTGAAATATTCTGCACCTAATGAGGTTGCATAACAATTTAATCAGTTAGGTAATATACGTATAAGGTAGATGTATCTTTTTTAAATAACAAAACACAAAAAAGCATGGAACTCCACCAAACACTCTGTGTTTACTTTTAAACAAATAGCATGGTATTTTCTATATATTAATTTATTCTTCTTTGTTCTTTAACAGATACTTTAAGAAGTTTGCAGTATAAACATGTGCAAAGTGCAGGCATTTTTTAATTGCGCCACTGAAACCCATTTTAATATACTTGAGCAGAATTATTATTTCTTTAATTTATTTTGTGGCGTATCGTAAATATGTAACATTCATGTCATTGTTTAAAATAATTAATTTGGATTTTTGTAATACATACTAAATGAGAAACATTTGAACATAAGTTTATTTTTGTTTTCCAGAAAAATAGATATTCAGGAACACTGCACATGCGCTCAAATTGCTACATTTTTATGTGGTTATAATATAATATAATATATATATATATATATATACTGCAATGTACATAAAGTCAAAGGAGCTTGCAAAGAAAAGCGTCTGGACTGTGTGTGAACAGACTAACACACACAGAACCCCCCCCCCCCCCCCCCAAAAAAAAAAAACCAAAAAAAAAAACCCACTTGGACTTACTTGGAAGACAAGACAAACTGACATCCTTGTGACAGTAATCTAGCAAATAACGTGTGCTTATTCTTGTAAGTGAAGCAACCATATCCTCATACCAGCAGATCATCAGATAAGAAACTTGCAGTTGGAGTTGTGGTTTCGAGACTCATTTGTTGAAATCACTTCAGCTGCCAAGAGGGTGTGATGCTTTGGTACATAATGGAAATATTAATGGGTGAGGGAGAGGGAGGATGATTATTCATGTCAATTTATCATCCAGACACCTACATTACCCAACAGAGATAAGGTGCATTTGATAACATTTTAAGCTACTGTTCTGTTTTCTTTGATTCTTTGATTGATTCTTTTTTTTGTGTTGTCCCATTTTTTACAGTTATTGATCACCCTGCCAAGGACACTGGGAAAGAGCGAAACACACTTCTCAGCAGCCCAATTCTGGTTACATTGCCCAGTCAAGGAGTTGGAGAAGTACATGATAATTGGCGGTCTTTCATGATTTGGAAGGTCACCAGAATTACTCAACTGTGCTTACTTTTTCATGCTACTCCTGAATGAATCCAAACTGTTTATCCAACAACAATAGCTAGCAATTTTTGGAGTCGAGGTGATATAATGACATTCCACTCTAATTTTGATTCCATTTACCTTGGCCCCTTATCTTTACTTACTGTGATGAACATGAAAACATCCATTAGGCACCCACTGGGATAAAATCATGTCTCGCTAATTTGAGTATCATGTGCAGCAACATGTGCATTTATATTTTCGCCTGGTTTTATTGTGACACAGGAACACATGCTTTAAATTTTAGCTGTACTAATGTGGATTAACAACAGCATCGTGCTATTATAGAAAATAGCAGAAGTAGTCTGGCATATTTCTACTGAGTCATAAGGCAAATACTCTAGGAAGAAAATATTTTTACTGTAAATCAAGAGCACACCTTGCATTGTCTACAAATATTTTCACTGATGTTATGCTTGTTTTGGCCACACCTCTTGGAAGCATATAAAACTCTACACTTCCAGTCAACATCCTGTGGAACGAGAAAAAGGTTATTACTATTCATGGAGAAAGCAGGTAGGAATCAGAGAAGGGTTTCTCAGACGTTTGTCACTGGGTGTGCCCTAATGCTAAAGAGGACGTGTGAGAATGCAATAAGCAATTAGTGCTAATCTAATCTGGTATCTGGAGATGCCAAGGATGCACAGAATCCTTCGAGGCCTCACGTCATGCTAAAATCTTATCTTATGTTAAGTATTGTGTTTTAGTGTTTTGTTTTCGCCTTGCTTTGTGAAAAAGCAAGGCGAAAACTTGAAAATTCATGGATGACAACAACAATTACATTTCATTATTAAAAAATATAATTTTGATTACAAAGCTTGAGCACACTGGTAGATAACAATTAGAGATAAGACATTATTTTGGTAATGTTTATTTATGGCAATTGTGACATGAACCTTACACTGGATGGTGGTCTAATAAATTTGTTGAGCTTTGTATGTTATCATAAAGGACTTTGAAACAATTTGTAAATGTAAAGCTAAAAATACACTGTGTGCTTTATTTGAATTAATACAAATTTCCTTATAAATTATGAATCTGAAAGTGAACTTTTGAGATAACTTAGTTTGTTCTTGATGCCAGTGCACACGTTTGAGGATGTGAAGCACACTACGTTCCCCTCTTTAAATAGAATATGTGTAACACGGAAGCACTAAATTATATTTGGCTCGAGGGTTTCCTGGGCTAGTACTCCTGTCAACAGATTTTACGTAAGAAAAAAGCTATTTTTGATCAACCTGTCCAGGGTGTACTCTGCCTCTTGGCCTATGGCAGCTGGGCTAGTCTCTGACCCTGGGTAATTGGAAGAAAATGGATAAATGGATAGACAACACATGAGTATTATATGATTATTTTAAAACTTTGACTACCCATACAAAGACCCGGGTTAAGCAATACTGTGCTGTGTAGTGAGAGTCAAATTCCTGTCTGAACATGTCACATGTCTCTCAGGCACCGTTGGGTTTTTTTTTTTCAAGCATTTTGAAATGTCAAAAATGCATTTAGGGGAAATAAAATAAAAAAACAAAACAAACCCAGGAAACAGTAGGATCAACTTTGATCTACTCAGTATTGTTCCCACTGTTAATGGTTTAAAGCACTATTTAAAAAAATAAAAAAAATAAAAAAGAATTTAATCATAATAGATTTCGCAGCACTTTTGTGATGTTAATTAGAAATTTGCACGTAATAAATTAACGTCTAAGTTTACTGCAGTGGGAGTGTCACTTCTTTCTCAATGTGGCTGTCACACCTTAAAATTCCACGCTTTCAATCAAAGAGTAGTAATTACATAAATAAAAACAATGCTCACTAAAGGACAACTGACGTATCTTCTTTTCACTAAAGTGAAAACACGTCTTTTATTCTACTGCAAGTATGAAAATGTTAAAAAAAAAAGGAACAAGTAAATGTCACATTTGGATAGTAAAGTTCAGATATAGCATCATGCTTTAAAAACAAGTGAAAAAAGAGGATTAAGAGAAATGATTCACAAAATGAAAGGATAAAATAGTGTTCACTATATGTAAATGTGTAGAGCGTTGCAGTTATAGCTTACAAAAATAAAACTGTCTCCAGATGGGAAAGGTTTACAAAAAGAATTTATTGTTTCAACAGATTAATTTCACAATATAACTGGTGTAAAAAACCCAACTATTAACAAATAGAAAAAATAATCTACTTCATGTGCTTTAAACAAGATTGCACAACAATGTGACTGAAGTGTTAAATGCAATCAACATTTCAGTGCAGAACAAAAATAGTGCAGATTATCTTTCAATCAAGCAGATTTGCTTGTATTCCTTTTTTGTGTTCAGCTGATACAAATTGATTGGAAATTAACCTGAAGTATATTCAAAATATAGAGCTATAATATGAGCATTAGCCAGCTTTAACATGGTGTTGGTGTGTTTGTGGTATTGTCTTAACTGGTCTCTACAATGAGTTTGAGATGATTTTTTTCAGCTTCATGACTTCTTCAGTGGTGAGCTGAAAGAGAGGAGCAGAGCTGGAATTGACCATGAGCATAGCTGAAGGCTCCGTCTCTGCCTGCTGCTTCCCTCCCTGGACACCTGCGTAGAATTTATAAGCAAAGTCTTGCTGAGTCCTGGGGGGACTAGGGTCGCTCTCCACTTCAATGGATGACTGGGTCTCTCTCTTATGGGCACCCCAGAAATTGGGTGACTTGGAGTTGTATGACTTATTAATATCCTGCTGATCAACTGACAAGACATCCTGGTTTACTGCATTTTTCAAAATGGCACCTGAAGGCAAAGGCTTGTAACTCATGAATTGGTTTTGGATTTTATTGTTGTGACTGAGGTTTGGCACATTTCTGAATGTTAGATCGTCAGCAGAACTCTGGCGTTGGGGATTTGTGTGAAATGTCAGGTTGGTAGGGAAAGTGTTTGCGTTAGGCCAATTCCTTTCTGCAGGGTGTCCTTCCTGAGTAGGCTGAGGAACCTTACTTTCATGCATCATTGCTGAGGACTTGCACATCTTGAGCAATTTATGAAACACTGACAGGGGTAACTCAATTTCCATTTTGCCATCCTTCTCTTGAGGGAGACTGGACAGTATTTGGCTAAGATTGAGCCCCATCACTTCTGGAATCACTTTTGTCTCTTCTTTTGGCGTGAGTGCAAGGTCTGTGTTTGGAGAACAGGGTTCTTGTGCCACTGCAGCAGCCTCTGTTCCCAGTGGCAGAGCAGAGTCATATATGGGGCTGCTTGAGGGTGCCGTAATATCGACATCAATAACTTGTTCCTCCTGTGCTTTCATGGTATAAGGAGAGGGTGCAACTCCATCACTTGACTCCCCATCTTGTGTCTCAGAGCCTTCATTTGTCGGGGCCCCAGTATGATGATGGGCATATAGTGTGGATGGTTTGTTCAAAAACTTTGGGTTCTTGCTGGCTGAGGGTGGAGCAAATGATGAAACAGGGTTGTTGCTGATGTCCCGGGCTGATGATTTAACGCTGAGGTTCAGGGGCTCAGCCAGTCCGGATGAGGTCTTGTACCGCTCAGCCAGGTAACGCAAGTGCTCTAATGGTTCCTTCACCCTCTCTGTTGAGTTTACACAAGGTTGACTGTAAGGGAATTGGGGCTTGGGAGCAGGGGGGTGTTGTGTGGCCAATATTGAGGGGGGCATAGGGATGTAGGGAGGCAGAACTGTGGGGCTTGACTGATAGTAGGGAGGGTAGTGGACAGACAGAGGGAAGAGATTTCCGTGTTGGTCTGTCTGGAGGTTATGAGGGTTCTGCTGGAGAAACACAACGGTTCATCAGGTGTTTGAAGAGGAGTTATGGAGCTACATAAGAAAGTAATTCCACTCTCATTCCTGCTTGATAAAAATTACAGTGTTGCTGTTAGCTTTATAGTTGTTCATTATTTTCTTTATGCCTTCACTTTAACAAGGCTTTGGCACCTGTCGTATCTGTTATTAATCTCTGTCTCTCTTCCACAGCATGTCTTTATCCTGTCTTCCTTCTCTCACCCCAACCGGTCGCAGCAGATGGCCGCCCCTCCCTGAGCCTGGTTCTGCCGGAGGTTTCTTCCTGTTAAAAGGGAGTTTTTCCTTCCCACTGTCGCCAAAGTGCTTGCTCATAGGGGGTCATATGATTGTTGGGCTTTTCTCTGTATCTATGAAGCGCCTTGAGGCGACATTTGTTGTGATTTGGCGCTATATAAATAAAATTGAATTGAATTGAATTGTTACATATTTTCAGTACAATCCATGAGGTACTTAACTTCCTATGTAACCCATTCTTCAAAAAAACAAAACAAAAAACCCCCCATAAAATTCCTTCAATGTAAGGATTTATTTATTGTGTTTTAAAGATAAAATATTTAACTAACAATGAAAGGTTTTCTAAATAGCAACAAGAGTAAATTGTTCAATATGGAATAATTTTTAATTTAATTTAATAAATAATATTTCTATAATTTTAATCAATGCAAAGCAATAAATCAATTTTGTTATAATTTTTTTGTGTGTATGTCAGTAAAAAACAATACCAACCTGATACACTGGTATGGATACCAGCCTGCGTTTCGCTGGTCTCTGGACACCGTCGTCTTATTCTTCACTGTAGCCGGCAACAAAGTGGAATGGCTTTGGCTGATGATGAGGCAGCATGGACCTGATGGAAATGCCTTTCACGTGGCATTCATAGGGCAGCAGCAGCCTACACAAATAAAAAAAAAAAAGTATCAGATAAAAACAATACAACACCCATTCACAGCCAGATGGACGGACGGGCATAATTTGAACTTACTTCTCGTAGTGTCTGCGGGTGCAGGTGGCTGCGCTTGTACTTCGAGGGTTTCCACCAAGTGTATTGTAAACCTGTTTCCACAGTTGCTGAGCAGTCACCTAGAGTAATACAAAAGTGTGACTGTGAGTTTTGACATCTTAGCAATATTATTTTTACTGCAAGCTTAATTGAAAATACCTTTAATATACTACTACTATACTATAATACTAACTTACTATTACAATGACAATATTACTATTATTATTATTATTATTAATGATAATAATAATAGCCATCATGATCATCAAAATTATTCTCATAATAACAAGATTATTAGATTATTACCTGGTGGTAGCCGCCCAAGTCATTGACAGTTTTGAACATGACAAATAAATCAACTGAAAAAAGGAGAGACATACATGTTAAAATAAAATTGACACAGTTGCAAATTTAGGAATATTAATTTCACTAGAAACCCTTTAAAAAAATTACTTTCACAAAACATTTAATAACTGAGAACTAAATATCACAGTTTCTCGGAGCTGAAGCTAATAGCAGTGGTTTGCTTTAGCACTTGTTTTAAAACAGAATGAAGAAACTGTAGCAAGAAGAACATGTTCTTCATGGCATCTTCATAGCATTTAAAGAAAAGGCATTCATGATGGATGAATTTTAAAGAAACTGGATTCGATAATTGTAATAATTCGCCTTTATTCAATGACCTGATGAATAATTTAACAAATATTTATATCTTGATTACTAGCTCAAAATTTAACCCAAAGTTACATCTACAAACATCTACAAGCAAAGAGAAGCAAATTGCAAATCAAGCAAAGTTTTACAGATGTTTCCTTTACTCTTGTCGCTACTACTGATTTATTGGTAGGTTCTCCATCAAAACATGTTGTACAGACGCATTTCCTTTTTGAAATATTAAAAATATTTTTAATGAGAATATAACATACTTTCTAAAGTGTTTAGACATCATTTTTTTCTCACATTAAACAACAGTGAATTAACACATTCTTGAGCTGTGAATCCAA